>NC_141998.1:17293611-17632986 GCF_049901715.1 Pseudonaja textilis | reverse complement strand
GTAAAAATATGAGTGTGGGGGGAAAGGGGAGAACTTGATATCACAGGGGAGAAATTGGATGACAAATACAACTACTAACAATAAGACTTCATGCATGAAGGTGCTTGCTTGAGGCTGGCATGATATATTCCTAGTACTTTGATCTTATGCACTTCAAAGTGATGAGCTTTCAATAAGATAATCCTGATCTATCTTATAGTTATTGGAGAAGATTCCTGGCATAAATACTGCAAATACTAGTATTATTATTTAGGGAGAACTGTAGCACGCAACACCTCACGGTTATCCACAAATCGGTAGAAATAATTTGGAGTTCTCAAAGGAGCACCTCAGCAATTTTTGCAGCAAAACTTTTCCCCCCGCATGCCTTTTAAAATCGAATCCGCTGTTCTGTTTACCTCTTTGGAGTTGTAGCAATGCAGCTGCAGCCCTCAATCCTCCCATCGGGAATGGGGCTCCTGAGGCGATCCTAAAGTCTTCCGAGGATCGCACTGCTTAGGATGCCATCCCCAGTTGCCTTCTCCAACTGCCTCCTGGAGAAGGGGCCATAATCCCTAGAGAGCAGCTCAACTGTTCCCAACTAGCATTGCAATGTATGGGCTAATTGCACATTACAAAACAGCGGATCTCATGAGAGAAAGAGCTGTTTTGTAGTAAATCTACAGGTGAGGATATCTCTCTAGGAAGGCCTCTCCGAGATTCGGGTTTTGAAAACTACATGCGTGAAGATGGAAGATGTGGAGAGGCAACAAAGCTGAGCCATGAAAGACAGTGAAGGGAGGCAGGGAGGCGGGAAACAAACGCTTTCTTAACTGGCAGTGGCAAATTTTCAGGCATTTCCGATCACCATGCCAAATGTTCCTATTTCATTATCCCAGTAAGGAGATGTGATAATGAATCACACAGCACAGTGAGTTCAGCAAAAGGATTAGCCTAGAATAATTAGAAGAGATTCTCTGTGGTTCAGACCTGAATTGTGCAGTCCTTGTGTTCTCTGAGCTCAGTTGCTTGCTTGCAGATGTTTCATTACCCAACTAGGTAGCATCATCAGTGCCCTTGATCAAATTATCTAGTTGGGTAATGGAATGTCTGCAAGCAAACAACCAAGGTCAGACACCATCACAAACTCCTTAGAATGATTATTAGGATTGCTTCCCATTATAATATTTAAGTACTTTATAATACATTACAATAATTAATCATGGTATACAGCAACACCATCCAGGAAACTGAGGCAGATTGAAGTGGCAAGGGGGGAGATCATGGTGAATAAATTGTCCAATATTAAGTCCATAATAACCTGGCACTGAGCTGAAACAGGACTTTGCTTGAGAAGGGAAGGGAAGGGAAGGGAAGGAAAGGAAAGGAAAGGAAAGGAAAGGAAAGGAAAGGAAAGGAAAGGAAAGGAAAGGAAAGGAAAGGAAAGGAAAGGAAAGGAAAGGAAAGGAAAGGAACAGCCAGTTTGGTCTAGTGGTTAAGGCACCAGGCTAGAAAGCAGGAGACCATCAGTTCAAATCCTGCCTTACACATGAAAGCCAGTCGGGGTGATTTTGGGCAAGTCCCCCTCTCCCTCCTTCCCTCCCTCTCCCTCCCCCAACCATCCACCTCACAGGATTGTTGTGGGGGGAAAAGGAGGAGGAAAGTGTGTTGAATATGCTCTGCACCTTCAGTTATTTGTAAAAATAATAATGAATTGCACGGTCATTGCCATCTGGCCTTTTTGAACCCTTTCCAACCTGGATAACCCGCCCTACTAGAAAAAGAAAAACAACTTAGGACAAATGCTTCCAACATAGATTTGGATATTGGGCATGTGATCATTTTGAGACCTCTACAAACTTCAGTAGATCTGCCTTGAAATAACGAAGCATCAAGGTCAGGTTGATCTGCCTCCTTTAGTTGCATGTTTTCAGTGGAAGTCTGTGGATTAGAGCAGATTATAAAAACTGTGTGATGGAATGAAAGATTTGAAGTCTGTCTTGGCCAGAACCCAAGCAAAATGAAAGGCCCCCAACTTCCTTCCTTCCTTCCAGTGAGTTAGAAATGAGACACTGTGGCCCTCCACAGAATACTTAAAAGGGGTGCTTCATCCAAACCTTTCTGAAAGCAAAAATCTCCTTTGAAGATCTACCCAGCTCTAATAGCTGTCCTCACACTGTAAAACTCTCCAAATGCAACTTCTGGGACACTCCAGTGAATGCAAAATGAAGACCAGGATTCCATTTTGAGAACAGAATGCCCGTATTTCAAGGCAGCTTGGGATAATAGGCTTACGATGACAGGAAAGAATTGGAGATCAAACAAAATGGCACTGGAATCTGCTTGTTAGACCTCCTAATCAGTGGTGGGATTCAAATTGTTTTACCGCTGGTTTGGTGGGCGTGGCTTGGTGGGCATGCTTCGTGCATGCGCAGAGAGTTTCTTACTGACCTTCTCCTGCAATCCTGCACTCTCCCTTTATGTACAACAGCTGATGCGCGGCCATCTGCTGTGCTGCACAAAGTAGCTGAGCTTCAAAAGCAGGAAATAAAGGTCAGTATAGAACCAGGACAGTTGGGTGGCCCAGCAGCGGATCATTGGAGTGAACCGGTTCCCTCCCAGATGACCCTTGGAGCTACTGGTTCAGCTGAACCAAGCCAAACCGGTAGAATACCACCATTGCTCCTATTTTTTAATTTTTTTTTTCCTCAGGCAGGATGGTTGGGCAGTTCAGGAATAAAAAGTCAACTGTCTTGTTTTCAGATCATTTCCTTCTATGCTAGTTTATACGTATAGGACCATATCAGATTCCTCAAAGTTTCCTTTACGGCATTGGGAGAGAGGGTTGAGGACCTTTTCACTTCTTGGTGGCGGGGAGGTCAAACCCCAAAATGGAATATATTTTTTCATGGGGGGCGGGATTTAAGGGACGAAATAGGTGCCTCAGATTTCTGTAAGTTTTAAGCTGCTCTTTTTTGCCTCTTCAAATTCCCCCCAACCTTTCAAAACAATCAACAAACAGGCAAAACAAAACCATTCACTCCTACCGTTCTGATTTCCTGAGGTAAACACAAACAAGTCCCTAGAGAAAAAAAGAGAGAGAGACTTGCTTAATTGCCTGGCATAGATAATCAGGCCAACGGATTCTGATACCGAACCATTAAGTACGCAGCCTTGAGTCATGAAGGACATACATGTGCAATGGAGGAATAGCAATGAACAGTCTGGGTATTTCTTTCCTTCCCCTTCTCCATCCAGGTCCCCCCATCAGTCATGGTGCTGATTTCCCTTGGGGCATCATCATTAAATTCAAAAATGCGGAGTCAGTGGTGACGAACCTCCTTGCTGAAAAAGGAGGAGGTGGTGGATCGTGGGAGTTTTGTTATACAACAGAGTCCTTTTGCTATCTTTTAAGCCATCCCTGATTGAGCTGAAGGTAGGAGCTGTACCCCTTAGGGAGATACAGTAATGTATGTAGTGCGTACTCATTCCCTCGGTGCCAATAATCCTCCAGCAATGGTGCATAATGAATTCCAATAAGAACAGCAGAACTTTATCCGCCAGGTTAGGCTGCATGCAACTTTAAAAAAATCTCATGGAACAGAAGCAACTTCAATTCCACATTGGACCATCATTTATATTTATAAGTGCTGGTCAATCTTAATTTCAGCAAAGCACTTTGCAGACTGGGAAACTATTCGCAGGATGGGGGGAGAACATGGTGTGCTTCTATATGCTGCATGGTTTCTTCCAAGAAACCAACGTTCATCCCAGAGTCATGTCAGGAGCCACTCCTTTGCTAAGGCGGTCCTTGATGTATGGCCACAATTGAGCCCAACAATTCTGTAGTAAAGTGAGACATTTGTTAAGTGAGTTTTTGCTCCGTTTTCTAGCCACTATTCATTAAGGGAATCCTTGCAGCTGAAAACTTAATAACCTGGTTGCTAAGTGAATCTGGCTTCCCCATTAACTTGGCTTGTCAGAAGGTTGCAAAAGGGGATCACGTGACCTTGGGACATGGCAACAGTCATAAGTGTGAGTCAATTGCCAAGCATCTGAATTTTGATCACATGACGATGGGGATACTGCAAAGGTTGCAATTGGGAATAACGCTCATATGCAAGACTTTTTGATGCCGCTGCAACTTTGAATGGTCACTAAATAAACTGTTGTAAGTCGAGTACTGCCTATACTTGGAAGCAACCACTTTCAAGCAACTCTTTCCAGTTCAAGGACTTATTTTCACAATCTATTTCTAAGCGCAATGACAAAATCTACTCTGTTTTTGAGACTAGTTCCCCTCGAGGTGTGCAACATCTAAATATCTTGCGCTCAGTCTGAACCTAGAACTGTAGCAAAGTGGAGAAGAAGACGGAACTTTCTCAGGCCACAGAAAAGATTTTTTTTTTTTTTACAAAAAAGAACCACAATTAAGATGCGAAATTCTACCGATAGGAAATAAGATGGCACACAAATCATTTTCCCCCCTCTTTAATAACTCACTTAACCCAATTAGATTTATAGGATAGAATTCTGATTTTTATTTGATGATTTACACCTAGAGTGCTGCATCCAGTTTTGGTCACCACACTATAAAAAAGATGTTGAGACTCTGGAAAAAGTGCAAAGAAGAGCAACCAGGATGATGAGGGGACTGGAAGGTAAAACATATGAAGAACGATTGCAGGAACTGGGCATGGCTAGTCTAGGGAAGAAAAGAACTAGGGGAGACAGCATAGCAGTCTTCCAATATTTGAGGGGCTGCCACAGAGAGGAAGGGGTCAAGCTATTTTCTAAGCACCCGAAGGCCAGACAAGGAAGAATGGATGGAAACTGAACAAGGAGAGATTCAACCAGGAAATAAGGAGAAACTTTCTGACAGTGAGAACAATCAATCAGTGGAACAGAAGTTGCCTTCGGAAGTTGTGGGAGCTTCATCCCTGGAGGCTTTCAAGAAGAGACTGGACTGCCCTCTGTCAGAAATGGTGTAGGGTCTCCTGCTTGGGCAGGGGGTTGGACTAGATGACCTACAAGGTCCCTTGCAACTCTGATTATCTATTATCTGTTATGTAGAAAATATTCAAGCATGAATAACTTTGCTCCAGTCCATAGATTAGGTCAAGAAATCAAAACCAGGTTATTTGCTTTAAAATGTGGATCCAGCAAACTGTTCCTTTCAGATTACAGATTAACAGAGTTGGAAGGGACCTTGTAAATTATCTAGTCCAACCCCCTGCCCAAGCAGGAGACCCTACACCATTTCTGACAAATGGCAGTCCAGTCTCTTCCTGAAGGTCTCAAGTGATGGCTCTCCCACAACTTCCGAAGGCAACTTCTGTTCCATTGGTTGATGGTTCTTTCCTTACATCTATTATAAGAGAAAGGATATTTCATTTCCAGGGGTGCCAAGACCTAAAATGGATCTATCTATTTTGCCGAGGATCGTTTTCAGAAACAGACATTCCTCTCCTTCCATTTCCAGTCTGCAGTTCCTTTTGCGGGGTGGAGAAATATCATTGCATTTTTATTTTATTTATTTTTTAATCACAACACTCACATTTTGCTATGCATATTTGGTCTAAAAGATACCCTTTTATATTCCCTTATTCTTTTTCTTTCTTTTTTTTTTTAAAAAAAGAGAAAACAAATTACCAAATGCGGAAACATGTGAGAACTCAAAGATAACTGCCTCCTAAATCCGCATCTCCATCTAGGAAGTGCAAATGATGTTGGATCGTTAAAATGCAGAAATAACGAAGTACTTGCTTGCCTGTGTCTTAGACCCAGAAGTGTCAGAAATGTCTGCTTGAGGCTTGCTTGCTTGGCGAAATAGCTGGCCCAAGGAAGCTGAGACACACTCCAGTAAAACACTGAGCAGATGTCTGGTGAAGCCCAGTGGGGGACTTGAGAGCTTTACTGGCATTGCACCTAAACTAAGGAAGAGGGACACACACACACACACCAAAGGAAAAAAAAAAACAAACCAACAGAGCAGGTTATTTCCAACCCATGGGGATTGGGGGTGGATAGGATCACCCAGAAATAGAATACATGTTGGAACATCTTTTCTTATAACTGTTCTAACATTGCCAAGACCAGCTGGGTGAGCAGAGAGATATCTCAAATGAAAATCGAGGTAATGATGTTTATTCCAGGCTCTTGGCAACTGAGCTACTACTGACTCTTCTTCCTAAACTTTCAGCCAAAACCTCACCTGCCACTGAAGGGGTCTGCAACAGCTTGTTGCAAAACTTTGGTGTGGGAGGACAATGTTCTGCCGAATGAAAAAAACCCTCCAAAGTATTGTGCGCATTTCACACTAGACAGCATGCTTGGTTGGGCAAAGAGAAAGCCAGAGAAAGAAGATCAATGTTAAACTGCAGAATACTTGTTTTTCACGCAATGGGTCTTGTGGTAAATCCCTTTTGTGCTTGGCTGAAAGGTTTTAAGAAGCAGGCGATGTAAGATATGTGCTATGCCTCACCTCCTAAAGGCCTGCTGTCACTCAAAGTAATCAGATCAGTTGGATTATTATACCCCAATTGGATTATTTTACAACATGCTGTAAGACAGCTTCCTGTTTTCTTAAATGCATAGCTTTGTACATTCAAAGAGACTTCTTTCTTTTTTTTAAAAAAACCACACGTTACTTATTACGTTGAATGATGGTGCCTTTTCCACCAATCTGGATTTGTCATGCCCCCATCAGGGTTGAATCCGAGGAGGAAGACAAACAGCTGACAGGGAGTGGGAGCGTGGCTCAGTTGGCTGTGCAGGAAACTGGGGAAGGGCAAAGTCTGGCTGGGCAGAGCAGGGCAGAGGTAGAACAAGGGAGAGGGAGTTCAGAGGAAGACCCAGGCCCAACCCGTCTTCATCCTAGGGCATGCAGGGAGGAACAGAGAAGGGAGCAACGTGGGTTGCATGGCTTATGAGGGAGGAAAGGGCCCCAATTCCTTTCACAAGGAACACCTGGGGAGGGAGTTTAAAGGAAAGGCAATTTGGGAGGGGCATTTGTCAAAACAAATGTTGAGTTTATCTCATGTTGGCTGCTGTTATGTGAGTACCTGGGATCCTCCCAACTGGTTTGATTTACTGCTGTGTTACTTCACTTCTGGAACTCCTTATCTTTCCCTGCTGGATTTATTACCGTATCTTTCCTTGCTGAATTCATAGTTTAAAGTTTTCAGTTTACAACGTTTGAATTGGAATAACTGCAGACAAAGGCTGTTTCAGGTTTGGGGGAGAGTTTTTCTCCAGACTGGAAGGTAACCAGGACATTGGGGGTAAAGTTGGAGCTAATAAAGGGACCCAGACTTATTCTCTGACTGCATTGTCTTTGTGCCATGCAGGATGCTCCAGATCAGGTATATCATATACCTCCCAATCAGGTGGGCAAGCAAAATTGGAAAACTGCATATTACATAGAAGGTACCCAGGGGATTGCATGGGATATTACTCAACAAAGTCAAGGCCGTCCACCTCTTCCGTCATGTCTCTGTCTTTCTTTGAAAATTTTACCAAAATGTAACAAAGAGAACCTCTGGCCTTCCAGGTGAGACACAAAAAAAGATCTGCTTTTTCTTTTTCTTTCTCCGTTTCAGAAATGTAAGCCTTGGGGGTAAATTTCCTCTCTTTGTTGTTTTGCTATTAGAGCAATGTCTTTGTTTTTGAGGTCAAACAAGGGGAATGGCTGGTTGTGAGAGGATGCTTCTGTGAAACGATCTCATTCCTTATGAGTTATTTTGGATGGAGACAGGAGGTTAAGGGACAAAATAACTCCCTGGTTAAGCCTTGTTGAACTGTAATGCCTATGTTTTATACCTATTTTGCCAAAGATATAAATGCACACTGCTATGCCGCCAAAAGTCAGAATAATTGTTTCTAATCTTGGCTGAGCAGTCTGGAGGGAGTATCCTGAGTCTAAAAGCAGAACTAGAAATTGGATTATTTGTGCATTTAGCAGAGGGTTGAAATGAAAGCAGTAGAGGGCAAACTTGACTTAGAGGGAACAAGCTGGCGACATCCCATGTTCCCAGCATTCTGAATTCCAAAGCTTGGTTGAATAAAGAGCTTGCAATCAAAGGGAGAAGAGCGGGAGAAAGAGGCATAAGCATCATGCCACAGATCAAACTGTAAAAAGTCATCCCTAACAGTTGTTCTTTCTTTAGAAGTTCTCACTTCCTTAAAATAAGTTCTTGCTTGGAGTAACAGCACAACAAATTTTTCCTTTGCCCCCATAACTAAAATTACAAGTCCCAACTGCCAAAGCCAACTGTCAAAAACATTAGAATCTATTCCTTGTTAAAGAGAAGGCACTATATCACAAGGTAAGGGAGTATTGTTCCATTTTGTTCAATGTTTTTTTCAAACGCCACTACCATAAAACATGACAACGCTGTTGATAAAACCTTTGGGTAAGCCCATGAAATAGAGTAAAACTAATGATAGAAATGGGAATGGCATTTCTGTACAGAGTAAGGTGATTGGACTATTATTTTTTAAGACACACCCAGTTTGTAAGTTGTACCATCAACCCGTTTAGATCGAGGGCCCTAATAACCCTGTGCTGAGTGACTCAAATTGATTAATGAATGATGCCATCAGTTTGGCTTGTCAACCCAATCAAGAATCGGGTCTCATTCCGGAGGGCGTGGCCCCTCTCTGGGAAACCTGGTGGGACATGTATGCTATCAATTCAATTCAGAGTAGAGCTGGAGGAGACCTTGGAGATCATGGTCTACTCAAGCAGGAGACCTTATACCATCTCACTGAAGGTTGACTCAGCCTTCCATCCTTCCAAGGTTGGTAAAATGAGGACCCAAATTGTTGGGGGCAAGAGGCTGACTCTGTAAACTGCATAGAGAGGGCTGTAAAGCACTGTAAAGCAGTATATAAGTCTAAGTGCTATTGCTGTTTCAGACAAGGGGTTGTCTAGTGTCTTCTTGAAAATCTCCAATGATGAAGCACCCCCAACTTCTGAAGGCAAGTTATTCCATTGGTTAATTGTTCTCATTGTTAGGAAATTTTCCCCTCATTCCAGGTTGTTTTTTCCTTCGATTAGTTTCCATCCATTGTTTCTTGTCTTGCTATGCAAAATAAGTTCACCTCCTCTTCTTTATGGCAGCCCCTCAAATACTGGAACATTGCTCAGATATCACTCCGAGTCCTTCTTTTCACTAGACCAGACATACCCAAATATTTACACCTAGTTTGCACGTGATATTCCTGATTACACTGCATTTCTCTCTTCAACCTCTCTTCATATTTTTCTTTTCTTTTCGTGCTGCTCTAAACTGATCATGAAATTCGGAAGAGTGGAATGACTATTTGTGGTCCATTACGATCAAAATGTGAACTGAACAAATATCTCCTCTCTCGCACTATGCAAATGTTCTCTGTAAGAAGAGCCAGTCACCTGCTCAGTCTCATTTTGACATTGGCTGATGGTGCATGTTTGGAATGGCCAAAGATGAAATTCTGTGGAAACTCCATGGAGAATTTATTTACATCGACCACCTGCACAATAGTCTTTTGCAATTCCTCCCTGAAAATATTACAAACAAGCTCGGCAACAGATTGTGGCAAGGTCTGCCCTGGCAGCTGGTGGACCTCATTTGTAATATCAGATTTTGGAAATTAGCCAAAGGTCCACCACTCAGGCAGTGGATAATTTCTATCTACCCTTGTTCAATGCTGACCACCTTCACCGATGAACAAATCTGAAGGAGTTTAGTGGCAACTTTTCCAATTAACAAGTTCTGTTCAAAAGGATCAGCTTTTGTGAGTTCGATTCATCGGGTGCCTAGAGTGTCTAGGCTGAGGGAGGACTTAAATTGGGATGATGCCATGAAAAAGGGAGGCGAAGAGACAGGTTGGTTATGCAGATGCAGGCAACACATGAGATAAATTATCTGTGCCTTATCAAATAGCAATTGCAATGTCTTTTGTTTTGAAAATGGGTTTGTTCTGAGGTTGTCTGAAACTTTTTTGATGTTTTTGGAATTAAAGACTTGTTCTTTTTTTCAAAATGATCACTTTTAGACCAACAGTCACATAAATCTATCTCAGCATCTATTTTGTCCTACTACCGCAGCACCATTGAGAGTGTCCTGACATACAGCATTCTTGTGTGATATGGGAGCAGATCTGTAGTGGACAAAAAAGCTCTACAGAGAATCATTAAAACTGCCCAGAATATCATCGGGCTACAGCTACCAGCCCTGGACGACATCTTTGCATCTCGCTGTTTGATGAAGTTGCACAACATTCTCAGAGACTCTTCCCATCCTGCTGATAATCTTTGTGAACTGTTGCCTTTTGGCAGAAAGTACGGAACAATTAAAACTCAGACCACACGTTTTCTGAATAGTTTTTTCCCCAGAGCTGACAGAGTATATTCATGAACTGGAATAGAGCTTAGTAACAAGGTCAGCCAATGAGAGCTGAATTGAGGGCTGAAACTTACAAAGAGAATCTGGGCTTGGTTTATCTCTGTTCTGTACTCAGCTCTAATGTGAAAGAGAAACTACCTTGCTTGCTTGCTTGCTGAACTAAAGTGAAACTGACGTCTGTTTCTGAGCTCCTGAGTTGCTGTTCTGCTCGTAACCTGTAACATGTCTGCTTCTGTTTGAGTTTTGTTGAGGTAATTCCCCATTAGGTGAATGAGCCCATACGGGGAGACGTAGGGAGAGTAATGTTGAATAATACACACACAGCACACAGATACACTGTACAGTAAATGTAGGTTTTTACTTGCAATAACCGTTTAAGCAAAGTTCAAACACAGTCCAAAGTCATTCACAGTTAAATCAGTCAGTTTTCAGTCCAGGGATAATCCAATAACAAAGTCCAGTATCAAAAACAGTTCAGTAACAGACTTACATCAAATCCAAGAAGAACAGTCAATTAGGAGGAATACTCTCCAACAGAAGGAAACAGAGACTCACTCACACTCTCTTCTGAGACTTTCCTGAGACTAAACAACCCAGGTTTCTGGCTCCATCTTATGGCCATTTGCGGAACCACACCCAATTACAGATTTAGTATTCTCTTAAAGACATAGTATTAAAATGTCTATCCTGGTTTATATATTTCCAACCCAAATAACTGTTATGTGACTCACATTCCTAACAAGTTTGCTCCATGTTGGAGAAATCTACATCTGGAATTGTAAAATTTACTTATTTTTTTTATAAAGAAGTTCAATGAAGCCTCGGCTATCTGTGTTTACTTTTCTGGTGCTGAATTTATGCTGCAATACTCTGAACAAGAGCTATAATTGTATTTAACAATGAATTTAAGGACCACCATCAGTGAGCTGTTGGACAGTATTACTTGGTCTGTTGTGTGGATGCTTGTATGTTTTGAGGGGGTGGGGAACCTTGGTGGGTGGGTGGGTATTTGGGGATTGTCATGTGTGTGTGCTTGTTGGGTCTGGTCTCTGGGTGTTATGTGAATTTTGTTGTATGTGTAAACTGTGTATATACATACACTGACAAATGATGATGATGATAATAATGATGATGATGATGATGATGATGATGATGATGATGATGAAAAGGGGATCTTAACTCTAGTGTTGATGAGTTTGTTTGTTTTGTTTGTTTGTTTATTTATTTGGGAGGTTTATATTGCCACCTATTAGCACATAGCGACTCAAGGCAGCTTACAAGAATATAAAAACATCATATAAAAAAACAATAAAACTAATAAAAGAGAGAATCATATAATAAATTAATAAAATAATAAAATAAAGCCCCACGCTCCAGCAACCACACATCATACGAGCTATTTAATGGGCTCCATCCTGCTTTGTATTCCCCAGGCCCGCTCGCAGAACCAGGACTTCAGCACCTTCCAGAAGAGCCATTCTAATCTCTGGGGGAATGATGTTCCAAAGAGAGGGAGCCACCATGGAGAAGGCCCTTCTTCTGGGCTACACCAGGTATATCTCCCACGGGGATGGGACTCACAGCATTCCTTGCCTCCCTGCTCTGATGGGTTGGGTAGATGTGACCGGCAAGAGAAGGTCCCTCAGATAACTTGATCCCAAGCCACGAAGGGCTTTAAAGGTGACAACCAGCACCTTGAATCAAATCGGCCACCAATGCAGCTCCCGCAAGAGAAGTGATATGTGTGCACACCAAGGTCTGCACAAAACCAAGTGGGCCACTGCATTTGGCACCAACTGCTCTTCAAATTCCTACTCCTGTTTCTAAACCATCCTGGATATCAGACATCTCTTTTTCTATGGATGGGTTTAATGGTTATATGAATTGGAACAATATTTTGTTAGCATGTAAAAGATGATTGTGGTCCAGCACTTGGAAGAGTTGCACGTGTCATTCTTTTGGCACCCCCCCTTTTTTTTCACACAATTGAGATCAGCATTAGCCTTTTCCAATATTTTAGCCTTTCTTTGGTGTGCCATATCTTTGACACAATTTTGTAATTGATGCTGAGTGCTTTTCGCCAGAATGCAAGCAGGTTGCTCGGCACCCAATATGCAATCACTTGACTGCTGGATGGGACAGATGTTGGAATTTTGAATCTGTTGCTATTATTAAATCATTAAGTGACATGTCATTAAGTGAGGACTACTTCTTTAATACTCCAGAAGTTGTCTGTCTCCTGCTTCTGAACCGAATTGAACTTTTCTTTTTCAGGGAGAAGAGTGGAGAAGCATCTGTGGACTGTTTTGCAACAGTCTTAGATTGTGTCAGGCTTCGACTTTGGTTATTCTAGCAGTCACACTAGATGTCAGTCCTGTATCATAAGTAATACAATCTAATGCTAAAATTTGTCTTTCAATTTATTGACACCTTTCCAGATTGAAAAGTTTGGAATTTGTGGCTGTTTTTTTCCCACGCTTTAGAACCCCTTTTTGGGGTGGGATTTTTCAATTTACCTTATTATTGAGGTAAAGTGATAGAAGGCTTTCTTGTTTTTGTTATCATGACCATCATCATCTTCCTCTTATCTCAATTACCTATTTCCTAGTTCTTGAATGAAAAAGTTTGGGAAGAATGTCTTTTCCCATTGGGAATGTTTTGGAGGGTAGGAAAACTGCAAACCGTAGAAGCAATTGCACAAAAGAAGATAGACTACTTGCATTCACAAGCTCAGCCACCCTTTAAAATGTGTGAGAATCCCACACCCTGTTCATAGAAATTGCTTCATTCTGCCTTTGTAAAATAATGTTAAAAGCAATTTTCTTCCCCTTAGGTTGACTGAGAATAATCAGGGGAAAAAACATATCAAAAATACATTCACCCAGCTACTTAAACAAGTCTCTAATGGCAGTGAACAATTCTAAGGAACTTCTCTTGGTTAACGGTACCTGGAAAAAAAACATTGTTCTCCTTCTGCTAAGGATGACTGTATTTGCTGAACTTTATTTATGCATATGGTTGAAAAATTGTGCTATAGATTAGGGGATAAAAAACTGACTTATTTTCATAAATTGGTTATAAAGAACTTCAGATTTAAAGTATTGCAAAGTAGGAGAAATCAAAACGTATTTCCATGTCCTGGGCATTTTATAGTCTTGAGGGAATAGACAGACAGCTTACAGGCCAGATAAATTTCCACCAAGCAAATCCAAATGGAAATTCTTAACTCTAGTTCACCATCAGGACTTTTCTCCTGTTGTTTAACACAAACAATGGGTTTGCTTAACAACCACGGTGCTCGCTTAGCAACCAGTAAAAACTGGGTTGATTACGTCATGATTTGCTTAATGATTGGTGTGACTTATGACCATAATTCTAGGCACAATTAGGATTGCAATAGTGGTGAGTTTCAATTTTTTTTTTTTACAACATGTTCTGTGGGCATGGCTTGGTGGGCATGGCAGGGGAAGGATACTGCAAAATCCCCATTCCCTCCCCACCCCACTAACCTGATTTCCAGGTCCATTCTCCTCTGCAGGGCAACAAAAGAAGACCCAGCCAATCAGCTGGGACTCAATGGGAGGCAGAGAATAGATGGGGTTGGTGGGGCCAGTCAGAGGTGGGATTTGCTGGTTCTCCGAACTACTCAAAATTTCTGCTACCGGTTCTCCAGAACTGGTCAGAACCTGCTGAATACCACCTCTGGGTTGCAAGTCAAGGACTACTAATATATGGTGGGTGTATATGTGTGTGTGTGTGTAAAGAGAGAGGGGGGGAATTAGAGATAGAGATTGAGATTGAGTTAGAGATACAGATAGATACCCACAAAAACACACGTGGATTAAGACTTGTTTATAGTGATGCCTCTCTATTCTATTCTAGTCCAGTTTTTCCAGTATTTATAATAAATAAAATTTATCAAGACTCCATGCATTTGCATCTTTGTATACTAGGTGTCACACAGGTGTAAATTCTGAGTACAACCAGTTATTTAATTGGATGAAACTAATATTTGAATACTTACAGCACTGACCTTCTCTTTCTTTGTGCCTATGTAGCTAAATACACATGTACAGACACATAGTTCAAATTCATTTCTTGTACTGATGCATCGATTATATCTAAGATGCTGTAATTGCAGAATGATCTGATCCTAACTAAATATAATCGTATATGATGTCAAAGTAGGGCAAACAATTATTTCTTGCCATGCAAAAAAATCCTGAATAGCATATGGATTCTGAAGTCTTGTTAACTTGAGTAGATATTTATTTATTTGCTGTGTACTGCCCTTCAAAAAAAAAAAAGGGAAAGAAAGAAAAATATTTTTCAAGTCAGCTTCTTAGTAAGGATGCTTAGGCTTGTGGATTCAGTGGCATTCTTCACTTACCACGTTTTTCATATCTCCAGAGGTATTATACGAAACAATCAATAATCAAAACCTTTCATTTCACCCCAAAAAGTCTTTCTAGCCTTCTCATCCTTATCTTCCTTTCAAGCCAGCCTTCCTGATACCTGCTTATCTCTCTCAACCTGTGCTGTCCCTGACCTTGTTCCTTAATAGCTTATTGCAGTCGGCAAGACAGGCTTTTTGGAAGCTGTCCATGCATCGGTGAGATCTTGTTTTTACTCCCTTATCAGCGCTTCCCAGATTAACCAAAAAGATCTGGTTCAGTTCTGAAAATTCCTTAAATCAGATAGATTATGGTAACCGATAGCGTTTCTGAAAACGCGGATTTGTTTAATGCACTTCCTTTGCTCTGCTTTTTCCCCCTTCCTTTCTTTCCATCTTTCCTTCTTCCCTTCTCTCTTTCCCTTTCTTTTTCTTTCTTTCTTTCTTTCTTTCTTTCTTTCTTTCTTTCTTTCTTTCTTTCTTTCTTTCTTTCTTTCTTTCTTTCTTTCTTTCCTTCCTTCCTTCCTTCCTTCTTCCCTTCCTTCTTCCCTTCTCTTTCCCTTTCTTTCTTTCTTTCTTTCTTTTTCTTTCTTTCTAGAAAAATAGTTGCTTCTGTAAGATGTTAAGCATGCTGGTGGCTCCTGTGTCTACATTCCTTGTTTTCAATGTTTGGAATGATAGAGTTTGAAATCTGACAATCCTTCTTACACACACACACACACACACACACACACACACACACTGAAGCTAGAAAAGGCAGTCTGACTTGATATATAAAGGTAACCCTTGACCACAATTGAGCCCAAAATTTATGTTGCTAAGTGAGAAATTTGTTAATTGAGTTTTGCCCTATCTTACGACTTTTCTTGCCACAGTTGTTAAGTGAATCATTGCAGTTGTTAAGTTAGTAACACAGTTGTTAAATGAATCTGGCTTCCCCATTGACTTGGCTTTTTCAGAAGGTCCCAAAAGGGGATCGCATGATGCCTGAACACTGCAACTGTCATACATTTGAGTCAGTTGTCAAGTGTGAATCACGTGACCATGGGGGATGCTGCAATGGTCACAAGTGTGAAAAATGGTCATAAGTCCCTTTTCTCCAGTGCTGTTGTAACCTCTAAGTGAACTGTTGTAAGTCAAGGACTACCTGTCTTTTACAAGGCGCTTTGTTCTGTATCATAGCACAAGTTTTAATTAATTAATAAATTCATTATAAGTTAATACATTAATTTAATTAAACTACAAGCAGCTCAGCAGAGACTAAAATCTAGGAAAAGCATCCTTAGATACTGGTGGGATTTAAAAAAAGTTATTACCAGTTCTGTGGGCATGGCTTGGTGGGTATGGTGTGGCTTGGTGGGCATGGTGTGGCTTGGTGGATGTGGTGTGGCTTGGTGGGTGTTATGTGGTTTGTTGGGTGTGGTGTGGCTTGGGTGTGGTGTGGCTTGGTGGGCATGATGTGGCTTGGGTGTGGTGTGGCTTGGTGGGCATGGTGTGGCTTGGGTGTGGTGTGGCTTGGTGGGCATGGTATGGCTTGGTGGATGTGGTGTGGCTTGGTGAGTGTTATGTGGCTTGTTGGGTGTGGTGTGGCTTGGTGGGTATGGTGTGGCTTGGGTGTGGTGTGGCTTGGGTGTGGTGTGGCTTGGTGGGCATGATGTGGCTTGGGTGTGGTGTGGCTTGGTGGGCATGGTGTGGCTTGGGTGTGGTGTGGCTTGGTGGGCATGGTATGGCTTGGTGGATGTGGTGTGGCTTGGTGAGTGTTATGTGGCTTGTTGGGTATGCTGTGGCTTGGTGGGTGTGGTAGGGGAAGGATACTGCAAAATCCCCATTCCCTCCCCACCCCACTAACCTGCTTTGCAGCTCCGTTCTCCTGTGCAGGGCAGCCAAAATATATATATATATATATATATATATATATATATATATATATATATATATATATATATATATATATATATATATATCACCTCTGCCTTAGATCAACAGAAGGCTTTGAAGAATTCCAAAGCGGAGAGGATCTATGGAAAGCCAATGAAGAACCAACACTGGATGGGACCAGTGGAGGAGCCAGCATCTGGTTCTGATGAAAGCTGGGAAGTATGGAAGTCGTTGAATAGACTGTGTATGGGTACAACAAAATCCAGAGACCTCCTAAACCAATAGGGACATCCGGTGGCTTCTGCTCTTTGAGATTATGTTGACATGCAGACAATAACACATATGTTTACCTGTCCTTTGTGCCCCAATCAGTGTACAATTGGGGATCTCATGTCAATGTGACAGAACACAATTACTGTTGACAGTTTCTGGGCAAGATCTGTTTAATCTGTACATATTTTTGTCTTGTATTTTATATTTTATGTCATATAGTATGCCTTGTTTTAAATTGTGATGCTTCGGACACAAGTAAACAAGCAAACTCTGTATTATATAAAGATTCTTACTGCATCACAAACCCTGACTCAAGGGGGTTGCATCCTTGCTCCCTAACGATGATTTCTCATTTTATTTCTTCCTTTCCACAAAGGCTTGGAGGCATCCTTCTTCAACTCAACCCTGCCCTGCACAAGGCCTGCCCATCCTCATATCTTAAGGTTTTTCAAGCATGAATCTGACACCAGTCAATCTCTTATAAAAAAAATATTATGAAGGTGGGTTGTGTTTTATCCGCTTGCAGCACGTTGGACAGAGCCAAACTGGATCATGCTGTTTGTACAAGGAACAGATCAAGTTTAGAAGGACCTTATTAATAGCCAGGATTCCTTAGACGTTTTCCACATGCCTAAACTTTTCGGATGTTTGTCTAGAAATATTCCATTCTACTCTGTAAGCATTTGGAAGGATTAGGTCATGAGAGTCGAAAGACTCAAGATTTCTAATGCATAAGCGTTAGACTAATACTGTTCTGCTTGTAGACGTATGTATCTGTTGCTGTTACTTGTGGTGGACTTCAAACAGTCTGGAGATTGATTCAATAAACCATTGTCTGCTTGCTATTTTACAGAAAGTAAATTTAGAGGGTGTAATTGGGCAGTCTTATTACTGAAGTGTGCACAGTTCATAGGTCACTGGAATTTATGAGTTTGTTTACACAGGTGAAAAAGATATATATTTAACCTTTTCTATTGAATTCAAGAAGAGAGGATTAACTTGGGGAATCGAGTGAGTACTTTCTGATTTTCATAGAATTGGTCTTCAGCGGTTGCACCTAGGAAGATTCCCAGGCAAGGCAGAATCTATTTCAGGTACTCCTTGATTTATGACAGCTTGTTTGGTGACTGTTCAAAGTTACGTCACTGAAAAAAAGGGACTTATAACAATTTTTCACATGACCGTTGCAGCATTCCTCATGGTCACGTGATCAGAATTCAGATCCTTGGCAACAGATTCCTATTTATGACGGTTGCAGTGTCCTGAGGTTATGTGATTTTCCCCTTTTGCGACTTTCTGATGAGCAAAATCAATGGGGAAGCCAGATTTGTTTAACAACCATGTTGCTAATTTCACAAGTGCAGCGATTCCCTTAATAGCTGTGGCAAGAAAAGTCATAAACTGGGGCGCAACTCGCGTAACAAGTGTCTCACTTGTCAACAGACATGGTCGGGCTCAATTGTGATTATAAGTCAAGGACTACCCTTACAACCAGCCCCTGCCTGAATCCTAGACTGTCCCAATCCGAGCAGAAAGTACTAGATTGCTACATACAGCAAGGATATGACAACTTAATAAGCAAGCTCACATAAACCCAGGGAATTTCAAGAACAATTGGGCTGACAATCATAAAAACAGCTGGCTAAAAACTGTCGTTCCAATAATCAATACAAATGGAATGCAGAACTGTTGGCTGGACTCATCACTACCTTCCTAAGATGAATGAGGCTTGCTATGCTCCATTGACCAAATTCCCTGTTAACCCTGGTCTCTTTATCTTTGCACTCAGGTTTGCACCATAAACAGGCTTTGCATTTGGATGCGTTGCTGGCTCCATGGCTCTTGATAATTTCAGCTCCAATTTACCCATGAAAACTTACAATCGCTCTGCTGAACCCTGGCTCATTTCTATATAAGTTGAAAGCATAATTTGTCTCAATGTCTCTAATGGGCTCTTGGATTTCTTATTCTTGTGTACATTTTGTTCTATTTCATAAAAGCAGAAAGACTCCAGGCAGCTCATTATTTGGTGATTATTACTGTTCCCAGCTGGTTAAAGCCATTCATTCATTACCTCCTGCCTTGAACCAGAATGAAACCATGTAAAAGGCTCCAACTTTTTGGATTAGAACCAGTTTGAGCCGTGGTTTCATTTGCATTACCCATTTCATAGCTTCTGCTGCATATGCTGTGGTGGGTTGAATAGTCAAGTACTTTCTGATAAAGTTGTGAAGGTATCTGTTTAGTTGGAGGATGCTGTATAGGTGGTCAGTTTCTTTTCTATGGTGTTGCGAGTTGCTATGTTATATTCCTACTCATCTGAATAATGTTCTTACACAACTCTTGTGGGAGTTTGGGCTGTTACTTTGGAAATGGAGCATTTGCTTAGAGGCTAGTTTTTGCTAGATTTATTTCTAATTTGCCATTGTAACCTCTGCTGAATTTTAAAACAAAATTCATACAGAAACTAGCACTGATGTGATTACCTAGTTGGGTAATGAAACATCCACAAGTAAATAACCAAGATAACATCAAGGACTCCACAATTCAATCCCGAACAACAGATATTCTTTTTTATTGCTTTCTTTTCAATCTATTCCTGGGATTTTTAAGTCCTCCATCTACTACTAAACACATCTGAAATTGATTTTTCATAATTGGGTAGGATATAAAAAAGGACCGGACACCCACTTGTGATACAATTGCAAATACTTTTCTCTGATATATAACCTACCAAATGCATTACACCTGCTGGAATTCTTATCACTATGTTATTTTAACCAGTTTAGTAAATCATAGTTTACTAAATAAACTGAAATAGCTGCATGCAATGCTAAGCCCTACAGCAAGATTAATACTAATAGCTGTTTTCACACAACTTATTAAATCAATCCTGTCCTGAAAGTTTAGAATAAGTCTCAGGAACTTGATCTCTGATTCCTTTCTATTTCATCTATTACCCAAAGACTTCAAAAGTCAATCAACCACACCTGACCAATGACAATATAACATTTTGAATTTTTGAACATTGCTGATAAAACTATTTACCCAACAAATAAACCATAAAATGGTTTAGAGCAGGCTTGTCCAACCTTTCACCTTCCCTGGGCCACATTAGAAGATGAAACTTTGGTTTGGGCCGCACATAAAATAAAATAACAGTAACGATACCTGACCATCCAAAAAAACCATAGAAAACATTTTTTTCATAAGATATCATAAAAAATAGTCAACCAGGGAGAAAGGAACATGGAGGGGGGGGGGAGAAAGCTCGCCCGCCTCGCGCCTACCTCTCCTCCAGCAAATGGCCCGGCTGGATGCGGCAGGACTGGAAGGCGAGGACTGGGAGGCTCGGTGCAGCAGCAGCGGCGGCGGCAGGGGCAGAAGCCGCTACAACAGCTCCAGCGGCAGCAGCAGCAGGGGCAGAAGTTGCTACAACAGCTCCAGCGGCAGCAGCGGCGGCGGCGGCAGCAGAAGCCACTACAACAGAACCAGCCGCAGCAGCGGCGGCGGCAGCAGAAGCCGCTACAACAGCTCCGGTGGCAGCGGCAGCGGCAGCAGTGGCGGCGGCAACAGCAGGAGGTGGCAGAGCGGGACTCTTGGGCTGCGTCTGCCTCGGCACGATGAGTGCTCTGACGGCGCCCGCCTTTTCTGTTGCTGCTTGGCGTGGCACTCGCCTCGCCCTGCCTCGCGCCTGCCTCTCCTCCTCCTCCTCACTGGCTCGTCCTCTTGCACAAAGGTTGGGGTGGGCACTGGGCCGCATTACGAGCCGACCTGGGCCACATGCGGCCCGTGGGCCGCGGGTTGGACAAGCCTGGTTTAGAGTCTAGGACAACTGAACTCAACCCAAATAAACCATTTTTATTTGGGCAATATTGGGCTTTAGGATTTAGTAGCCATGGTCTAACTCTAAACAATAGGCTTCCTGACATTTGCTGGCATTTTCAGAAGCAAGATAGTTTCCTCCATAGACCATTGAACAAAGACTCAGTCAGCGTCTGTCTCTCTAGCCAGGAGTCCTGACTGCTGACTGGTATTTAGCTAGTTGGTTTCTGATTGGTGCAGGAGAGTGAGGGCTGGTCTCTGATTGGTTCTTTTTTATGCCTCATCTTAATTGGTCAATTTGGTGGTGTTGGTTCTTGATTGTTCTTTTGTTTATGCAAGCTTCTGATTGGTCATTTTTGGAATGTTGATTCCTGATTGTCTTTGTGCTAGGTTCTGGTAGTTGGTCTATGCAGTAGAGTCCTGATCGGCTCCTTGTCCAAGCGAATTCCTGATTTCCTCATTTGTGGAGCTAATTCCAAAAACCATTTTGCCTCTGAAGATGCCAGTCATAGTTGCTGGCAAAGTATCAAGAAATCTGTTGTCTCTAGACCAGGGTCTCCAACTTTAGCGACAAGTCTTGAAGTTGCGAAGATTGGAGACCACTGGTCTAGATCATGGTTTCTACACCCTGAATGGCAACAGTGCCCAACAGATGCTGGTTGTGAATGCCTACACCATAAATCTCTTTAAGTTTTAGTGTGTTGTGCAATGCTGAGTGTGTATGCAGTCTTTGTACTTTATTATCCAGAGTCTGTGGTTTGGCATGCAGACAGAGCTTAACAATTATTTTCCAAATGATGTTTAGTCTAAAAAGGTTTAAGTGCCAACCTAAAATGAGCATTCCAAATTACAGTCTTCAAAATATTAAGGTTAGGGATTAGCATAGATGCAACTGTGACCTTTATATTTGACATACACCTAAACAACTTCGGTCTAATATATTAATAAATGCTTCTTCTGTATGCCAAATCAGGCACACAGAAGAAGTGGTAGATTTACCATACCTGAAGAGCTTTAAGACAGTCTAAAAAAATGGTGACTAGGGCACATTTAATTATTAATCGTGCAAGTTTTAGCCCATAAGTTGCCTAATTAAATTTGCACTTGAATAAAAATATTAGATCAGGAGGAAAATGAATGACCTTTTTAAGATTATCATATTAAAAAGAATGAAACTTGCTGCTTTTTATTAAGCAAATGTTTTTTAATATGGTACTTATTATCTGCAGACTAGCAATGGCTGTGTCCACTCAACATGCTTACCCATGACATATGGCATTTGACTGACATAAAAATAATATTGTGAAGTATTGTATAAGATAATGAAAGGCTATAATTTAATAAAAACAACTGTATTATTAGAATTGCATAACCTGTTAAATGTAAATATGATGAATACTATTGTATTTGTATCAAAATGTGACTAAAAAGGGAATTTTTTTAAAAAATATATAAGTGTCATATTTAGAAATTAAAAAGGGGATAAACAATGGAAAATTATAATTTAATATAAATTTGTAAATTGTTATTAGAACTGTATAATCTGTTAAACACTGCAAATATGATTATTAATATATAATTGGAAGTAAAAGATTAAGAATAGAGAGATTGACACAAAAATAACATATTGTAATACTGAATAATCAAGATGGGTAATTTAACAAACTATATGTATTAATATCAATTTTTAAAAGATTGTCAACTATATTAAACAAGAGGAATATTGTCATATTTGTATCAAAATGTAAGACACTGCGGGACCACACTATTCACACAATATTTTTGTTGTAACAAAAAATTTACAAAAATTATTGCCAAAAAAAACCCCCAGGTTTACCCACTTGGTTTACTCATTTTGCTGGGTTCACACAATACTCTGGTTTCACATAACACCCTAAAAAGTGGTTGGCTGATTCATACTGTGGTGTGCCAATGAACACACTTTTGGTTCTTCAGAATCTCCCCGTCTTTTGTATGCAAAGCAGGTATTGAATTACTGAACTATAGCCTTTCAACAGCTGTGGCTTCTTTTACTAGTGCCACAAGTAAGAAAAAAACAGTTGCAGCAGCTGGTGGAACTTTCACAACTCCGAAGCAGTGTTTCCCAACTTGCATTGGCATCTCTGGGAGATAAAAAGTGATGTGGCATGTATCATGACACAGCCCTACAAACCATGCACGCATGATGGTGTTTGCATCAGTGACAGAACCCTGCAAATTACACAATTGTGTAATAAGTGATGTCATGCCCATGACATCTAGGCTTGGGCCAGATGTTTAGGCTAATACCCAAGGATCTATTTTTATTTATTTGTCAAGCATGTATTAGATAACATGTATAGGTATAAACATGATTATGAATACATGAAATGGATACAAATAAAAGGGGACATCAGGACAGGGATGGTAGGCATGTTGATGCACCTATGCATGCCCCTTACGGACCTCTTAGGAATGGGGTGAGGTCAACAGTAGACAGTCTAAGGTTAAAGTTTTTGGGGTTTGGGGAAGAAACCACAGAGTCAGGTAGAGTATTCCAGACATTGACCACTCTGTTGCTGAAGTCGTATTTCCTGCAATCGAGTTTGGTGTGGTTTACCTTGAGTTTGTATCTATTGTGCGCTCTTGTATTGTTGTGGTTGAAGCTGAAGTAGCCATTGACTACTTCAACCTTGAGCCTGGTGAGATTCAAACTGCTGAACTTCAGGCAGCCAGCAGTCAGCAGAAGTAACCTGCAGTACTGCTTTCTAACCACTGCGCCACCGCTGCGAACTGAGCTTCCATTCTTCTGGTTTTCTGGAAGAGAATTAAAATTTGGCTTTGCCAGTTAGCATACGGGTCTAAAAATAGGATGCAGCCCTGGGGATGGCTAGAGGCCTGAGGGCATTCCTGCCGCCTTATTAACCTTCTAGCCTTTTGAATTTTTAAACAGATTTTTAAAAATCATTTAACTTGTTTTAAATTCAGGGTTTAAAGTATGCTTCCGTTCGTGTATATATATATAGATTATTTTTAATGAAGTTGTAAACTACCCAGAGTCACTTTAGTGAAATGGACAGGGTAGAAATTAAAAACATAATTAAAATTTGCTCTTCCCCCAGACGTTTGAGGCTGCAACTTTCCTTGCTTCCAGCAAGTGAGGCAATGGCCACATTGCCTAGAAATTAAGAGTGTTGAAATCAAGACCCACTCAGAAGGGGTCAGTTGGGAAGCTGGCCTCTGTTTTACATAGGAACCCATTTATAATTGAAATCTGGAAAGTCTTTTGCGCCCTCCATCCAATAGACCCAACACTGTTGGATCCCTTTTCTTGAAAACAACATCAGGCATACTAAATTATCAGAAACTGGACTTGGGGCAAAAACAAATTGTCCACTGGTGCTTTCTCTTTGTCTAGACGTTCTTTCTTGTTTGATACAGTTCAAAAATAGCACCAGGCATTTCTATTTTATTGAATTTTCATAGCTGGTTCACTTGTTCTTGAAAGATTTATTCAATTTTTCAATATCAGAGATAACTCAGGTTCATATACAACCTGCCATAACTTAATAACTATTATTTTGTTTTGTTTAAGTCTATTATTCATTTAACAATAAAAATGCCACTATATTCCCAACGGTAATAATAATAATAATAAATTTTGGTATAAACCGTAATTCTCATTATCCCATTATAAAAGTCCCAGATATTGAGGCTTCAATAAATGAATGCTTTCTTACAGTGAGAAAGATAATATTTCTGTGACTGGCTCAACATCTTTAAGGGAAGATAAGGATGTTTAAACAGATTTTCGGTATGTACCTGACTCAGGCCCAACAAGTGATTGATAAACTGCCAAGCTTAATATGTCTATCATAACAGGTAGGAAAAATGTAACAGGTGAAGTGTTTTTTTGGTCTTGGGACACAACGATCAGGGTGGGTGGGAATCTTGATTTCCTGGATTTTATTTTTCCAGGTGAGGCTGGTCTGGCAGGGCAGAGCAACTACGTATGTACAGGTAGCCCTTGACCTGCAACTGCCGTGGAGCCCAAAATTTGTACTGGTAAAGTGAAACATTTGTTGTGAATTTTCCACCATTTTATGACCTTTTATGCCACTGTGAAGTGAATCACTGCAGTTGTTAAGTTAGTAACATGGTCATTAAGTGAATCTGGCTGCCCCATTGACTTTGCTTGTCAGAGGATCACAAAAGAAGAATAGAATAGAATAGAATAGAATAGAATAGAATAGAATAGAATAGAATAGAATACTTTATTGGCCAAGTGTGATTGGCCAATAGATTGAAGGAATTTGTCTTGATGTAAATACTCTCAGTATACATAAAGAAAAGGTATATTTGTTAAGAATCAAGAATCATAATGTACCACACTTAATGGTAGTCATAGGATACAATCAACAACCAGATCATACTAGGAAACAGTCAATATAAATTGTAAGGATACAAGTAACAAAGTTACAGTCCTACAATCATAAGTGGGAGGGGATGGGTGATAAGGAATGATGAGAAGGTTAACAGTAATAATAGTATACACTTTGTAAATAGTTGAACAGTGTTGAGGGAATTATTTGTTTAGCAGAGTGATGGCTTTCCGGGAAAAACTGTTCTTGTGTCTAGTTGTTCTGGTGTGCAGTGCTCTATACCGTTGTTCTGAGGGAAGGAGTTGAAACAGTTTATATCCAGGATGTGGGGGGTCTGTAAATATTTTCTCAGCCCTCTTTTTGACTCGTGCAGTATACAGGTCCTCAACTGAAGGCAGGTGGGTAGTAATTGTTTTTTCTGCAGTCCTAATTATCCTCTGAAGTTTGTGTCTGTCCTGTTGGGTTGCAGAACCAAACCAGACAGTTATAGAGGTGCAGTTGACAGAGTTGATGATTTCTCTGTAGAACTGGATCAGCAGCTCCTTGGGCAGTTTGAGCTTTCTGAGTTGGCGCAGAAAGAGCATTCTTTGTTGAGCTTTTTTGATGATGTTTTTGATGTTAGGTGTCCATATTAGGTCTTGTGATATCATAGAACCTAGAAATTTGAAGGTCCCATGCCCCCGGGACACTGCAACCATCATAAATATGAGTCAGTTGCCAAGCATATGATTTTTAAAAAAATATTTTTATTACATTTTCCATTATTTTTCAACACAGTTCCAATTTTACAATGTCTGTGTACTGGTTATATCAAATCCCCCTCTTTTTTTACATCATAGTATACATCCTAATTATAACTATTATACTGTCCCTGTCGGAATCTGAATCCGAGGAGGAAGATGAATGGAGTGTGGCTCCATTGTGGAGGAAACTAGTGAAGGGCAAAGTCCGGCTGGGCAGAGCAGGGAAGTGGTAGAACAAGGGAGAGGGAATTCAGAGGAAGACCCAGGCCCACCCCCTCTTCATCCTACGGTATGCAGGGAGGAACGGAGAAGGGAGCAATGTGAGTGGCATGGCTTATGGGGGAGGAAAGGGCCCTGATTCCCTTCATTAGCCATACCTGGGAATGAGAGTTTAAAAGAGATGCAAGCTGAATGTGGCATGTGCTGGGAACAAACATGAGTTTATCTTGTGTTGACTTTGATTATCTGCGTTCCTGTCATCCTCCCAGCCGTGTTGAATTATTGCCATTCCTTCACATCTGGAATTCTTGCTCCTGCCCTGTCGGACTAATTACTTCATTTTGCCTTGATTGGACTTATAGTTACAGTTTTTGTTGACCATGTTTTGGACTTGATTCTCTGCAGCCAACGGCTGTTTCTGGGAGCGTTTTTCTCCAGCCAGAAAGTAACCAGGACATTGGGGGCAAAGTTGGACTAATAAAGGGACTCCTACTGATTATCGGACTGCATTGCTTTGTGCTACACCCCGGGTCATCACACATACAATATAATCTCTTTTATCTACATAGTATTATCCATCATGATTGTAACTATTACTTTCTTGTTTATACCATAGTACACTATTGTATTTATTATTCTATGCATTTTAAACTATATTCACATACAATCCAATTGTAGTATTGTTTACATTGTTTATTATTAGCCAAGCACCTGAATTTTGATCAGTTGACTATGGGGATACTCAGGGGTGGGATCCAACCGGTGTTAACAACTGGTTCAGTGATTTTACATTTTGTGCGCACATGCACGCTTTGCGCTCACACGCGCCTGATGGGCATTGCACCCGCGTTTATACTGTCATCTAGCTGCCCGGACAGCTGAGCAGCGCTGTGCGCGGTTGTGCAGTGGTTGAAAAAGCCCCTTTTTCCTGCTTTTTCAACCGCAGCTGTGTCGCACAAAGCAGCAGCGGTTGAAAAAGCAGGAAATAAAGGTCAGGTAAGAGCCTGGGCGGGCAGGCAGGCCAAAACAGCTGCTGACATAGAACTGGTTCTATGCATGCTCTCTGTTTGCTGCTTTTCATAGCAACCGGTTCTACAGAAGTGGACAGAACCGGTAGAATCCCACCCCTGGGGATACTGCAATAGTCGTAACTATGAAAAACGGTCATAAATTACTTTTTTCAGTGCCGTTGTAACTTTGAATGCTCACTAAGTGAACTTTTGTAAGTCAGGAACTACCTGTTTATACCTGAGCAGCTGTACAATTTAACACAC
This sequence comes from Pseudonaja textilis, assembly GCF_049901715.1. Lineage (NCBI taxonomy): Eukaryota > Metazoa > Chordata > Lepidosauria > Squamata > Elapidae > Pseudonaja > Pseudonaja textilis. The sequence goes on along the minus strand of NC_141998.1, from coordinate 17,605,650 downwards.
TCAGTTTCCAGCACTGCTTTCCAGGAAAGATGATTTCACGAGCTCAGGAAGGTCTCAAGAGAAATTAAGTAAGTTAGTCACCTGCAATGCTTTCCAGGAATGTGAGGTGTACAGGGACTGACAGGCTACAGCCTAAGGTATTCCAATTATAGTGTCATTTTCTAGCCTTTCCCTCGTGTTCGAACACAAGAGGAGAAGCTTCGTGGCCAAAAGAGAACCAGGATTATTAAGGGAACAGGGAGGAGTTAGGATCAAACATATTTATTTGTCCCACTGCAGCCAAGCTTCTACTTCCATTTCTTTAACTGCAGCTCCCTGGGAGAAGGTGGACAGGATGCCAAGTTTTTTTCCCCATGGCTTCAGCATCTACAATGCAGAAATGGGTAGGTGAGAAAGTGGATCCACCTGCATCAAAAATTACTTTCCAGCTGTCCTTTTTCTGTCCTTCATTGGGCTTAAAGGTCCACAAGTGGACAAACTCAACCTGCCTTTTTTTTTTTTTTAAAGTCAATTAGGAAAGGATCACAAGGGATTTAGGCAGGAGCAACGTGTCCGAAATGGAGGCCCTGCCCAAACCCGATTTCTACCCTATACAGGTAGTCTGGACTGATGATCACCATTGATCCCAACATTTCCATGTTTAAAGCGAGGCATTTGTTAAATGAGTTTTTACCAGTGGTGGGATTCAAAAAATTTTTACTAGCGGTTCTGTGGGTATGGGTTGGTGGGCGTGGCATGGCTTGGTGGGTGTGGCATGGTTTGGTATGGCTTGGTGGGCGTGGCAGGGGAAGGATACTGCAAAATCCCCATTCCTTCCCCAACCCACTAACCTGCTTTCCAGCTCCGTTCTCTTGTGCAGGGCAACAAAAAAAGACCCAGCCAATCAGCTGGGACTCGATGGGAGGCAGAGAATAGATGGGGGCGGGGTCAGTCAGAGGTGGGATTTGCTGGTTCTCCGAACTACCCAAAATTTCTGCTACCGGTTCTCCAGAACCTGTCAGAACCTGCTGAATACCCGCCTCTGGATGACTCCCTCTTCTTGTTTAAGGGAATCGCGGCAGCTGATAAATCTGCAACTTGGTTGTGAAGTGAATCCGGATTCCCCATTGACTTTGCTTGTCAGAAGGTCCCAATCCGAACCCTGCAAAACTCATAAATACGAAGCAGTTGCCAAACATCTGGATTTTGATCACACCATCAAAGTGGGGATGCTGGAACGGTGGTAACTATGAAAAAGGGTCATAGGTCACATTTGTCCAGTGCCCGGTCACTAAACAAACTGTTATAAGTCGAGGACTACCTGTATTTCTCACGGGGAAGAGGCCAGCAGGTTTGCCTTGCCCATCCTAGAGACCCCTTCCTCCTTCATAGACCAGTTCAGTCTGGGAGCGCACGTACTGGAGAATTGTGGGGGGAGGGAGGGGCACCTTTGCCTTGGAAGAGGGCAGCGCTTAGTAAGGCTCCCTCAGCTGCCCTTCCTTCTCACAGGCTTTTTTCCGCCAGGGATAACAGAATAACAGAGAGTTGGAAGGGACCTTAAAGGTCTTCTAGACCAACCCCCTGCTCAGGAGGAAACCCTACACCAATGGTGTCAAACTCACAGCATCACAAGACGTATGGAGACTTTTTACCATTTTGCTAAACCGGGGTTGGGCTAGCGCATGATACATCCAACCCATGGGCTGCAAGTTTGACACCCCTGTCCTACACCACTTCAGACAAATAGTTGTCCAATCTTTTCTCAAAAACTTCCAGTGTTGGAGCATTCACAACTTCTGGAGGCAAATTGTTCCACTGATTAATTGTTCTGACTGTCAGGAAATTTCTATTTAGTTCTAAGTTGATTCTCTCCTTGATTAGTTTCCTCCCATTAATTCTTGTCCTGCCTTCAGGGGCTTTGGAAAATAGGTTGACTCCCTCTTCTTTGGGGCAGCCCCTGAGATATTGGAACTCTGCTATCCTATCACCCCTGGTCCTTCATTTCACTAAACTAGACATACTCAGTTCCTGCAACTTAACAGATAAGAGATAATCAGAGTTGGAAGGGACCTTGTAGGTCATCTAGTCCAACCCCCCACCCAAGCGGGAGACCCTACACCATTTCTGACAAATGGCAGTCCAATCTCTTCTTGAAAGTCTCAAGTGATGATGCTCCCACAACTTCCGAGGGCAAACTTCATGTTTAGCCTCCGGTCCCCTAATCCTCTTGGTTGCTCTTCTCTGCGCTCTTTCTAGAGACTCAACATCCATCTTTCTTTCTTTCTTTCTTTCTTTCTTTCTTTCTTTCTTTCTTTCTCTGTTTCTTTCTTTCTTTCTCTCTTTCTTTCTCTTTCATTCTTTCTCTTTCTTTCTCTTTTGTTCTTTCTCTCTCTCTCTCTCTCCCTCCCTCCCTTTCTTTCTTTCCATGGTGGAGATCCAAAACTGGATTCAATATTCCAAGCACGGCCTTACCAAGCCCGCTGTAAAGTGGCAGGTAACACTTCGCGTGGTAACCGAAGCGGGCTGCCAATCCGCGTTTTTGCCCAGGCAAAGAGCGGCCTGAGGAGACTAAGCCTAAGACACAAACGCGGGCTCCCGTCTCGGCCACGGGGGTCGCGACTGGCCCACCTGCGAGCCGCCTGAGGAGAGCCCGTTGACCCTCCGGGAAGCGACCTCGCCGCTCGCAATAAGCCGCTATCTCCCCCCACCCCAACCCCCTCACACACACACACACACACACACACACCCCTCAGGCGCACCGAGTCCAGCCGCCGGCCCGCGCCTCGCTGGGGCTGAGGGGAAGGAGAGACTGGCGAGGCCGGCCAGCCTCGCGCGTTCTCTGCCTCCGCTGCTTTCCTCAAACTTGTTACGCTCGCAGCAGCAGCAGCTGCAGCTGCTGCTGCTGCTCCCTCCCGCGCGCTCGCCTCCCCTTCCCTTGGCCAGGAGGTCCTCTTTAAAGCCTACCCCGCTGGCCGCGTCAGTCAGTCAGTTATTGCAGGCAGCGGCGGTAGGAGGAGCTCCTTCGCGGGAGGAGGCGGAGGCGGCGGCCGGCGAGGCTCGGAGCTCGGGAATGGAGCGGCGGAGAGCGCGTACATGAGCGACGAGGCCGGCCAGCTCGCCAGTCGACGGGCAGCGAGGGAGGAAAAAAGGCGGAGGAGACGCCGCCGCTGCTGCTGCTGCTGCTGCTGCTGCTGCTGCTGCTACTGCTTTGCTCCGGCTCCGGCTCCGGCTTAAGCCGCCGTCTCCGCCTCTTGTTACCGCCGCTGCAGCTCGCCCGGGAGCTCCCGGGGACCGGAGAGAGGGAAGAAAACCCGAGGAGCGCCGGCCGGGAGGATCGCTGGGCGAGAGAGCGCTCCAACTGTGGCTTCAGCTCGAGCGCGCAACTTCGTCGTCTCTTTTCCCTCCAACTCCGAGGAATGAAAGCTTTCCAGGCGGATTTGGCTCTGCTCTGCTTCTTCCTCCTCAGCCAAGGTAGGAAGGAGTCTTTGGGGTTACTTTTTGTTTGGGTTTTTTTTTTCCCCCAAGCCGGGTGGGGGGAATCGCGTATCCGCTCGACTCGGGATGGGAAAGCCCGACGACCTCTGCGCTAAGGGAAGCAAAGGGGACGGGAGGAAACTCCTCGCGACTTTCTTCCCCGGAGCAGCTGCACTTGCACCCTTCGCTGGCTCTCCCCGCGCTCCGGAGAGGAGAACCGGAGAAAGGAGAGGGGTGGGGGGTGGGGGCTTTTTTTCCCTCTTTCGGTACAGCTGACGGACCCCCGCCTTTCATTGCCCGCCTTTCTTTCTGCACCTTCTCCTTAAAAACGACTTTGCGCTTTCCAAGCCGCGGGTTCCAGAAGGCTTTAAAGACGCCCCCCCCCTTTCCCTCCCCCCCGTAGCGTCTGGAAGAGGGAAAGGGCAGGAGGAGAAAGCGTGATGGTGGCGGAGGGCTTGGACGTAGTAGCAACGGCCCTTTCTTGTCCACCTTTGCTCCGAAGTATCGACCGGGGACTCTTTTTTTTTTATTTATTTAAGGATCCTTTCTTACGCCATAAGGGGACACCGAAGCGCTGCCCCGAAGTGTTTTTTGCCTGGGATTTGCCGGTCGAGGTTTGGTCCTTCCTCAGCTCCTCCGTAGGGTTTTTGTTCAGGTGTCGGCGTCTCTTGGATACACCGAGATACAGCCGTGCGATCTTGCTAGGGCAGAGAAAATTGCCTTCGGTTGGATTTGGGGATGGACGGGCTTCGGCAGCAGAAGCCTTGTAGGGTCAGTTAGTTGCGACCGTAGGAAGGACGCGGTCTGGGTTTGCTTTCGGGGGTCAGCATCCTTAAAGAAACCAGAGAAGGAGAAAAAGGGCTGCGTTGCGTGTCTGTCTCCAGGAGAGAGCTCAGAAAGAGAGAAAAAAAATCGGTGCCTAAACTTGAATCCCCGGCGCCGTGTTTCTGCTGCAACCGCCTGGGTTTAGGAAGCAGATCCGGGATAATTTCTGGAGGTGGGACAAACGGCTTGGATCTGGGAGGGTCACCTGTGGAATTAGGGAGTTGGAAGAACTTCTGCTTTTCATCTGCCCGAGACTAACACCCCGCCCCCGTGCCAAAGCACCTGAGCCTTAAGGCGACATCCACACATCCACCTTTTCATGCTCTGGGAGCTGCGGTTCCTGGGTGTTTTTTTGTTTTGAGGAATCCAACAGGTGAATCTGTGGATGAAATGAAAAGGCAAACTTAGGTGCTTGTGGCTGCCAAAAAGGGTAACCCAAATCTATCACCCTTGTCTCTTTTGCTGGAGGTAAAGCGACTTAGAGTAATTATTTCTGTGCTCCACTGTTTTCATTTTCATTTTGCATTTTATTTTGTTTGTGTAGGCTTAGTTCTCTTCTCCCCTTTCCTTCTTCAATATAGATCAGAATGGCTTATCACCCTACCCCCTTTCCTTTTTTAAATCGAAGCATGCTTTTTAATAAGCTTGTCATGCAAAGGCTGCTTTCCAAGAGGCCAAGATTTGAGAGCGGGTCAGGTTAATTTCTTTTGCAGAAGCCTGCTGTTGATTATAATTTTTGTGATGATGATACTGGCGGTTCTCCTCCTCACCTTGTGGTACCAGGAATTGCTATGTTACAGCAATATACAGACAGTTAGAAGAACACAACAGACATGCATGGGATCTAAGAGGGGTTTCATTTTCTTTTCCTCCTGGTTTTCTACTTCAGAGTCTGGGGAAGCAGGACAGAGGAAGGCACCTTTAAAAGTATATCCATTCAAATTCCAAAGCTCTTGTCTGTGCGTCCTGTAAAAAGTGTGTTTTAGGGGTCTTATTGGTACATTTTGGGGTGATAGTGTAGACCTTCTGCCAAAGCTATTCTTGTTCCTTTTAACAGTGGAGTAATTAAACTTGTGTGCATGTGTGTGTGTGTGGTTATATTTGAAAGCACAAGTGCAAGAAACTGGGTTACTAGTCCACCAAATCCTGCCTGGGGAATTTGGCATTGCTTTCATCCTTTTGCTGTAAAGACCAAGCCAGCATCTAAAATATTATTAAAAGATTGAGCGAGATGAGCCAACATACAAGAAGTTTCCTCTGCCAGATACATATCTAAATGCTTTTGGTACTGGTGGGACTTTTGTCCCATGCATTTTTAGTAGATTATGACCAGAGGGTCCATTGTGTTTCAGGGTAAGATACTAGAGACATTTTTTTGGACATGATTTCTTCCTTTGTTGTGAAGTTTGTCAGTCTTAGCGCTGCATGCCAAATTCTTCAGTGGCTACTTAAGTTTGAAGGCTACTATGTGTTGCTCTCAAGGCTGGGGAGACCAAGTTAAAAGCCCAACAGTATCAATTAGGAAGCGAGAACAAGTCCTGGTCTAGTCCTCAAGGCTGCAGGAAGATCTGCTTTGGGTTAAGGAGGAAAAATTAACTAGCTGCAGAATAATATATTTGAGAACTGGGAGCAAGAAGGAATCTATAAGGTATTTGTGTCTGTCTGAGGTATATAAATAAGATTACTGAGTACAGACCTCCAAATAGAACACCTGTCTTATCTAGGGTCTCACAAGAATGTACTTTTATATTCAAGTCCTTCCAATCAGGTGATCAAAGAAGCTGAGCTTTTAGAAAGTGGTTTATATCACTTAATCTTAGGAAGTCATGCCTAATCACCAGATGGGTGTTATCCCTACTTATTGTTTTCCAAATCACTGGTTTTGTAAGGACATTTTGCATCTCTGCATTCCCTGTAAGCAAGTCTTAGTTTAACTTCTCTTGACTCATATTCTGGGGCAAAATACGTCCACTTTTTTTCCCCTTTTCTTTTTTGGCGTAGAGCCTGCTAATACGCTCCTGCATTCCTGCAGAGCCTCTTAAGCGGTGTAATTTTCAGACTTGCTCTTCAAAGCCACATTTCAGTTGTACCACCAATGTGTTAAATGTTTAGGGGCAAATCCACAGTGCCCACTCTTCCACACCTGTGGTATCTTAAGTAAGATGCTCAGTACTGTACAGTAATTAAAGTGGGAGGAGAAATAGAAAAGGACAGATGGAAGGGCTCCATTTATAGTCATCTTAAGTTTCCCTTAAGATGGCACAGCAGCTCAAGAAATTGCTTCTCTGTGGGTGGTATTAGGTTTCTTGGTCAGCGTGTATATAACTGGCCTATATCCTGTCTCGGGATGGATAGATATGTATTTGGTCTGTTCCTCCCAGCTTACTGGGTTTTTTTTTCTTCTCTTCCCTGCTGTTCTTTCTTTCCCTAAGCTGTCAAGACTATATAGTATGTCATGAAAACTAGTATTATGTCATGAAACAATTCACATCCTACTAGCGTGTGACATCAGTGGCGTTCCTTGGGAAAAGAAATATGTCCCCATCACAGGCAAAACACAAAGGCTTTTTGGTAATTACTGCTTTTCCTATGTTTTGAATTTTTTATTTCCTTGCTCTGTAATAGCTTAGGGTAGAAATAGGGAAAGAGATTTCCTTCTCTCGCACCTTCTGGTCTGGACATCTGATAGCATTCTCACTGAGTTTTGAGTGCTATGTTTATTGTCACATAACTAACTCTAACATAACTCTAGAGTTGGTGCTGTAAGATCTTTCACTTCTACCTCCTCATCTTCCTTCCCCTTCTCCAACTATAACATTCAACAAAGGACGTGAATATCTGAGTAGCTTGGGAAGAAACGGATCTAATGATCAAGATGTCTAAAAACTGTGGGGCAAACTGTACTCCGTAATTGGAGAATCCATCATGGGTTGGCCCACTTCCTCCACCATTGTCACACTTGCCCCATTGACTTGCCCGATACTGTTCTGTAGAGCTCAGTTTTTCTTCTGCTTGTAGAGAAATGGCAAAGATTGCTGCTACTTCTTCAATCAGGTCACTTACGTAGAAGAACTGAATGGTAATCTAGGATTATGCATCTAGGTGCATCTAGGATTATGTGCATCTAGGATTATGTTATGGGTCTTGCCATGTATACAACAATGCAAATCTCTGGCAATGCATGCCATTTCCAAAATGGAAATCAGTATAGAAAACCGAAGTCCTTGGCTAAAGTAACACCAGTGAGGCATGTTCTAGTCACCTTCTGGTTGGGAAGACCTTCTCTTTATGCATTCAGTGTCCACCCAAAGGAAGACAAGAGTCAGGCACTTTCTGCATTCCCTTTGGAGTAGTTTCTCAAGGAGAAGTCATACGACATTTTTCAGGCTTTCCACCAAGACTTCAGATAGTTTCTTATTTATCATTCAGCTTTTCTGCTGCTCTTAGCAGTATTCAAAATTTTGCAATCTGCAATAATATCAAACATATTTAATGCAGTCTAGTGCAGAACCAGATCATCTGATTGTTGCTGGGTGAAAAACCAACAGGGAACCAGCCACAGTGAATAAAAATGGAAAAGAACTGTGGTATTAAAATTAATAGTGAGAGGCTCTTTGGCTCTCAATTCCCTTTGTAAGAGAAAGTTCATGGAGAATTTAGCTAACGATAATCAGTATTCCGCTTGGAAATATTACCTGTCCAATCTTTTGTGATGGCTCCTTTATGTGTAGGTCTAACAGGCACTTACAGTATTACAGATAATCAGAGTTGGAAGGGACCTTGTAGATAAATATATTCCCTGTGTTTCCCACCCCAACATCAGTCTTCAATCAGTGTCCTACAAGAACTATAGCCTTTATTAGAGCCATATTTATTAGTATGCTGTTGATGCATAACTATGTTGTCTATTATTTTGGGTGGAGATATAACATTTTAGCTAAATTGTGGTTGTGATGTTAGAAGTTGATACACTGAAATATGAATGAAGTTATGGGTGAAGGCTTTTAGAATATCCATAATATAAGACCGAAATCCTGCATTCACATAGATTTGTGATTTAGAAAGAAGACCTGTCATGCTTGTTAAGTATTAGCAAGCATCAAAGTTCTTAAAATATTTCAAAGTATTTTTTCATAAATCCTTGCTGAGAAATCTGATTGATGAGAAATCGAGAGTGAGGTTCTGTAGTAGGAAGGATTTGAGACACCTAAGTACATTGTTTGAAGATTTGTAATTTAACTATAAGAAAGGAGAAATGTTTAGGGAAATATCAAAATGTTCCTTTACGGAAAGATCTAAAAGAGTAGCAGGGATTCGGAAGGTAGATAATAGTAATCCAGAGTATGTAGAGAGATTAAAAAAACCATAATTTGTGGCACATTTGCTCAAATAAGTGAAAGGCATAGTAAAACTGTGATTAAGATAGGCTCCTAGTTACATATGTATATATTGCAGCAAACATTATCACCGTGTAGAAGAAGCTTTTGAAAGAAGTCAAAAGCAATTTCCCCTTGCAACCCTAAGCTGAAGATTTATTTGATAATTTACTTTGCATCAAGTGGGGTGAGTCGTCAGTGTTTTAGATTCTTAGATTGCTCGGTCTAGGTTTAAATTATTGCTCTCTTAATGAGAAGCATGCAGAAACTTGTTTTTCCCCTTCCTGCAGTAAGGCACACTTCATAAGAAGTCTCTCCAAAGTCTATTTTTAATTTACCTGTGGGTATTGAACTGCTACTTCAGTCCTGAAGAAACCAATGTCCCAATGATTGTTCTCAGCTTGTCATTAAAGGCAGAATCACCAGGGAACCTTTTCTCAACAGGATCTATCTGCCGTTCTAATATTCATTCTACCCCAAGCTTCTTGGATGAGAAAGCGAAATGTCTTCAAAGAAAAACCAGAAAGTCCAGTGGCCTCTTGAAAAAGCACCTTTGGGATTATACCACAATGTTCCTTATTTGAGGGATTCTTGATGCTCTTTGAGCTTGGTTGTTTTCTTGCAGACATTTCATTACCCCAAACTAGTACTGATGATGTTACTTATTTGGGGTGATGAAACATACCTCCAAGAAAATATCCAAGCTCAGAGAGCACCAAGGACTCCTCATTTCAACCCCAAGCTACAACTATTCTTCTTTATTGGTTCCTTGTTTGGCAATGGCTTAGTATGGTAAGAGGACTCAGCACCTCGATCTGTCAATCCTGGTTTGTAAATTCCTTTCATGAATGGCATTATGGCTTGGGCAACAGAGAGTGCCTTCATGGGATGTGTGAAGTTAGCCAATGAGTCAGTGAAGCATTGTTCTGAAATGTTTGCAAAACGGAAAGCTCAGTTCATGAGCATTGTACGTGGTTTGGCTACCCCTGCCAACTGAGACTAGTAGGGGCGTTTCTTAAAGATTTGGATTCACTGGAGGGGTGGAAATGGGCAAAAATCATTATTGTAATCTAAAACCAAAGTTGCTTGCTTGCTTGCTTGCTTGCTTATTTAATTATTTATTTTATTTTATTTATTTTTTACTCATGGATAGGCTTTCTTTTTTTTGTGCATTTTAGAAGTTGGTGAGAATGGTTTCTTTCTCTCTCTCTCTCTCTTTTATAACATGGTCTCCCTAAGTCTACCTCTTTTTTGCTGATTTGCCTTGCATTTCTGTTCAGTTTAAATCCTGAGCCAAACTTTTGTATTTTTTGTAAATCTGTCCCTCGAGGGGACACACTTATTATACCTACATATTTTCTAATTGATGGAGCAAACCCCAACCTCCTGGAAGCATTCTCCCTCCCCCCCCCCATTTCTATTTAAAGCTTTCAGAGAAATAGGGGTTCGATATCTATGGTAAGATCACGTCCTTGTTTACTATGTTATCTCTCAAAGTCTTTTCTACATATTGTTAAAGAGATTCCAGTTCTTAATTAGTGATTATCTCTGCACTATTTCTGATGAATGAAAGTTAAGCTAGTGATTTTATAGATGGAGTGGAATAGTTTTCTCTTTATTACACTGCTTAGAAGCATTTATCATTCACTCGAAGATGGCATTTTCTTCCAATGTAATATCTGGTTGTTGTTTTTGTAATGGGGTGGGTGCTTTTCCCAGTCTAGTGGATGGTTGTTCTCTTTCCAGACGTTTTAAGAAATGCAAAATGATTCCATAATACATAAAGGTGTGTGGGAGCTTTTCTCATGTACAATAGATTGGCATCGAGATACATTGGAGATTCACATTTGGAGACTCCTGCATTTTATACCCTCTCACAATAAAATGAGCATTCAACCTTTTCATGGTGAACCTTTCCCCATTCGTCCATGCCTTAACGTGAGAATTGACTGGAACTGCACATCATAGCATGGTACTCAAAATGTGGAGGAGTTAACATAAGCTATAGAAATTCAAGCACAGGACTTCAGTGGTTCATGGTTCTAGACTTGGAATATGGTTCAACAGGCCTGTGTTTCAGAAGATGATAAAAAAAAAAATCAATTATTGTCATTGGGTAGATAAATGTGGTTTTGGACAAACTTTGATTCACCCCAAGTGGTTCACCTTGCAACAGGAAAGGATGTCCTACTGAAGGGATGAAGATCTCAGTTATGCAAGGAGGGTATGCACCAATGAGTTTGCTGAACCATATGACCATGAGAACCCTGCCATCGTGGGTATGTAAAGATGGACCAGAATTTCCTTATCATAAGGCGATAAGGAAGTTCTGATCCAGCTTATATAGACAACATAATTGAACTTGAGGCATGGCAGATAAACTTAGCCAGAGCTGTCAGGTGTTTCAGTTGAAATGTTGAATTTAGATTATTTCTTCTTCTTCTTCTTCTTCTTCTTCTTCTTCTTCTTCTTCTTCTTCTTCTTCTTCTTCTTCTTCCTCTTCCTCTTCCTCTTCCTCTTCCTCTTCCTCTTCCTCTTCCTCTTCCTCTTCTTCATTTTCCTCCTTCCTCCTCCTCCTCCCTCTTCCTCCTCCCCTACTACTACTACCACCTCCTCCTCCTCCTCCTCCTCCTCCTCCTCTTCTTCTTCTTCTTCTTCTTCTTCTTCCTCTTCCTCTTCCTCTTCCTCTTCCTCTTCTTCATTTTCCTCCTCCTCCTCCTCATCTTCCTCCTCCTCCTCTTCTTCCTCCTTCCTCCTCCTCCTCCCTCTTCCTCCTCCACTACTACTACTACTACCTCCTCCTCCTCCTCCTCCTCCTCCTCCCTCCTCCTCCTCCTCCTTCTTCTTCCTCCTCCTCTTCCTCCTCCTCCTCCTCCTCTTCCTCCTCTTCTTCCTCCCTTCCTCCTCCTCCTTCCTCTTCCTCCTCCTCCACTACTACTACCTCCTCCTCCTCCTCCTCTTCTTCCTCCTTCCTCTTCCTCCTCCTCCACTACTATTACTACTACTACTACCACCACCACCACCACTATATCCATCATTGGACATTGGCGATCATGTTGCCAATCCTATTTTTATCAACAGCCACAAGAAAAAGTGCTGCTGAGCTTTGTCCAAACCAGTCCCTTAGATTTCGAAGCCATGATGTTCTTCTTTTGCCTGGACCTCATTTGCCGTCAATTTTTCCTTGGAGGATTAAGTGAAGTATGCCTTATTTTTACAGGTGTCGCATCACAAGTCCAAAATTTAGGTTTGGGAAATTCATATTTTAGTCAACTACAGTCAGCTGTGTTCATTGGTATTTTAGGGCCAGTTGCTCTCTTTCAGTGCAGGTAGATTCATGGGACTGCTGTGGGGAAAATTTGAAAGAAGTTGTGGAGTAAATGGTACCCCACTCTTGAAGGAATGGTGGGATATGAATCTAGCTATTACAAAAGCTAAGTATGTTTGGCTTTATGGGGCTTGCTCCTTCAGCTCTTCTGCCTTCTGTTCCAAGTGACAAATAAACATCAGTGCAGAACACTGCATTTAATTGTTAAAATATCCGCATGCTGCTTCGTATTTTCAACACCTGGCAGCATTTTGCAATAGTAACAAAACACACAATGCCTGGCAAATAGTGCAATTTGTTCAAAGCAAAATTGGGGAAGAGTTCATGCTTTGACAAGGGCACTTAAGAGGATTTGATTTTAAGTGATACACACAGTTGCATTGTATCACAAGAGGAAGTTATGTTATTGGGCAAGTGTTACTGTTCCAAAGACTCATTGCAACGAGCAACCATGCTGGGAAATGCAAATACACCCATTTCTAAATGATTTTGAACATTTTTTTTTTTAAAGTCATGCTTCAGAATCCTGCTTTTCCTTGTAGGCAGTTTGCCTAGAGCAGGGATGTCAAACTTGATTTCATTGAAGGACGCATCAGGGTTGTGTTTGGCCTTGGGGGGACCAGGGGCAGGGGCTGAAGTAGGTGTAGCCAGGGTGGGCATGGCCAACTCAACATCACTTGTGTCAGGGGCACCTGTGGTGGCCAAGTGCTAAGACAGGACTTCCCTGAGACCCTCCCTTCCTCTCATTATAATCTTCCTTCCTTCCTTCCTTCCTTCCTTCCTTCCTTCCTTCCTTCCTTCCTTCCTTCCTTCCTCCCTCCCTCCCTCCCTCCCTCCCTCTCCCTCCCTCTTCATCAGTGGTGGTGTTCAATTTTTTTAAATTACTGGTTCTTTGGGTGTGGCTTGGTGGGCGTGGCATGGCTTGGTGGGCGTGGCAGGGGAAGGATACTATAAAATCTCTATTTCCACCCCGCTCCTGGGCAGAGGTTACTTTAAAATCCCCATTCCCTCCCCACCCCACTAACCTGCTTTCCAGCTCTGTTCTCCTGTGCAGGGAAACCAAAGAAGACCCAGCTGATCAGCTGGGACTCGATGGGAGGCAGAGAAGAGATGGGGGTGGGGCCAGTCAGAGGTGGGATTTGCCGATTCCCCGAACTACTCAAAATTTCTGCTACCGGTTCTCCAGAACTGGTCAAAACTGGCTGAATACCACCTCTGCTCTTCATTCTCCTTTCTTCTTCTTTCCCTTCTTTCCTTATTTTTCCTTCCTTGCTCTCTTCCCATCTTCTCATCTTTTTTTTCCCCTTTCCTCTTCCCCTTTCTCTTTTCCTGTCCCTTCTTGCATGCTCAGATGCAAAAGGGGAAACATTTCTCCTTTTGTTTTGTTTTTAGTTTGTTTTGATAGCCCCCTGCCAGCCAAAACCGAGTGGCAGAGGCACTATGGACCGGTCCTTCACTATTTCCAGGGCGGTCCCATGGGCCAGATCTAAGCACCCTGCCTGCCAGATCTGGCTTGTGGGCCTTGAGTTTGATGCCCCTGGCCTAGAGCAAGTGCCATAACTGCCAGCACAAGGCTTCAAGTGGGAATCCAGAGCCTATGTTCCTATTTCCATTTTTAAGGAAAGAGAAAGACTATCTTGTTTATGGAAATCCACTGGGCAAAAAAAAGGGGGGCATCTCATTATTGCTCACTGAAAAAGCAAAAGAACTTGGTTATGTTACTTGCTCCCTGCATATATTCACAGCACAAACTGGAACATGGGTTATACATTATGAAGAGTCAGTAAATGTCAGCGAAGTCTAAGTGTTTCCTTTATAATGCAACAATTTAGCAAAATTTATCTCGGAAACAAATAAACTGCAACATTTAAGCCGACTGTCAACAGTGTTGTGAAGATCAAATAAGTGTCAGGACCATTTATATATGCAGTAACCATTTAGGAATGTTAGTCTTGCAACTAAGATCTGAGTTCAGGCCAACTTTTTGTGTGAGTGGTAAGGGGAGGAATGAGTTACCCTATCTTTGACATGGTGTATTTAGATTATCATGGTTTCATGATTAGATTAACCATGATATTAAAAATTAAGGAAGAAGGAGACTTCTTTATAATATGGAATACATGGTACAAATGGTTGAGTAAAAAGGAAGATGTTTAGTGAAAATGATTAAAGAAATAGGAAAAAGGACAAATGTGTATATAGTTATGTATATATGTAATATAAATAAATAACTATTGTAACAATAACAATACAAACAAGTAAGGATTTAGCAAATGAGTTATAGATATATTTGAAGTAAATGAACTTAATTGACACTAATAGATATGCATACTGTTTCGACAATGTTGCAAAATGCGAGAACATGTTTCTCTTTTATAAAAAAAATGTTTGAAACTCTGAATAAAAAATATTTAATTTAAAAAAAAAAATTAAAAAGATTATCATGGTTCCTCTAGAAGACTCCTAATCAAATCATCAGTCAAATCATCCTTCATAAGAAGAAGAATTACCTGTACTTGCTGCAAATGTTGGGAGTTATAATAGTCTTCTCTGAAGATGATACACGGGGGAAGCTCCTTTAAAGCAAACTTTCTGTTACAATAAGAATGAGCCTGCTGGTTATCAATGGAAAAGGTAGAATTTCCCAACTTTTTGAACTTTGAAATTTAACAAGAAATGATGAGAAGGACTTCAGCAAGATAATGTATTTGTTTTGTGGTTTAAACCTTGAGGAAACCTAGAGGTTTTTAAGAAGAGATTGGACAACCATTTGTCTGAAATGATGTAGGGTTTCCTGCTTGAGGGTTCGACTAGAAAACCTCCAAGGATCCCTTCCAACTCTGTTATTCTGAAAGCCACGTTTATATTCATATATGTGCATAGAAACCCAGAATCGCACCATTATTACACTCCTGGAAATTGGAATGAAAGTAGGTAAACTTAAGAGCTTCAGGGCACTCTTTCTGCCTTTTAACTTCTTTTTAATTTGGTTTTAACTCCATTTTTAATCGTATTCCTTTGTGGCTTTGATTTGTAAACTTCTCAGAGTCACTTAGACAGTAAGATGGACATTATCTAAATCTGATAAATAAAAAATAAATAAAATAAAATGGGGATAAAGAAAATTGCATATTGCTGACATAAAAGAAGGACCGGTTGTGATTTATGCGGAACGTTTATTTTAAAGGATTGTCCAATAGATGAGCAAGGCCATGTTGAATATGGGATATTCAAATGTGAGTATAAAAACAAGAGCAGGATCCCTTGTGAATGGGATGATGGAGATGATTACTAAGTCATTCATGATTGTTTTTGGAGAGAATCCAACCGGCCTTAATGTTCTTACATGAGTGCACAGGTGGTAAGTTTCAAAAGATGCAGATTTGCATTGGAATCTCATCAGGCTGAGCTGGAGGAAAATTTGATATCCTTTTTGCACAGTAATTTTAGCATCTGGCCTATGTCTGCATTTACAGCTCAGTCTACCTAGGACAGAAGGGTGCCCAGTGAATGTCTACAGCAGCCTCCACTAGTCCATGAAAACGATTGTCCTACTTTTGCAGTGGGTTAATGCCCAATTTCTTGGCACTGTTATTATAGACATTCTGTAAAAGAGGTAGGGGATGCTCTGATAGCCATTCGCTACAACCACCCCAAAGAACGATTGGCTGAAATGCTATCATTTTAAAGCAGAATCAGCATGCTGGCTCCCCAAAGTGTGAAAGAGCCTGTAATTCTGACTTGCCAGGAAATAAAATAAGGGGTTATAGGTTCTGTTTGTAAAGAATAGTTGTGGCTTTCTGCAGTGGTTGACTTTTCTAAGCAATTCCCATCAGAATACCAACAGATACAGTTCTCCTTAGAGCATGAAAGTGGCTTAGTTTTGAAAGTAAGCATTGCTTCTTACCTCTTCCTTCATCTTTGCTGACAAAAATGTTCATTGCATTAAAATTGAAACAATATGGGCATTGCTTAAAAGGAACCTACTGGAAAACATCAATGTTTATATACCATTCCTCAGTTACACTTCGGTGGCAAGATATCAGCTGCGGGGGAATTACAGAAGCTGATTGTAATTAAATAACTTCAGACAAGTCATGTAGAGTGGGCAAGAATGCACCTTATAGAGGAAGACTGGAGAAGGAACAACCGTTTCTATTTTGGCATTTGTCAACTGGATATTGTGAAAATCCTTGGGAAAAGCCATATTTCATCCCAACATAGTTGAAAAGAATTCCAAGAGTGTTGTAGAAGGGGGTCTCCAACCTTGGCAACTTTAAGTATGGAGGACTTCAGCTCCCAGAATCCCTCAGCCAGCTAAGCTGGCTGGGGAATCCTGGAAGTTGAAGTCCTCCAGGCTTAAAGTTGCCAAGGTTGGAGACCCCTGTTGTAAAGTTTCTTCAGTTTTCTATGGACTATAAATACCTGTGTTACTTCAGGTGCCCATCAGATATGGTTCCAAACCAAAGCCCTGGACTGAGTATTAATCTTGAACTAGCCTCCAGTCCATTCTTTTAGACCAGCTCACTTGGTCTGGTCATAACTACTCAGATTAATTAGACATTGAAAGATGGCTTTAATCTAGATGTCAGTGAAATCAGATCATTAACCATAATGCCACTGTTGCAATAGATAATGCATCTGCTTTACAAGCTGCTGGTCTTCCACAGCTATATGTCCCCTTGCATCCATCCCTAAAGCTGACAATAAGTCCTGAAGCTTGCCATGACTTGGCCAGAGCCTTTTCTTCAAGAACGGAGAGCAATAAATAAGACTAGGAGGGACATCAAGAGAAGAAAACATATCAACACGCTGCCACGTTTATTGCTTGTAGACAGAGAACTGCTTCAGTTCCAGGTGGTTGCAGCTTTGATGACTTCTTGGCTGGGTCAGAATAGCTGAAGTTGGAAGAGCCACAAAGTAGGAGATTGAAGGAGAAGAACTATTTTGGACTTCCTAATAAATTGCTTCTTGGTCTTGTTTGCATTAAGCTTGTTTTCCTCCAGCATGTCCTTTACTTCTGTGCACCGGTTAATTTGGATCTGATTGGTCACTGCCCACTATTAAGCCACAGCAGACAATTGAACAGTGCTTCCAACCACAGCAGTTTGCTTCTCTTCTGCTTATGTCTCTGGGAAGCGCTAGGAAAACACCCTGGGCATTAAAGTGGGATGCCCTTATAACCCCAATATTTGGAAAGGAGGAAGATAGCTATTCTCCCCTCCCACTCCCACGCACACAGAATGTTAATTCAAGACTCAAAAGGGCCAGGTGGTGTAGTAGATCTCCTAAAATTGGTCTGTTGGTGGCAGCAGCAGCGCTTCTATCTGACTGAGTGAGTAGTTGTGTGTGAAGCAGCAGGCTTTTTGTTTGCTGCTGTTTCTACCAGGGATCCAAAGATATGATGATTCTAAAGGTAGGATGCTTCTAGTTATGCTACCAAGCTTCTATCAAGCAATAGCAAGATAAGATAATAAGATAGCCTTTATTGTCACTCTTTTTTTTTTTTTACTGTGAATACACTGGCACAGATTGAAAATGAAATTCTGTTGCCTGCCCTCAAAAGAAAATATATTTATATCCACATGCATACATACGCACAGATATACACATGCAATAGACAGACAGACAGACAGACAGACAGATAGATACATAGATAGATAGATACATACACACAGTATG
The DNA here is from genome assembly GCF_049901715.1 of Pseudonaja textilis. NCBI lineage: Eukaryota > Metazoa > Chordata > Lepidosauria > Squamata > Elapidae > Pseudonaja > Pseudonaja textilis. The sequence continues at coordinate 17,587,986 of NC_141998.1, read as the reverse complement.
CGCGCGCGCGCACACACAGAGTATGCAGGGTTAATTTGCAGTTCACTCCAAGAGTTTAATTCTGAGTGGCTCAAGGTTGACTCAGCCTCCCATCCTTCTGAGGTTGATAAAATGAGGAGCCAGATTGTTAGGGCAAAAGGCTGACTCTGTAAACCACTTAGAGAGGGCTGTATTGTGAAATGGTATATAAGTCTAGGTGCCATTTTCTACCTACCTACCTACCTACCTACCTACCTACCTACCTACCTATCACTGTCTATTTTGAATACACAGCAGAAAGAGAAAGATACTACATGGATCAAAGCTGTAACTGAATCTAGATGTTCAGCTTCAGGTACTACGAAACCTCTTCTCAGAAAGTAATGAGGAAAACCGGTCATGGAGAGGATGTATAGCATCCCACACAATACTATGGATCTTAATCAAGCATCATTTATATGCCATGTCCTGGATAGAAGGAATTGAACAGAACAGAATGGAATGGAATGGAATTATTTTTTAAAATAGATTTTTATTATATTTTCCACAAATATAAATCTCATATGCAGTTTTTGACAGTGGTTTGGCATCGACAAATATTCATTTTATATATCTTAATATATACATTTTCTTTCTATAAATCCACAGTATCTATTGTGTCTATCTATAGTTACATTTATATTATATGTCTTATAATCTATATGTCTAGCCTATTATTCTCTTAAGGTCTCTTATAATAATTACATTTTTTATTTTCTTATTTTTTATATCTATCTTCTAACCATTCATACCATTTATGCCATACGTTGTAATATTCGGAATTCTCCCTCTCCTTCATTTCAAATGTGAGCATGTCCATTTCTGCACATTCCAATAGTTTGTTTATAACTTCGTCTTCTGGGGGGAATGTTGGGTCCTTTCCACATTTGTGCAAAAGCTATTCTGGCTGCTGTTAATATATATAGAATAATATATTTTATCTTTTTGGGGTATTGATCCTAGTTAGTCCTAATAAAAAGAGTTCCAGTTTAAGTTCAATTTGGTGTTTCTTGCAGCAAGTCTTTTATTTTGGAATGGAATTCTTTATTGGACAAGTGTGATTGGACACAAAGGAATTTGTCTTTGGTGCATAAGCTCTCAGTATACATAAAAGATATCAGTGATGAATCATGATCATAGTCATCATAAATACATTCATCATGAATCATAAGATACAACACTTAATAACCTTTTCTGCCACCCTCACCACTCTCTGCATTGCCTTAATGAGCGTAATGTGAGGGGCATGGGATCATTGTTCTGGACAGACCAATGTTTCTTTGGAAGCCACTGATCTTAAGAGGTGCGATGTTCTTGGGGCTTGGCTGAGACTGAATCTCTTCTCTCTGATGTTGCCTACTGAATGAAGTGGATAAATAAAACTGGGTCTACACAGAGCACTAAATAATGTGATTTATTTAGTGCTGCCTTAGCATGCTGTAAACCCAGCTATTGTGATTGATGAGCCCCGATGGTGGTTTAGCATATTGTGTAAATATAACCAATGGTGACTTATTCTGCAAACATGAATTAAGCAAATGATGGCTAAATGCAATGTATGAATCCTGATCAGACACTAGTGTTCTTCACCTAAGGTGGTTTGTAGTAGACAGTTGTTCCTGAAATGCTATCAGTTGCTTACCATTTTTTTTCTTGGTCCATATTCTCAAAAAAAGACAAAAGGGTCATTAGGTTGGGAAGAAAAAGATGAGAAACTGAGCAAAGCCAAATTTTATGGAATAGTTCTTTTTATGGAATTATTGGCATTTCTTGTAGTAAAGCTAAATCAGGAGGAAAAGTTTCAGACACAGGCTTAATAATTCCTCTGATGGTTTCTGGAGAAGACACAGAATGCTCCTGCCATTTTCTTGTTCACCAAAAATACCATATTTTGGTTTGCTTCCATTAGTGCTATGAGTTAACAGGACCTATACTTGCAACTTTATTCCTGAAAACATCCTAGGAAAACAAGATATTATCCAATATGTATAACACTACTCTTTTGCCAGTAAAAGTGTGCTTTTCTGCCTCTTGTGGTATAACAAGCACAGGTAATATCACCTTTTTCTTTTATTATTCTACCATGGTCCATTATTTATAGGTCTTTATCTTTTTTTCTCATCTTTGTCTTATTGATGACCTCTGCTCTATCTGAGTTTGACAGCTGCTGTTGTTATTATTTAAATCTATATGCTGCCTGGCTCCCAGTGGCTCTGGGAGGTTTACAGATGATTTAAAATATGGAAAACAAGACAATAAAAGCAACAAGAAACAAAAGAAGGGTAGAGATGCCAGAATAACAAATTGGTTGGAAACAATAAAACAACAACAACAAAAAACTAGGTTAAAGTGAAGTTTCAGTCATCCTTACTGGGTGAAGAGCCGGGATTTCAGGCCCCTTCGAAATACCAGCAGGACAGAGGTCCATTTTGATCAAGGGATAATTTATTCCAGAGGGAAGACGTGAGAGAGAGGGCTTGCTCCCAGGATCTCAATAAATGACATTGCTTAACTGAAGGAACCCGGAGCACAAATTGGATGGGCAGATGGTATGGGAGATTGGTGTATTCTCAAGTAACCAAGTCCCATGCCATGCATGTCTAAATGCATACATTCTCAATCATCCTGGTCATGGTTGTCCCAAAGGTGATTTTTTAAAAAGGCAACTGGACTTTCTTGGTTTTTCCTTGAAGACATTTAGTTTCTCATCCGAAGAAGCCTCTTCAATTCTGACTGAATGGTGGAGAATGGAAGGGTTTATATTCCTGGTCATTAGCACTCTTTCTGAGAGCCGTTGAGGTCACCCGGAGGTTTACCTGTGCCCTCAGGGTCACCTGAATAGTGCAAATGGGTGTGGAACCTTCTTGGAACTGTGCATCGGTGCTTTCTGTATGGGAAAACAAACATTCTGTATGAATGTGTTGTGTATTTTGGTGTTCAATCACCGCACAATCACTGCTCACCATCTCCTGTGAGCAACAAGTTCTTAGCAGGTTGTTCTTAGATTTTTCATCACGTCTGTGGTTGAAACAGTGAGCTCACTCTTTTTATCACATCTGCAATCCAAAACAGAATGCTGTATATGAGTAAGATTTTTTTTTTTAAAAAAATGGTGTACTCAAAGCTTAAGTTTCTGTCTGTGAAAAAAAGTTGAGGTGTTGTTAGCAGTTGGTGTCAGAAGGGCCTTTCCTTTACCTTTAAAAGACAAATCAGATGAAACTTTGCCTGAGATCAGAAGTAGCTTTGCTCTCGGATCCTATGATAGCTGAAATGCTTTCAGAGGGTCCATTAATAATCGTAGCACTGTTAAGTTGGATGAAAGGCTGTGGGATGTGTATTTCTTTCTTTTTCCCTTCTTCCCTCTAAAAGCTTATGACAGTTTTGATTGTTGCATGTGAGCTGGTTTCTCTTTTCTGCATATTTTTTTAAGATGATAGTATTCTTGGGTCATATTCCAGATTACAGTATTGGTTTAAACGATAGAAAATTTAAAACAAAACCAGGTAACTCAGAAGTTTTTTTTTCCTAATCTTCAGAGCCCTTTAAATGACTTTTTTAAAAAAATTGGGGGGGAAATAGTGGTCATACTGGTATCTCTATTTTGCGATATTAAAAAACCCTAATGAAATATCATCTTTTCCTAACATCCCATTCTTCTTTTCTTCATGAAATCTAACAGAATTGCTGTATCTCTTGCTTTATAGATGTGTGCGGTATTTCTAACATATAGTACTTCTCTTTTGATCTCTTACTGCTTTCTTTTAATACAAGGGGATCATAAGAGAGCAGAAAAGGCCACCTGAATGAAATGAAAAATGTAAGAAGAATAGAAATAAATATACAGTATGTGAGAAGAAAATGACTAGTGTACTGTAGGACTGGATGTCTTTACCTTCACAATGCAATAGGTAACCTGACAATAAGCAGTTGAAGCCTTCTGGCATCTCACCGCTTGTTTTTTTTTTCCTGATCCCCTCTGATTGCCTCTTTAAAAAAAACAAGTAAATTGGAAGCAAAGCCAAATTTGGGAACAAGCCATCTGGTAACTTAAATATTTGGAACTAAGTGACATTGGATGATGGGAGCAGGTTATATTGTTTGATATACAGGTAGTCTTCAACTTATAGCTACAATTTTTCTAGGACCAGAATTTCCATTGAAAAAGAGATGTGTCTATTAAGTTATTTATTTATTTTAGAAAAATTATATTACTGCCTATGGAGCACAAATTGTAAGTTGCAACTGAAGGAAGCTTACACAATAAAATTCTTTATTGGCCACATGTGATTGGACACGCAAGGAATTTGTCCTCGGTGCAAAAGCTCTCAGTTTACATAAAATATATATATTCATCAAGAATCATAAGATACAACACATAGTGATAGTCATAGGATATTAAATAAGCAATCAAAATCATACTGGGAAACTAAATAAAACAATATAAATCTTAAAGATGCAAGCAACAAAGTTATAGTCATAAGTAGAAGGAGATAGGTAATAGGAAGGATGAGAACAATAATAGTAATACAGTCTTAGTAAATAGGTTGACAGTGTTGTGGGAGGAATTAGTTGTTTAGCAGAGTGATGGCATGTGGGGAAAAACTATCCTTCTGTCTAGTTGTTCTGATGTTCAATGCTCTATAATGTCATTCTGAGGGTAGAAGTTGACACAATTTATGTCCAGGATGTGAGGGGTCTTTAGATATTTTCACAGCCCTCTTTTTGACTCTGTGCAGCACACAAAGCCTCGATGGAAGGCAGATTGGTAGCAATTGTTTTTTTTTTTTTTGCAGTCCTAATTATCCTCTGAAGTTGTGTCTGTCCTGTTGGGTTGCAGAACCAAACCAGACAGCTATAGAGATGCAGATGACAGACTCAGTAATTTCTCTGTAGAACTGTATCAGCAGCTCCTTGGGCAGTTTGAGCTTTCTGAGTTGGTGCAGAAAGAACATTCTTTGTTGTGCTTTTTTGAAGACGTTTTTGATGTTAGGTGTCCATTTTAGGTCTTGAGATATGATAGAACCTAGAAACTTGAAGGTCTCTGCTGTTGATATTGTGTTGTTTAGTGTTGTAAGAAGTGGCAGTATGGGAGGGTTTCTCCACCATTTCTACAGTTTAGAACAGGGGTGTCAAATCGATTTCATTGAGGGCTACACCAGGGTTGTGTTTCACCTTAGGGGGCCGGGGTGGGCATGGCCAGGATAGATGTAGCCGGTTTGACATCACTTGTGTTGGAGTGCCTGTGGTAGCCTGAGTGATCTGCCAGCAAAAACGGGCTCCCAAGCTCCGTTTTTTGGCTGCGACAGCCTCTTGTAATCCTCTGCAAGTGAAAACAGAGCTCAGGAGGGCCCCCACGGCCGTCATATGCTCCATTTTCAGCTGCGATGGCCTCTTGCAACCCTCTGCCAGTGAAAATGGAGCCCAGGAGGGCTTGCCTGTGGCTCTCTGGAGCTCCATTTTCGCTGGCAGAAGCACCGCAGGCCAATCCTTTGTTGTTCCCAGGACAGCCCTTGGGCCAGATCTAAGCATCCTGCGGGCTGGATCCGGACCCTGGGCCTTGAGTTTGGTGCCCCTGTTTAGAATATTTAATATAAAAACATTAAATAAAAATAAGAAAAGAAAACATAAAATAATAAAAATAATAAAATAATAACCACCCACCCCCACAATGATAATACACATTCATACAAACCATTTAATGGGTTCCATCTCTGTCTGGGTTCCCCAGCCTGCTAGCAGAACCACGTCTTCAGCGCCTTCCAAAAGAGTGTTAGAATGGGGCCGATCTAATCTTGGGGAGGCAGAGGATTCAGCAGGTTCTGACCAGTTCTGAAGAACCGGTAGCAGAAATTTTGAGTAGTTTGGAGAACTGGCAAATATCACCTCTGACTGACTCCGCCCCCATCTATTCTCTGCCTCCCGAGTCCCAGCTGATTGGCTGGGTCTTCTTTGGTTGCCCTGCACAAGAGAACGGAGCTGGAAAGCAGGTTAGTGGGGTGCGGAGGGAATGGGGATTTTGCAACAGCCTTCCCCCAGGAGGGCGGGGGGGATGGGGATTTTGCAGTATCCTTCCTCTGCCACGCCCTCCAAGCCACACCCACAGAACCAGTAGTAAAAATAATTGAATCCCACCACTGTGGGAAGAGTGATGTTCCAGAGAGAGGGAGCCACCATGTAGAAGGTCTTTCTTCTGAGTCCCATCCGATGAATCTCCCTCGGGGGAAATTGCACCCAATTTTGCAACCTTTTGTTGTGGCGGTCGTTAAGCAAATCATCACAGCCATTAAGCAAATTTTATTTCTTGATATTCATCTGAAACCTAGGTATAGTTTTTTTTTTAAAAAAAAAACCCTCTGCAATCAACCTAATTGAGCCCTATGGCAGAACCCATGTTTACAGTATGACCAGACACATTTTGTAAAAACCTGGGTCTTTGAAAAAGTCTATAATGCTGGGAAGGGTGGAAGGAAGGAAGAGAAGAAGACCTGTAACAAGGTGTTTAGATTTAGTTATGTGATGATGGGAGCACAATTGGAAGACCTGCTGAAGGGCCAGATTGGGAACAGATCTTCCTGGAGAACATCTATCTGGAACTCCCTAACAGTTGACACAGACTTGATGTTAATCAGTATACTTCGTTATAGCACTACAAGTCACCATAGTATAGATTCTGATCAGCCCATATTCCCCACATATTCAATATGCGCCTTTGATCACTGATTTTTTTGTCTGCAACTGGAGTGTTTCAAAGAAGGTACAGGGTCAATAGAAGCATTGTCAGCAATTTAATGAGTTTTATATAAATGTTTATGTGGATATTTGACCGGTTATTCAGTTGTTTATCTTGGATTTTTTTTTTTTTTATTGTATTGAATTTATTGGTTTGTTTGACTCCCTCTACAGTGGACATTTTATTGCATTCTCTAGATCTATTGTAAACCAGTAAGAGTCTGACTGTGATGAACATCAATCTAATAAATACATAAATAAAAAAAGGATGGTAGCATAGGGAACTGGACACCAAAACCCTGCAGAGTTTAATGAATAAGCAGCTTAATTTCTCATTAACTGACTTGGCAACCCAAGCCTGATACTTTGGCAGGTTTTTTTCTGTTTTAAAAGACTACGAGATAACTGATGGATGTTGTCTACTGTGATTATATGATGCCCATGTTTTCATCAGGTGCACTGATGCCTGTATCATTAGTATCTCAATTAAAGTGTCTTTGGATACAGGACTTTAATGCCTCTTTCCATGTCCTGAGGCGCTTTCCTTCAAACACTGCTGCTGAGTCAGAGTTGGCAAATGGTTACAGATGCAGCTTTTGTCAGTTCATTACAAGTTTAAGAAAATTTTTCTGGGGCTCACACTACGGGCTGTTTTGGCCCTTGGCAAAAGCATTTCAGACTTCGACAGTTTGGTAGCATGTAAGTGCCAGCCCTTAAATATATTTACTTGGCCTTCCTGCCGTGTTTTATTACCTTTTCATTCCTTTAGTTTGTAATCCACCTCCAGAATGTTTTTTTTCCACGAGCTGATTTAGCATATCAATGCACGTCCAAGTATTAGCATGTTCAACTTCGGACTCTTTCTGCTTCGCCATCTGTTTTGTTTCTTCCGTTTGGTTGTGACGGATTCATTCCTGCTGGATAACAGCAAAGGGGAACATGACTTGGGTCTACCTCTTGGAAAGAGCCTTAATCTGTTCATAATTACATTAGAAATTCCCAGTGATTAAAAAGGCGCTGACAAAATTCATTTTGCCCCTGTGCAAAGAAGCCAACGGAAACCCTTTGAGGCAATACAAACTGATTGATAGGTAGGAGTGTACAGAATAGTAATTCTCTCTCTTTTTTTTCCCCTGTATGTTTAATAAAGTGGTGATTAATGACACAAATATTGGCCAGGCCCCCCCTCCCCCAAAAGGCGAAGAGAGGCAGTTAAGCATTGGAGCTGCTTAACTTAATGAGCCTCTGCAATAAAAATGAAACATAATGAGCAAAGTATAATAGTCCCGTTATGTTTATAACAGCACTTCATCAGCAGAGAGCTACATGCAGGTTCAGAAAAGGCTCTTGATGGGCAAGATGGTTCTTGATGGCGTAGGTGGTGAGGTCCTATAGATTTAGCAAAATGCAGATGCTGAGATCAAGGAAAATTAAAGGAAAGGGTAATCCAAGGGTTCTTCTGGCCATGTCCTTTTAATACAATGTATGGTTTTGAGTTGTGTTGATTAGATCTAAGAGAACCTTTCTCAGTAAAGGAATGACTCTAACTCAGGGGTGTCAAACATGATTTCATTGAGGGCGGCATCAGGGTTGTGTTTGACCTCAGGGGGGCGGGAGTGGGCATGGCCAGCTCAACATCACTTGTGTTGGGGGGCCAAGCTCCAGGACTCTGTTTTTAACTGGAATGGCTTCCTGCAACTCTCTCCCAGTCAAAATGGACCTCCATTTTCGCTGGCAGAGGCACCGCCAGTCCTTCACTGTTTCCAGGATGGCCCCATTTCCAAATCTGTCCCCCGGCCCTTGAGGTTGTCATCCTTGCTCTAGCTTCTTCTTCTTCTTCTTCTTCTTCTTCTTCTTCTTCTTCTTCTTCTTCTTCTTCTTCTTCTTCTTCTTCTTCTTCTTCTTCTTCTTCTTCTTCTTCTTCTTCTTCTTCTTCTTCTTCTTCTTCTTCTTCTTCTCCTCCTCCTCCTCCTCCTCCTCCTCCTCCTCCTCCTCCCCTCCTCCTCCTCCTCCTCCTCCTCCTCCTCCTCCTCCTCCTCCTCCTCCTCCTCCTCCTCCTCCTCCTCCTCCTCCTCCTCCTCCTCCTCCTTCTTCTTCTTCTTCTTCTTCTTCTTCTTTTTTACTTTTTTCCTCTTCTTTTTTTCCCCCTGGATATTTTTCCAAATCTTTGGTGTCTTCTTCAGAGGCATGATGACCAATTCACTTTAAATTGAGAAAAAGATAAAGTAAAGTAAAACCCTGTGGATTTTACTCCACTACTCATTGCCAACTATAGGGGGAAGTGCTCATATCCATTTCAAGGCCACTGAGCGAATGCTGTCTGAAGACATTTCCATGGCCCTGTGGCCAGCATGACATCACAGAATGCTGTTACTTTCCAATCGAAGGGGTACCTATTTATCTACTCGCATTTGCATGTTTTCAAATTGCAAGATTGTCAGGAACTGGGGCAACTAACAGGAATTCACCCCTTTGGGTGGTATTCGGGTCTCGAACCTGGGCTGTTGGCTTTTCAGTTGACAAGCCCAACATTTTAATTGCTGAGCCATGGCACTGCCATAAATTGGGAAGGAGGTATTATAATATAATAGGAGTGTGATTTTCAACTGATTTCCAAGGAGGGATTTTGTTAAAATTGTTCACTGAAATACCACCCACTAGGTATGTGCTGTTGTTTGGCATAGTACATGCTTTTTTGATGTGAAGAGTGAAGCTATTATTAATTGGTGTTTATACTTTATTTGATGTGAAAATGTACATTCTTAATGTGGTCTTCTTTGGCCACCCTATAGAATAGTGCAAAGGAAATGGATAACCTTTAGATGTGCTGAATGCATTTCTCCCAGTCCTCTGGCATTTGCCATCCTGGCTGGAGTATATCTGAACTGAAGTGTGAAGCTTCTGGAGGGCATCAGGTGTGATGATCCAGGGCGTGGAACAAAAGCAACGAAGTCACAAAAATAGGTAAAGTCCCTTTAATACCTCCAGCTTGGCCCCCAATGTCCAATTATCCTTGGCTGGAGGTCAAACTCTTCCAAAAACAGTCTACAAAGGGAAGAAATGCAGTCCGAAGTACTGATAAATTAGAAATAAAAAAACCAACACAAACCACGCTGAAGTAATTAACACGACAGGCCAAAATAATAAATTGCAGACTTCCAAAAGATAACAAAGCACGCACAATTGGGATGATGCCAAACCTAGATAAGCCTCAACAAAGATAATGCACACTTTGCTTCCAGCAAGGTGCTGTGTGCAAATGCCCTTCTTATATCCTGTTCTCCCAGCTGCAACTAATGAAAGGGATCAAGGCCCTTTTCTCTCCTGTATGCCATGTTGCTCCCTTCTCCATTCCTCCCTGTGTGCCCTAGGATGAAGAGGGGATGGCCCTGGGTCTTCCTCTGAATGCCCAGCTGGACTGTGCCCTTCCCCAGTTTCTTCCACAGCCACCAGAGCCACACTCCCACTCCCTGTCAGCTCCTCAATCTCCCCCTCAGAATTAGACTCCAACAAGGGCATGACATCAGGGTACCTACTCCTGTCATAAAGACAACTGTGTCCTACTAGTTGTTCCAATTTTACCAAGTATTTAGTCTGTCCTTCCCTTTCAATCTACTCACTTTCTGAACTTGGCTTGGAGGCTCTGAAAATTAGTATAGAAAGACCTATATATTATGTCTGCCCAGTTTCTCTGGTACGTACATTTCTCTTGTGAACTTTATGTAGCTTTGAGAGCTCTCATATTTTATATCGGCTTATTCCCAGTTTGGACAATCAGAATGATTTAACACCAATTCTCCAGGGAGGGATCAACTGCTGTTAACTTTCTGTAGGACAAAGCTTAAAAGCTACTCCACTGCTTTTCTGAAGTTCAGGACCAGTGGCATAGTTCCAATGGAATCCATCTGAGAGCCCTGGTGGCACAGTGGTTAAAGTGCAGCATGACAGGCAAACTTTGCCCACAGTTCGATCCTGACAGGGCTCAAGGTGGACTCAGCCTTCCATCCTTCAAAGGTCAGTAAAAGGAGGACCCAGATTGTTGGGGACAATAGGCTGATATTGTAAACTGCTCTGAGAGTGCTATGAAGTACTATGGGGCAGCACATAAGCTTAAATGCTATTGCTTTTGCTATTACTATGCGATCTCCTTTCTCCAGATTTGAGCATTCCATGACTACTCAAATGCCTATTTGCTTTAGCAGTTAAAGCACCAGGCTAGAAAGCAAGAGACCATGAATTCAGGTCCTGCCTTAGCCATGAAAGCCAACTGGGTGAGCTTGGGGCAGCCATTCTCTCTCTCTCTGCCCAACTCACCTCACAGGGTGGTTATGGTTGTTATGGGAAAAATAAAAGGAGGAAAGTGCATTGGATATGTTTGCAACCTTGAATTATTTGTAAAAATGTTAAAAGTGGATTATAAGTAAAATAAAAGAAATATCTGGGTTGCATCTGTCCATAAGTCCTGCATGGTTGCTAGACAGCATTTCATAGGTTGTAGCATGTGCAGATCCAGGATCCTGTACTTTGTTTGATGTCTGAAATGAGCATTAGTGGTGAAGCAAAGATAATGTCTGTGCATTATAAGGAAATGCTGTGAGTGTTTATAGCACCACTGGTCTACATAGTCATGTTTTTCTTGATCGGTACTAACATAGTGTAGTTTTATAAAGGAACTAAGACCCAGGTTGCACATGTCACATTTTTATATATCCCAAAATGATGAGAAGCTACTCAGATAATCTGTTAGCCAGATTGTATGACATCATGGAAGGTAATAGGAAATATCCCTGTCAAATTTCATTCCCCTCACCCCTTAAAAGGTAAGAGGATCTCAGAATCATGTGGCAGAAGAGAGGATGCGAATTTGTGCACTCGCTCTAAAGCAGTCTTTTAAAATACTGTTAGTTAAACTTCAATGACTCCTGGCTAAAAATGAGAAGAAAGGAAACTAGCGCTCTAAATGATGCATGCCACTTTTGAAATGTGTGCTAATTGAAAATAGATATTTACTTCAAGTGACAGTGTGCTGCAATAAGAAGATGAGTTTGAGAACTTGGCAGAAGTAGCAGGAAGCATTTCTGTCTCCCCTTTCCTTTGGCCGGTGAGCACTTCCTGTTTGCTCCAATGGGGATGGGGGGCTTTTTCCCTTGTGCCCCTCCTGTCTTCAAAAACTATTCTAGCAGCAAGGCTGACTATAGAGAACAAAGCTTGCACAGGAGAGTTTCTTTCTCATCAGTGGCATCTCTTGCAAGAGGGACTCATAGCAATAGTATTTAGACTTGTATAACACTTCATAGTGATTTACAGCCCTCTCTAAGCAGTTTACAGAGTCAGCCTCTTGCCCCCAACAATCTGGGTCCTCATTTTACCGACCTCGGAAGGATGGAAGGCTGAGTCAACCTTGAGCCGGTCAGGATTGAACTGCTAGCAGTTGGCAGAATTAGCCTGTAATACTGCATTCTAACCACTGAGAGGGAGGGAAGAAGGGAGGGAAGGAAGGAAGGAAGATAGCAATAGCACTTAGACCTGTATATCACTTTACAGAGCTTTACAGCCCCCTCTAAGTGATTTACAGAGTCAGCATATTGCCCCCAACAATCTGGGTCCTCATTTTACCAACCTCAGAAGGATGGAAGGATGAGTCAACCTAGAACCCCTCAGAATCAAATTCCTGGAGTTAGCAGTGAGTTAGCCTGCAATACTGAATCCCACCCTTGTTATCACCTTCTTAGACTACTACAATGGTCTGTTACATTAGATTTGCTGCTTCAGTTACTCCAACCCACATTCTAACTCTCATCCAATGTGGTGGAAGGACTTTTTTTTTTTTAATATTGAGATTAATAATCTTAACAGTTTATTAGTTTAATCTTAAAGTTGTCCTCTAGCTTTACTTATGTCTTTGCCTTAGCCCCAATGTTGTTTGAGGAGCGTGAACATCTCAGTGAATATCTCAGATCGAACCTTTACAGATTTTACTAAAGCTATAATATATAAAACCACAGTTTGCTTAATGTGCTACAACTATCTGAATTAGCATAATATGCAAAATCACAAACCATGGATTTTAAACTACAGTGGGTGATGCATTGCATAGAAGTTTAAAACTGGATCCATTTGGAAGAGTGGATCTCAACCCTGGCTACTTGAAGAGGTATGGCCTTCAAAAATCTGCATACTGGTATTCCTTGACTTTATTTAACAGTTGTTCAAGTTACGATGGTTCTTTTTTTAAAAAAAGTTACTTACAAGCATCTCATCCTGTGCATCTCATCCATCTCATCCTAGGCACCCTTTTTAAAAAACTATTTCCATCTGGCAGACAATGCAGGATAATAAAAACAATGAAAAATAGTCCAGGGGTGGGATTAAAATTTTGCAACAATCAGTTCTGTGGGCATGGCTAGGTGGATGTGGCTAGTTGGGCATGGTCATGTGACTGGGTGGGCATGGCGTCGTCTTCTTTTTTTGGGCAGCCCCCCATTTTTTGGGCCTTCTGGGCCTCAGGGAAGCCTCCTGGTGGGTGTTTTTTCTCCCAGGAAGCTTCCCTGGGACCCAGGAAGGAAAAAAAATGGAGGGGCGGGGAGGGGGGTGCTGACCTCCCCTTTCATTTTTTGCCTTCCTGGGCCACAGGGAAGCCTCCTGAGCAAAGCAGTAAGTAAGTGAGGGGAATCCCGGCACAGCTGATTATAGGAACAGCTGATCGTTGGGAGTAAAAAAAGAAGAAATACCTTAAGGAGTGACTGGGCGGGGAAGAGTGCAGTCAGTGATATCGGGCGTGCACGCAATGTTGCACATGCATGATAAGGACTGATTGGGTGGGGAGGGGAAGGGAAGGGAGGGGCGAGCGGAGAGGGGCAGGGCCAGCCAGGGCCAGCCGTTTGTCGGTTCTCCGAACTGAGCAGAATCCTAACAACCAGTTTTTTTAGAATCAGTCTGAACCAGTAGAATCCCACCCCTGAAACAGGCTGAAAAACAGCTTCTATCCCAGAGCAGTAACTCTATTGAATTCTACTGTGTGGTGCAATATTAATGCAATATCAGGGGTTTTCAATTCAATTGTATAGAATTTGAAGGATGTGTGGTTGTGTTTTATTTTTTATAGTTATAATGTACACTGAAGGTGGCATTTAACTTCATTGTACGAGGTGCAAGGACAGGTCCTGTCCTAGAATCCCTGCAGTCATGTGATCAAAATTTGGGGCTTCAGCAATTGGCAGACGATGGTTGCACTGTCCTGGGGTCACGTGATGACCATTTGTGGCCTTTCCAGCCATCTTCTAACAAGGAGAGTCAATGGTGGAAGCTGGATTTGTTTAACAACTGCAGCAAAAAAGGTCATAAAAGAGGACATGGCTCACTTAATAACTACCTGGTTCAGCAATAGAAGTTCTGGTCTTGATTGTAATCCTTGTAATTAAGGACAACCTATCTTCAAGTGGTTGAGAAATACTGATTTAGAGGGGCTTCAATTCAGCCTACAACTTGAAAAAGGTTGTATAAAAAGTCCGTGGTCAGATGATGTCAGAGTATATTCTTGACCTGGAATAGAGCTTGGTAACAAGGTCAGCCAATGAATAGGCATAGCAACTAAATCAGCCAATGAGGACTGTTTGGAAACTGAAACTAGACTTAGCCTAGGCTGGAAACTGAAACTAAAAGTAGCCAAGGTGCGGCTTTATGTTTAGCTCTGCAACTGTGCAGCTATGTTGAGCTCTGAGTCTGTCTATTGAGATGAAACAGCTTCTCTCCTCTTGCTTGCCTGCTGATCTATTGAAGATGAAACTAACTTGCTTGCTTGCTCAAGACCGGAGCTCTGCTCTGAACTGCAATATGTTTCTGTCTGAGTTTGCTCCATGTAGGAGAAATCTACAACTGGTTTGTAAATTCTACTTATGTTTATAAAGATGTTAAATGAAGCTTCAGCCATCTGTGTTTATTTTTCTGGTGCTTAATTATCGCTGCAAAACTCTCAATAGATGATTATTTCAAAGCTTGAGAAATCCTGTTTTAGGAGAGCCAAGCGCTCTGTCTGCATGAATTATGAAGATCGGATTCCTCTGTAATTAAGGAATGCCTACAGAGATAAGAAGCACCTGATTCAGAGTTAAGAAATAACGCAGTTAAATCTCTTCATGGCTTGGAGAAGAGAAAGTTTTTTCTGAGAACAAAGGCCAAGCAATCCCAAACTGAGGAAATATGTTAGCCATGGAGATGGTGAACCTTTTGTTGTTTGTATTTCTGTTGGTGCTGGAGAGCCTCCCATGAGGGAAGCATTGGCCCTGGGCAGAGGTTGCCGCTGGTAGCCTGAATTATCTTGTTGGTGATTCTGCGGCAAAATCTTGTTTTACAGGATGCTAGTAGGCATAGTTTCTATCTAACATTATACTTTGCATGCTCGGGGCTGATTGTATACATACATAGATGCCTATTTCTGGTTTAGCCGCAGATTTTGTATAGGAGCATGGAAATAGCCTCAAACAAGAGATCTAGCAAATGGTTACAAAAACATCGACTTAGCCTGGAAAGAGAGAAGGAGGTGAGAAGGAAGCGCAAGATATGCACTGATTTTGGGAAATAAATATAAGGCATCCAGAAAGTATCCATGATATCAATCACTTCGAGACATATTCTCTCCAACTGATTTATTTAGGAACAGATCTGGTATGTCTAAGGCAATTTCCCAAAGTGAAAGTATTTTTGCCCATTACACAGAATCCACCTTCTCTCCTCCTACTTTTACACTTCATAAATCACGAGAACCAATTAACTGCAACTGGAATTTCTTAGTACTACATACAGAATAACCTTGAACTTTTCAACTCCTCCACCCCCCTTTCATTATGTGGCAGCTGAATTTCAAAGCTGACAGGTACAAGGTGAGAAAAAAGGGATACTCTGTCACACTTTCAAGATTCCTATTAAAAGTTTTGAAAGAGAATATAAAAAATGAACACAAACTAATACACAATAACGATAATGAAAGAAACAGAAATAAAGATTTGAACATTGATCAGGAGACTGGAAATTCTAGCCCTGCCTTGGGCATGAAAGCCAGCAGGGTGACTTGGGACCATTCACCAGGAGAATGTGACTTGTAGTCAGGGATGGGGTTTAGCCGGTTCGGACCGGTTCGAGCGAACTGGGTGTTAATTTTACATCCAGTTTGGTGAACTGGAAGTTCCAAAGACCAGCCGGCCCTGCCCCAGCTGGCCCCTCCCAGGAGTCCCCATGCACCTGATTCTGCCTCCCAGGTAAGTGCAAAGAGGCCTCCTAGGCCTAAAATGGGGCACGGGGGAGGGATGTGGCTCCAGGGAGGCTTCCTAGGCCCAAAATGGGGTGCAAGGGGGTGCAGCACCCCCCCACATCCTGTTTTTGCTCCTTACCCAAAACAAGGCATGGGGGATGTGAAGAAAGAAAGAAAAAGAAAGAGGGAGGGAAGGAAGGAGAAAAAGAAAGAGAGGAAGGAAGGAAGGAAAAGAAAGAAAGGGAAGGAAGGAAGGAAGGAAGGAAGGAAGGAAGGAAGGAAGGAAGGAAGGAAGGAAGGGAGGAAGGAAGGAAGGAAGGAAGAGGGAGGGAGGAAGGAGGAAGGGAAAAGAAAGAAAAGGAAGGAAGGAAGGAAGGAAGGAAGGAAGGAAGGAAGGAGGGAGGAAGGAAAAGAAAGAAAAGAAAGAAAGAAAGAAAGAAAGAAAGAAAGAAAGAAAGAAAGAAAGAAAGAAAGAAAGGGGAGGGAAGGAGGGAAGGGAGAAAAAGAAAGAGGGAGGGAAGGGAGAATGAAAGAAAGGTAGGGAAGGGGAGAAAGAAGGAAGGAAAAGTGACTGAGATATGGATCAGGGGTGAAATTCAAAAGTTTCCCCTACTGGCTCTGTGGGCATGGCTTGGTGGGACTCAGTCTCTAAAAGGAAGAAGGTGAGGCCAACCAATTTTCACTCCTGATATAGATGGATGGATAGAGGGAGGGAGGGAGGGAGGGAGGGAGAGAAAAAGGAGAGGAAGGAAGGACCACAAACCCTGGCACTCAGAGGATGCTTTGAAACAGCACAACGATCCAGGATTGGAAGGGACCTTAGAGGTCATCTAGTCCAACCCCCCTGTTCCATGAGTATCGTTAAACTCTCTCTTTTGACCCACCCAGTCACATGACCACCTAGCCACACCCACCCAGTCACAAGCCCACCAAGCCACGCCCACCAAGCCATGCTCACATAACAGGTTGTTAAAAATTTGAATCCTACCCCTGGTTGTAGGCATGATGCCTGTTTTGGTGACTTTGGGCCAATCACCAGGAGAGCATGAGTTCTAATCTCGCCTTAAGCATAAAAGGTGACTGGGTGACTTTAGGCCAGTTCCTCTCTCTCAGCCCAATCCACCTCACAGGATCGTTGCTGGGGGGTTGGGGAGGCAGAAGGAGAATTGTGTATGTATGTTCACTATCTGGAGTTCCTTATAAAGTCATAAAGTCAGGAGAAAAATCAAATAAATATCCCATGTTGTTCATTGGCACAAATACAGAGGTTGTTTCTGAGCACCTTCTGGAATGGTTGTCGTGGTTTTTGTTTTTTGAGCTTCTTTTGCAACTTTCTAGGCTAGCATAAAGCTTGGGTAGGTATTCCCTATGGCTTCTGACTCGGGGGAGTTTTTACTGCAATTACAGACTAGGTGAGAGAAACAGTGATGATTCAATTCCCAGCTGTACCATGCATTTTAGAGCTGCAACTAAAAGAGAAATCTGGAGCTGCTTTTCCCATCCTTTCCAGGTAGTCGATTGCAGCGCAAACTGGCCAAGCTATGTAGAGGTTTCGGATGTCTCTGCTTGTCAAATCTCTCTGCCCTTTGTTTTCTCCAATGCAGAACTGCAGCTAAACTCATTATGGGAAGCTCTCTCGTTTAGTCGGCTGTTTCAAAAATCCAGTGGGAACCAGGTTGAGCTTGTTCATGTCATGGGCCTTTCAGAAAGTCCTCAAGACTACAGCTAATACTCACACGAGGAAATAGAAAACGTTTGTCATTTATGATGGAAAGAGGAAGGGTTGCCATATAACTAGAATGACAGCAGGATTAAAAATGGGTCTTCTGTACTTAATCGTAATTTAGCTGAAATAATATAAATGCAAATGTCCAATTTTTGGATGTCACATGAATTAAAGTACACTGGGCTTGAACCTAAATAAGATGCCACTACTGGTGATAGTCAGGACTGAGAATTTAATGTGGTGTATTATTTGAAGAATACATGGAAATGTATTCTGTTTTGATGAATGTAGGTTTTGTGTGGACAGATTAATTTAATGGAGTGGTTTTGGACTATGGACTAGGTTTTGTATGGACAGATTGATCAATGTTTTGTTGACCTGACAAAAGATGGGATGCCAATGGTTAGTCATAGAAGCAAAGCTTGTATGTTAAAATAACTTTGATGGAGACAAAGAGGCTTTGAGCTTTGGGTAAGAGACAATTGTATCCTTTTATGGTAGCCAAGTCAGTGAGGTTCAAGAACCAAAAATGTAAGCACGTTCATTGTCTTAAGCATAATCATTTATTTCTCTGTAGGAATTAAGGTAGAGATCAGAGACGTTTACTTGTCCACTTTTAAGGATGGAAACTTATAGTGTGGTCTCCATCAACAAGAATCCTAAAAATTGAATAACAGGCATGCTTTTATCCTGATTATTAGTTCTTTCTAGGTCCTGTTTCTTGACCAAACCAGATTTATCACCCTTGAATCTTTCCACTTAGTTCTTTCAATCTAAAAATGTCCAGAATTCTGGGGTACCATGATTGGGGCAAGAGTCAAGCATGAGGACACCTAGTAGGGATTTGTTTGGATGATCAAGCAGTCAGTGACTACCTAAATTTTGTATGTGATTTATATTACTGAAATATACAACAGCTGTTTTTTTTCTGGGCTTTTGAATGCTATTCCAAAACCAGTGGGTTGGTGTCAATCAAACTGAAGTTTGGTTTGGTTTATGTTTAAGTTTAAATAAAACTAAACTGAGTTAATGATTACCCCCCTTCTCAGAAATTTAATAGTTATGCAATTCTGTCACTTTACATAACAATTTTGTGACTGTCTGGGGATTCTATTCAAGGCTTTGTAAATCTGCACAAAATATTAAGGTTGAATGTTGGCACTAATCATATACAGGTGAAACTTGAAAAATTAGAATATTGTGCAAAAGTTCATTTATTTCAGTAATGCAACTTAAAAGGTGAAACTAATATATGAGATAGACTCATTACATGCAAAGCAAGATAGTTCAAGCCATGATATGTCATAATTGCGATGATTATGGCTTACAGCTCATGAAAACCCCAAATCCACAATCTCAGAAAATTAGAATATTACATGCAATCAATAAAACAAGAATTGTACATAGAACAATATCAGACCTCTGAAAAGTATAAGCATGCATATGTACTCAGTACTTGGTTTGGGCCCCTTTGGTAGCAATTACTGCCTCAATGCGGCGTGGCATGGAAGTTATCAGCCTGTGGCACTGCTGAGGTGTTATGGAAGACCAGGATGCTTCAATAGTGACCTTCAGCTCTTCTGCATTGTTCGGCCTCATGTCTCTCATCTTTCTCTTGACAATGCCCCATAGATTCTCTGTGGGTTCAGGTCAGGCACATTTTCTGGCCAATCAAGCACAGTAATCCCACGGTCATTGAACCAGATTTTGGTGCTTTTGGCAGTGTGGGCAGGTGCCAAGTCCTGCTGGAAAATGAAGTCAGCATCCTCATAAAGCTCATCTGCGGAAGGAAGCATGTAGTGCTCCAAAATCTCCTGGTAGACAGCTACATTGACCCTGGACTTAATGAAGCACAGTGGACCAACACCAGCAGATGACATGGCTCCCCAAATCAATACAGACTGTGGAAACTTCACACTGGACTTCAAGCATCTTGCAGTGTGTGCCTCTCCATTCTTCCTCCAGACTCTGGGTCCTTGGTTTCCAAATGAGATGCAAAAGTTGCTCTCATCAAAAAAGAGGACTTTGGACCACTGAGCAACAGACCAGTTCTGTTTTTCTTTGGCCCAGGTAAGACACTTCTGATGTTGTTTGCTGTTCAGGAGCGGCTTGACAAGGGGAATATGACATTTGAAGCCCATTTCCAGCATCTGTCTGTGTGTGGTGGCTCTTGATGCACTGACTCCAGCCTCAGTCCACTCCTTGTGAAAGTCCCCAATACTTTTGAATGGCCTTTTCCTGACAATCCTCTCCAGGCTGCGGTCATCCCTGCTGCTTGTGCACCTTTTCCTTCCACACTTTTCCCTTCCACATAACTTTCTATTAATGTGCTTTGATACAGCACTTTGAGAACATCCAACTTCTTTTGCAATTACCTTTTGAGGTTTTCCCTCCTTATGGAGGGTGTCAATGATGGTTTTCTGCACAAGTGCCTGGTCAGCGGTCTTTCCCATGATTGTGCTTCCTACTGAACCAGACTGAGAGACCATTTAAAGGCTCAGGAACCCTTTGCAGGTGTTATGGCTTTATTAGCTGATTCAAGTGGGACACTTTGAGCCTAGAATATCGAACCTTTTCACAATATTCTAATTTTCTGAGATTGTGGATTTTGGGTTTTCATGAGCTGTAAGCCATAATCATCACAATTATGACAAATCACGGCTTGAACTATCTTGCTTTGCATGTAATGAGTCTATCTCATATATTAGTTTCACCTTTTAAGTTGCACTGCTGAAATAAATGAACTTTGCACAATATTCTAATTTTTCGAGTTTCATCTGTACGTAGTTTTGGCAAGTCATTAGCCTAAACATTTTGGCCTTATTAACTTATTGACAAGCACTTTGTTTTTTAAATGGTAAAATCAAGGTTTGCCTTCTTTCGATATGCAATTTTAACACTGGCTACATGGATCAATAAATCATGTTTTTCCTTATTGGATCCCTCCCTATTTGCTTTTATTTTTGAATCTAGAGACACATCATCTGCACTGGCCATAAAGTCAAGTCAAATATTACATAATGGTATGCCAGTTAAGCATTTTCACTAATTCCTGCGAGAATCCACATGTGTAGGGATTAAAGGTTTGTGTTCAAGTCAGCTTTGGGTTGTGTTGCACAAATCACCTACCCTGGTTTCCTCACTTCTGCCATTATTTATTACCAAGTTTTATTTCTGATGTATCTGCTTTTGGAGTTAGTTCTGCAGCCTATTCACATATCCAGGATAAAATATAATTGTCTTGCCATCTGAAAGACGATTTATCCTACATCTGCTATCTTGTGCAGATGTTACAAAGAAACCAGCCCGAAGCCTGAAACTTCATCTCTCATGACTAAAAACGAAGAGACCATGTCACTCTCCTTTATTTGGATAAATGCAAATATAAGAAGTATGGGGCAGTTTTGCATAACACCATTTCTACTCTGTAGGCTCTCTGGTGTTCCGAGGCTAGCTGAGCAATCATTTGAACATCTGTGATTGGCAGAGCAGGTAGGGAAGAACATGAAGCAATTAATGTTCTTTTTTAAGCTAGCAAATGCAAAAATTGTCACTCTGTTTTCTTGGCAAACAACCAGAGCTTCCCTTGTATGGTATTCATTCCATACAGAAAGAAGGGAAATAAATTGCTAGTTCCCAGCTCTTCCATGTTCGTATTTGTCTAGTTGTTTTGTTTAAAAAAAAAAAAGTAGGCAGGAGAATAAAACTACCTGCCTGTCAAGACAGAAACTTTCCTCTACATAAATTCCTGAAGAAAGCAGGATTGTGAATGATGGCACAAACCATACTTTTGCAGTCAGGGGGTTTTCCCAGAAGCTGCAACGATGATCATAGTTTGCAACCTAGGATCTCTGTAGCTTTTCAAGCATGCAGGAGATAACAGCTTGCTTAAGCCCAGAGGCTGGAGGTCAGAAGAGACAAGCGTGTGGTATGTGCTGTTTATTCAAGCAAACAAAATCAAGCCCAACAGTTTTTGCAGATTCTTTAGAACGAGGTAAAAATGGGCTAGAGGGATTAAGATTAAGCTCGCCGATAAATTTGTGTATGAAATTGACTAAAGACCCCCCAGTGCAGAAAGCAGGAAGGTAGCAGAGGCAAGATTTCTAACAACCATACACTAAAATGGAGGAAAAGATTGCCTCTTTAGAAAAGGAACAGGATAAGAAGCACACATCATTAGTCCAACAATTGTGCAAACATTTAAAACACTAAAACATAATAAAAAGGCAAACAATTTTGCTACCCAGGGTAAGAAGCACAGAACTTGCTACAAAGTTTAAGTGACCGAAACAGTGAAATATTTCATTCTCCTCCATGCTGCATTGAGAGCCCAGGATGGGTTGACTCCTTCCTATGATGTCATTTAGCTGAGTCTGTACTAAGATATAAAAGCCAGACCCCAGAAGTTACCCCAGCTTTTGACTCAGCTCCTTTCAGTCAGTAGCTGTGTCTCTGAAAGCGTTCTGTTAATTAGCACTCACCAGTGATCTTCAGTACCTTTATTTCCTCGCTTCAAGCAGCTTCCAGGGCAGCTGCTCTTCCAGGAGAGCAGGGCTCTCTCTCCTGCAACTATGGGAGCAGCGTTGTCAGAGCGCTGTTCAGGGGCAAGTTGGGCAGTGTCTGTAGACCTCCCCCACGCCTGTGGTTTGAGCGGTCGTAAAAAGCGATCGGCAAACCGATAACAGATGCCTGCGTGCTCTGCACTATTAGGTCAGGGTTACAATTGGACTTCCTAATGCCACCCCAAAAGGAAAAAAATAAATAAAATAAAATAATTTTTTTTTTTTTGAGATGGCCTGTCTCTCGGGACATTTCAAGGCAAGACCTCGTGAAACAGGCCATTCAATGAAATCCAAGCTATTTGACCTGTTCCCCCCTCACAATGGGGACATGGGCTTTACTCTCGCCTTTTCATCGTTCCCAAAGCCTCAGGTGGGGTGGCGAACCATCCTGGATCTAAAAATTCTCAACCAATTTGTAAACTACAGATAAATTAAAATGCAGACTCTGCATTCTATTTTAGAGAGCGTTCAGGAGGGCGATCTCCTCTCTTCCATTGATCTCATGGAGGCTTCCTCCGCATCCCCCTTTGGCCTCATCATCGCCAATTTCTCCGTTTCTGTTATCAGAATACTCATTACCAATATCGAGCACTTCCCTTCGGCCTCTTATCGGCTTCAAGGGTCTTCATGAAGGTTCTGGCAGCATTGATGGCATCTCTGCATTCTGTTCCAGTGAGGATCCAATGCTACTGGGACAACATTTTGATTCTGTCCCCCTCCATCCATGCAGCCCATCGGGATCTGCAAATTACCCTGTCATATCTCCAGAGCCACAGATTTTTCCACTCCCATCCACTCCAGTGGGTCCTGCTTCCCTATCAATGAACAGGAACCAGCCTCTCATCCATCAAGGTCCCACTCCCGCCACAAATCCGGAGATCTCTCAATTGGTGGCATTCCCCATTAATCTGGAAGAGACTCCCTTTCAGGGTCCCAGACAGGCTAGTGATAACCACCGATGCCAGCCTCCTGGATTGGAGGTCCCATATGCAGGGCCAGATAGCTCAGGATCTTGGTCCAAGTCAGAGCTGGCCCTTCTCAAAAATTGGCTAAAGCTCAGAGCCATTTTTCTAGCTCTCAAGCATTTCAGGCACTCAGTGACTGGCTCTCATGTTCTAGTGTCCTTATGGACAACATGGCTGCCATAGCTCATGTCAACCGGCAAGTGGGGATGAGGTCCAGAGTCCTCATGGGAGAGGCGCTACAGTTGGTGTTATGGGCAGGGAAACACCTGTTGTCAATCTTGGTGGACCACATCTCCAGGATTGACAACTCCCAGGCCAACTGGCTCAGCAGGAGCCTAGTCGACCAGGCAGAATGGTCCATTCCTCCGTCTCTATTCAGGGACCTTTCCCTCAGATTCAGAACGCCAGAGGTGGATCTCTTCTCCACTCCTCAAATCGCCCAGGTCACCAGATTCTTCACCAGGTTTCCTTGCCAGGGAGCAAATGGGACCAATGCTCTTTGGTGCAGGTGGCCCAAAAGTCTCCTCTATGCCTTTCCCCGCTTCCCCTCATTCTGGCAGTAATTCGGAGGATGTTGGAGGAATGAGCAGAGCTCCTCCTCCTGACACCCTTTTGGCCAAGGACGCCCTGGTTTGCAGACCTGGTCAACCTATCGGGGGCTTCTCCTTGGAGGATCCCAGCCCATCTAACCTCCTTTCATCAGGGGATTCTGCTCCACCCGGAGCACCTGTGGCTCAAGCTGACCATGTGGCACTTGGGCGGAAGCAACTAGGGGTGGCTGATCTTCCTGAAAGGGTCATCATCCCTATCCTGGCATCTCACAAACCTTCTACAAGGCACATCTACAATGCCACCTGGAAGGCCCTTCCCGAGGGTTCCTTAGGGAGTGTCTCTCTCCTGCTTCAGTCTAGTTGGCAGAGGTTCTTAGATTCCTTCAGCATGAACTGTAGAAAGGTTTGGCCCCCAACACCTTACGCAGGCAGGTTGAGGCCCTCTCCTCAGTTCTTTCATGGGGTTCGCCTCCTTTCTTATCCCATCAACCTTCAGTCAGGAAGTTTTTTTGAAAAGGGACTTCCAACCTGCACCCCCGGTGGTTCACAGGTATCCTTCCTGGGATCTTCATGAGGTCCTTAATGCCCTTACAAAGCCCCCCTTTGAACCCCTTAGAACATTGTCTCTCCATTTCCTGACTCTGAAGGTAGTGTTCCCCATTTCAATCACTTCAGCCAGGCGGGTATTCGAGCTCGCTGCTCTTTCCATCAGACAGGACCTTTGTTCCTTTCACAATGATAGGATTGTCCTCAGTCTGGACCCCTCATTTCTTCCAAAGGTTAACACCTGTTCCACAGGTCCCAGGACATTATGTTGCCTGGCTTCTGCCCCCTCCCACACCATGACTTAGAGCAGCAGTGGCACATGCTAGATGTAGGAAGGGCTCTTAGAATATACATTAAGCACATTTCTTCCTTCAGGAAGTCAGAAGCCATATTTGTTTCCTTTTCCCTTCTCACTTGGGGCACAAGGCCTCTTCTCCTACTATTAGCAGGTGAGTCAGATCTTTCATTGAGCAGGCCTACAAAGCTGCAACCTTTCCAGTTCCTCGAGGTCTGATGGCGCACTCTACCAGAAACACAGCCACTTCAGCTGCCTGGGCGACCCAAGTACCCTTGGAGGAGATCTGTCATACGGCCACGTGGACATCTCTGTCTCCTTTCATCAGATACTACCATCTGGATGCCTTTACCTCGGCAACTTCAGCCTTCAACAGACGGATGCTTCAACAAGTGGTTCAACAGTCGGTGTGATGAGCCGGACGAGGACCCGCCCGTGGACATGCAAGCTTTGGTATGTCTCATCCTGGGCTCTCGATGCAGCATGGAGGAGAATGGGCATTGGTAGAAGTTACCCTGAGCGCCCTTTCTATCTATGCTGCAAGAGAGCCCAGCCCCTCCCTTGATTCGTCCGAAGCGGGTAAGACATATTTCTGTATTCATTTGTGCTTTCTGAGACACCTTTCAGTCTGTCAAGTATCTTCGCCAAAGCTGGGGTAACTTCTGGGGTCTGGCTTTTATATCTTAGTACAGACTCAGCTAAATGATGTCATAGGAAGGAGTCAAACCATCCTGGGCTCTCTCGCAGCATAGATAGAAAGGGCATTCAGGGTAACTTCTACCAACGCCCATTCTTTTGGGTCTTTTTTAGTTTAAAAATGTTTGAGTCTCACTGTCATAAATGAAGGTGCTTCTCTAAAGATGAGGTGTCTTGATAAAAGGTTGCCTTCTCTTTTGGAAATATATTTATTTAATCAATATATTTTTATAGCTGCCCATCTCACATTTGAATGGTAGAGTCTTTGGGGAGGCTCAGAGAAGTTCAGACTTGGAGGAAGGTCTTGAAGATGGGAGAAGTTTTTATGAACGTAATTTTTTTTCAAGTCATCCCAAGCTGAAGCTATCCAATGGAACTCTAAAATGCATTAAATGTTATAAATGCAGATAAACAGGAGGCAATGGAAGGATGGGTGGTGATGATGGAGTCCATACAGAACTCTGAAAATCAATCTGCATTGTCTCATCTTCAGATATTCTGCTCCTAAGATGCAGAAGATTTTGTGAGCAACACTTGAACATAAAGCAGTAGCTAAACTTCCAGTGCTGGTAAGAAAATCATTGTGCCAAAATCTGCCCCCAGTGAAAGAAGAATTTATTCTCTTGAATTTCTTTTGTGCATGTAGTTCGGGGGTGTGATTCTACCAGTTCGCACCTATTCACTAGAACCGGTTGTTAACATTCTAAGCAGTTTGGAGAACCAGTTGTTAGAAGAAATTACTGGCCCAATCCTGTAAGGAAGGCAGGAAGGAAACATTCTGGTGTTGCTTACAGAAACTGCCTCTCCATTAACCCTTATTACATTCTTGGTACGACTAAACTTCCTGTGTTAGGAACATCTCTGGAGTTTTTTTCCCCCTCCTTCGCTGGTACTTTGCTTGTGTGGAGTGACCATTCAAAGTTACAATGGCACTGAAAAAAGTGACTTATGACCATTTTTCACACTTATGACTGTTGCAGCATCCCCACAGTCATGAGAGTCCAGACGAGGAGATGCGTGCCTCAATGTGAGTGATATTGAATTGGCCACGCCCAGCCAATAACATGACCACCAAGCCACACCCACCAACTAAGCCACGCCCACAGAACTGGTTGTTAAAAAATTTGAATCCCACCCCTGGTGTAGCTCCTTTCATTCTTGAAAGTTGAAGAAAAACAAATGGGCAGACATTCTTGTTAGAAATCTTTCCATTTGTTTTGTGAATTCCTTGGTTACCCACTGCTTCATTACTGGGAAAACTGAAGCAGTTCCCCACTAATGTCTTGTCTTTGGAGTTGGTTGAAGAATGAGAAGCCAGGGAGGTTTCAGATTGCTGACAGGGACCAATTTGTCATTGTAATTGCAGAATGGAGACAAGGCATGAGACAAATGAATTATCAAGTGCTAGGGAAATCAGAAGATCCAGGCATTTCAAACAGGTATAAAGGTTTATTGCAGACTTAAGCTCTCCACAAGAATCTGAACTACTAATGGCCAAAACAAATTGGTGGTAGATAAGAGTCAAAGGAATTCAAGGTGGGCTGGACTTAGATCTCTTGTGTGTGTGAAGGGACTCATGACTCATGAGCTTGATCCCTGCCTTGGGCTCAGTCTGGTCATCTCCTACATGAATGTGATAAAAGGACTATCCTTATAGAAATGTTCACTTTGGAAACAAAAAGGAACAAGGGAGCAGGCATGTCACGTTCTTCCTTGTATCCATCTCTTTTTATATTCCCTTCTATTCCCTTGCCCCACTTTGACTGAACACTCCTTCAGGCCTGCTAGAAATGGGGCTTAATCCAGGATGGGATTCTACCGGTTCAGCCAGGTTCAGGCGAACCGGTAGCTCTGAAGATCAGCTGTTGGGCCCATCCGTCTGCCCCAGCTCTACTCTGTGCTTTATTTTTGGGTTTTCAAGCTCAGCTGATTCATGCACTACAGCGGACTGCCATGTGTCAGCTGTTTTACACACAGGGCTTGCAGCAGAAGGTGAGTTGCAAGCACTGCACATGCGTGCAAAGCGTGCACTCAGTGAACCGGTTGTTACACCGGTTGAATCCCACCCCTGGGCTTAATATGAATTTGAAAATGCCACTGGCTTCAATCACCATCCACCCCAAATGGCAAACTACATTTTTTGTGATGCTGATGAGATTGAAGGGGACATTTTTAAAGCCATAGGTCTTGATGCTTCAGGAGAGAATACTAAGTGGAAAACTAGATGAGCTCATTTGTTCTACATTTTGGAACTTAATGAGACCCACATTGGGAGTCAATTGTCATACAGGATGGGAAAAATTGCTGGCTTGGATTTAAATACACCATGAACATTTCTTCAATAATGACACTCCTCCCAATAATATGAGAAAAGGATGTGACATCTCTCTCTAGTCTAATGCTTTGCAAGTGCTACCTACTGCAGCTAATTAGCACATGGGTCACAACACCAATTGTCAATATGTGATTCCAAGATGAACATTATTTGAACAGAAAGATGCGGTGCTGGGTCATATTTCCTGGCTTTATCACCTTGTCATCCAATTTGCATTCCTCTCACTTTTTTTTGTGTAAAGACCATTTGTGGAATAAAGAACTTGTAAATATGGGATCATTACAGATTTCTAAACTGTGTGCAAAGCCAACATATTTAAAGCAGGTTTCTTGCCCTTAATTTTGACTGTATTTCCACACTGAGCTAAGTCATAATGTGATTTGTCTGGCTGTAGTTCACAACTTGGATGAATCTTTGGCAAACCTAGCTGTTGCAGTTCATTCAATAAGTTGTGGTTTAAGGAAAAGTGCAAATGAATGTGAAAGACGCATGAATTAGGGATGAAGACAGGAAGCAGACCCCCTGCTCGTATGCCGTCTATGAATTTGAGAAGTTGCTGTTCCAGCCCTACTTTATGGCTTGGAGGTTGTAGCCATGCTTGTTTGTGGGTTGAGGATTCAGTTTGGTATTTCCAAATCCTTGTTAAATAAGGTTAAAGGGAATGGTTTCACCTGCCCAGTTGTGTCTGACTCTAGGGACAGTGCTCATCTACATTTCTTACCTGAGGGAGCCGGTGTTATCCAAAGATGGTCATGTGGCCAGCATGACTACACTATATGTCAAGGGGCATGGAATGCTGTTACCTTCTCACCGAAATGGTACCTGTTTATCTACTCACATTTGCATGCTTTCAGATGGAGAATCAGGATAGAGATGGGAGGGACCTTCGAGGACTTCTAGTCCAGCTCCCTGCTCAAGCAGGAGAACCTATACTATTTTAGATAAGTGACTGCCCAGTCTCTTCTTAAAAGCCTCCAGTGATGAAGCATCCACAACTTCTGATGACAAAACTGTTCCAATGATTAATTGGCCTCACTGTTAGGAATTTTCTCCTTAATTCTAGGTTGCTTCTCATGCACCCCCCACCCCAGTCCTTCTTTTCTCCAGACTAGCCAAATTAGTTCAGTGGGCAGAAGCTGGGCAGGAACGAGACCTCACCCCACCATGCAGCGCTCAGGTCTCGAATCCAGACTGTCAGCTTTCCAGCTCACAAACTCAGCATCTTTAACCGCTGAGCCATCACATCCCTTATTTAAATAAGGTTATTTCTAAAACTATGTTATTTAGCTTATTGCAATGCTGGATACTAGTTTGGTTCATAAGCAATCCATGCACCGAAGCTTATAAAGCAAAAAGCAGTTTTGGCTCCTGAATGTGAGCAAATTCCTTCAGCTAGTCAAAAACACTAGCTATTACATGTGTTAAAACTCTTAATTCTAGCGAATAAGGGAAAACTTCAGCTCCAAAGCACAATCTGCCTAATGCTTTGAAAGTCAACAAACACAGCTGTATTATTCTCTGTGCTAATGCAGGCAAAGAAGGAATTATGTAAAGAGAGACTAGGTATTGATTTGAATATATTTTATGAGTGTTTTGCTAAGAAATCACGAAGAGGTTTGTTTTTCCCACTGTACTGCACAGCTGAGAATTAAATCTGAAATTTTTAGTTTCTTCCTGAGTTCTCTATATCCCAGATTGAGCAATAATGAATGTACACATTATTTACTTTAAAAAAATGCATTTTGGTACAGCAGGAATTTTGGAAATAATATTTGGGACCTCCAAAATACCCTATATAACAGTGTTATAGCTGTCCTGCAGAGATAGGTAATATTCTGGTCTTGGTGGATATCCGGATATCACTGGCATTATCTACCTAGGCATTTGGTATATTGTAGAAGGAGGCTAATTCTTCAAAAGTGCTGCTTATTCAGAGGAGTTGATGTCTTGGTGTTGTTATCTTGGTGTGGCAGTTCACAAGCTGAAGTCTGCAAAAGCTGCTTCAAAGGCACAGTTCCCACAGCAGTGATGTGAACTGAGAAATTTATTCCACAAAATCCCTAACAATACATTCTTATGCTAATGAAGGCTGAGCTTGCAAACATTTGCCAGGTAATAAATCTGGCCTAATATGTGTGGTAGAAAAATCCAAGGGAAACAGATTCAACAAGTCAGAAGGCTGAGTCAGAATAACAGAGTTGGAAGGAACCTTGTAGGTCTTCTAATCTAACCCCCTGCTCAGACAGGAGACCTTATACTATTTCAGACACATGGTTGTCCAGTCTTTTCTTAAAAACCTCCAGTAGTGGAGTACCCACAACTTCTGAAGGCAAGTTGTTCCACTGGTTAATTGTAATAACTGTCATGACATTTCTCCTTGCTTCCAAGTTGGATCTCTCCTTGATTAGTTTCCATCGATTGCTTCTTGCCTTGCCTTTAGGTGCTTTGGAGACTTGGTTAACCCCTATTTGTGGCAGTCTCTTAGATATTGGAACTCTGCTATCATATAACTCCTAGTCCTTCTTTTCATTACACTAGACCCACCCAATTCCAACAACTGTTCTTCATATGCTTCTGCCCCAAGTCCCCTAATTATCTTTGCTGTTCTTCTCTGCACTTTCTCCAGAGTCTCAACATCTTTTTTATTTTGTGGTGACCAAAACTGGATGCAGTATTCCAAGTTCCTGACTAAGTATGGCAGATGTTATATTCTCACAAAGTAGTGGTAGGAAACTTGATTTAATCCAGATGTTTTGTATTCCAGTTCTCTCCATCACTTGCTATTGACCATTTCAAGGGAAGCTGATTTGAAGTCTGAAACGTCAGGTAGGGCAGGTTGTCTACCTCAAATCATAGAGCTGTTGAGTTGGGATTTAATAAAATAGAAAGTGAGTACCAATAGAAGAGAATCATTATAGCTCAGGATTGAACTGTGGGGGTCCTTGAATTGTCTCTAGGTTTAGTTTTTGTCTTTCAGATGAATGAAACATCTGTAAGAAAACAACCAAGCTCAGAGAGCCCCAAGGACCCCACATAGAAAACTAATGTCAAGCTACCCATAGTTTACCTAACTTATCTTGTAAGACCAAAAGCTTATCAGACATCCAGCTATGGGTTTGAAAAAGAGATAAAATATCAGAATGGCCTAGCAAGGTATGAGAATACAAAAGTCTGCTCATATATTAATAATATTATTGGTTAAATAGACTCAGAAATTGATTGCTTTTGCTTCCTATTGAGGTTTATAAGAGCTATCACTCAATATTCCCAGCTCTAGATAAAAACAATGATGTTCTAATTGGCGAAAATAAAAACAAAACAATCAATACTTCCTTAGAATCCTGGAGTTTTCTTTGGTGAAACCTTTCTCATGGGCCCATCACTGCTTTATCTATAAATCCTTGCTGGTGAGAAAACCCATGGTTTTAGAACTCTCTAGGACAGTATTTCTCAACCTCAGCAACTTTAGATATGTGGACTTCAGCTTCTCATTTGTGATCCTCAAATAAGGAATATATTATCATTATGAATTTTAATATATTTATTGCAATGTTCCTATATTCGTTTTCCATGGTCAATGTTGTTTGAGTTTACAAACTAAGAAGAGTTGATTAGAAAGAAATTTTCCACAGAATATATTAGGACTTAGGGGTCTATGGAGATTCTCAGTCATCCAGGTCATGGTTGTCCCAAAGGTGCTTTTTCAAGAGGCAACTGGACTTTCTGGTTTTTCTTTGAAGGCGTTTCGCCTCTCATGCAAGAAGCTTCTTCAGCTCTGACTGGATGGTGGGGAATGGAAGGTTTTATATTTTTTGCAGAGTTGGTCATTTGCATTCTTTTAGTGAGTTCATGAGATCACCTGATGATACAGATAAACCTCCAGGTGACCTCAACGACTCTCTAAAAAGAATGCAAATGACCAGCTATCTGCAAGGAGTATAAATACTTCCATTCCCCACCATCCAGTCAGAGCTGAAGAAGCTTCTTGGATGAGAAGCAGAACATCTTCAAAGAAAAAACAGAAAGTCCAGTTGCCTCTTGAAAAAGCACCCTT
Organism: Pseudonaja textilis; assembly: GCF_049901715.1. Classification (NCBI taxonomy): domain Eukaryota; kingdom Metazoa; phylum Chordata; class Lepidosauria; order Squamata; family Elapidae; genus Pseudonaja; species Pseudonaja textilis. The sequence continues at coordinate 17,556,262 of NC_141998.1, read as the reverse complement.
GGGATTAGGTCTTAGGCTCCCCCTAGGAAGTTGCAAACCACTACTACCAGCACCATTCCAACTGGCAGTCAGAAACACCTTCTGTGTTTGTGCCAATAAGCCACATGGAGATGTGCAGGAAGTCATTAGGGGTCAGATGTGATTTCATTTATTGATAGACATGAATCTGAATATCAGCAAACTTTCTTTATATAAAATTAGCAATTCCATCTTGGATACAGCAAAGATAAGATTTTTCCTTGGGTTTTTTGTCTTTATATTCCATTACACTCAAGTAGCTTAACTAACTTATTATTTTAGACAGTCTCTGTTGCAGGGCAATTAAGGATCTTCAACCTTGTTTGCCTTCAGAAGTAGAACTGCATTATATGCACTCAGAGACAGTTCCTTGGACCAAATAAAACACTCTAAGCCTTATTTAACAATCCACTTCAAAGATTTTCCCTTCTGTGGTGGAAGTATGCTTGTGTGTGTACAGTATAAAGCAGGGTTCCATCAATAGAGGTACAGAGAAAGCAATAAATAGTACGATAATATACAAATATATGAACTCAAGCAAATTTAGGGGACCATTTTCAAGCATTTTGTTTTCCCCATACGCTTCCAATAATTTAGTTACAGCTTTCTCCTTTCTCTCAGTTGACTTAATTTGCCATTGATAACATAATCAGGTAGCTAAATTTGGCTACAGAGTATTGTGAAATCTCATTAACTACCTGGACTCCAGTTGGCTTGGGTCACTTGTGACTAATTCAGGAAGAAATAAGAAGCTGCAACGGGGAAAGAGAAAAGTGTCAAAGCAGCAGTAGATAGAAAGCACAAGGAAATCAAATAGAATTAGAAGAAACTCTTTCCTTTTACAGAAACGGGTGTCTAACAATCAGTTGGAAATTCTTATACTGAATTAGAAAGTCAAATTATAAATTAAGCTACCTTTGATTCCAATCCCTACATTAATTACTTTGTTTTGCTGTGATCAACTGAAAGCATCTATTTGTGATGCACCTAGTACAGGTATGGATAAGGAAGTCTCCCCAAATTTCTTTAACACGGTTACATCCAAGATTCCACATCTCTGAGTCAGGTGACCCTGAGGTCACTGATAAAACCCTAAGTAACACCAATGGCTCTCAGAGAGTGTTAAAACCAGTTGTTTGGAAAGAAAACACAGTCTTTATATTTCCCTTCCTCATTCTGTCAGAACCTATCATCCCCCCACCCCAACTATTCTCAATTGTCAATAACTGTCCTTCCACCTTCCACAACATCCAATACAACTGATGAAGCTCCCAGGATAGGAAGAGAAATGTATTTTTCTTCTTCTTCCTCCTCCTCCTCCTCCTCCTCCTCCTCAAAAAAAAACAACACAAAAGAACAGTTTAAAATATAAAAACTCTTGATACAATTAGGACTTGGATGACTGAGAATCTTCATGGACATTTGGTGTTCTGTCTCACCTCTCTTCTTTCCAAAAGTTGAAAGAGTACAAAGTCACACAAACACAGGCAGGTAGGCTGGCTCGGACTTCACAGAGTTAATTCTTTGGAACTGATAACGTCCTTGGCATTCCAACACGCTCTGCCTGCCAAGTCCGAACTGATAACAAGTAAAAAGCTACTTACAGAAAATTACAAGGCAGACCACAAAAATCATTCACAAAGAAAACCTGAAGTAAGATCAAACTTTGTCCCATACAAAGTTCCAGCCGAAAACACTCCCACTTTTATCCCCTTTGGGGTGTGGCTCAATGACTCAGCTTATTCTCTGACCCTCCCATACCTCCTACATTGCTGCTCACGTTTCTCCCTACGACGCTGCCTAGGATCAAGCCAACATTCTTCCTCTTGATTCCCTGTCAGGGGCTGCTCCAATATGCCTTCCTCCTGATTAATCTCAGGCTGTTCCTCTCGGTTGTCTGATGAAACCTGAGGCATCATCAGGGAGAACGGCATTGCCAGAGAGGAAGGTCCTGGGGAGGAAGGCATTCCCTGTTCCTCCTCTAACAGCACAGGCTCGGGAATCAGAGCCACAACAATTTGGTATATCCAATTTTGCATTATATATGAATATATCTGGAAGGCAACCAACCAACCAATGGAACAAAAGTTGCCTTCAGAAGTTGAGGGAGCTTCATCACTGGAAACTTTCAAGAAGAAATGGTGTAAGATCTCCTGCTTGGGCAGCGGGGGTTGGACTAGATGACTTTCAAGGATCCTTCCAACTCTGTTAATCTGTTAGGTCATCTGTTAGGCACTAGGCTAAGCTAAAAACAGACTGAGCCGATATCAATCCACATATTTTCAAATTATATGAATTATGATCTATGTTTTGTAATATGGAAGTTTGCTGACTGGAAATTATTGCCTTGTTGCTATTCAAGTCATTGAAGTTATCATATTTCTGTCCTTTCTCTGCTCATTCGTCTGGCTGGATTCTTATTCTACATCTTTAAGAATCTGCACTACATAAATGATAGTCCAAGCGGTATTTGTTCATTGCATTTGGACATTGTACTAGGAAGAAATAAGCACTGTTGATTAAGCCAGAGAATGCAGTGGCCACCTGTGGTTCTTCCGAAACCTTTGTGGAGGCCCAGAAAGATTCCATCTGTTCTTTTGATATATGCTTGTATTTTTCCTCTCCATATTCCTTGGAAAGCTTTCATTGGCACTGACTTCAGAATGCTCACAGCTGTCATTCATTGCTCTAAGTAAGTGCTCACTGATCTGAAAAAAAAAGTTATGTGCATTAAGGGAAACTTTGTAGCCTTCTAGTGGATGAGATTAATTGAAATGTGTACCTTAAAATCACTATTAATCCTACACGACCCAGAAGAGAGGGGGAGGGAGGGAGGGATAGGGATCAAATTGCCATCAGTAAGAACCAGTCCATTTCTCACATTCTTGATCTCATTCTCATCCTTTCATCTAGAATTTTTTTGGGGTGAACCTATAGCTCTCTCCACTGTAGTGAGGTGTAAAGTAATGTCGAAGACAGACATATAACTACCTACCCAATACAAGACAATGTGAGGTTGCAGTGAAGAATTCTTTGCCTACACCCTGTTGTTTTCTCATTATCATCCAACTGTAGTGATATTTTCTGTAGCATGCAACTTCTTTTATATATGACTCTCTTTTTGCTGTCCAGAAGTCTTACTTTTCCAGGATCAAATTATCATACCTGCCTTTGCAATCATCTGTAGAATATACTTCAGAAATAATGTGAAGATGAGAGGCAAAACTGTTATCTTGAGCTAATGGTTTGCCCAAGTCAACTTACAGATCATGGGATGAGCAGGAAATTATTCTCCACCAATAATTTTGGAAAAAATAAAAAAGGACTCTCACAGTTCTTAAGAAGCTCCATAAGTAATCTTAGTATCTTGTCTTTTTCTATGTTGGATATGCTCTCATACTGAGAGGGCTGTAGATTCTGAAACTGAGAAGAATATCTGATAAGTTGGTTAACTTTGCTGAAAAAGCACCAGCTTAAACAAACTTTTTGATAGTTGAGTTTTGTTTACCTCTGCCTTATTTTTGAGAGTGGTGTGCGGATAATGATAACAGTTAAAGAGAAAAGGCTAAATCTTTATCCTTTGATTTATGAGCTGCTTATCAAAGGTCTTGATTTCTGCCTCCCAGATATAACCTTTTATGGTTGGTGGGATAAAGACTCATCTACCAGCCTTCATATTGTGATCTGTAGATCAATAACAAAAGAACAACCACATAACCAATATTTGTTTTTGTGTTTTGGGGAAGTTGGGACACTGTATATAATGTATGTTATCTGCCTGACCACTTGATGATTTTAGCTCAGGAGTGAAACTCGATTTCATTGAAGGCTGCTTTAGGGTTGTCTTTGAGGAGTGGGCATGGCCAACTCTACATCACTCGTATCAGCTCTGCCAGCAAAAATGGGCTCCTGAGTTCCATTTCCAGCTGCAATGGCCTCTTGCAACCCTCTGCCAGAACAAATGGAACTTGGCCAACTCTACATTATTCATGTCGGGGGTGCCTGTGGTAGACCAAGCACTCTACCAGCGAAAACAGCCCCCTCCCAAGCTCCCTTTGTGCTGGCAGAGGGTTGCAAGAGGCCATTGCAGCTGGAAACAGAGCTCGGGAGCCCATTTTCGCTGGCAGAGGCACCGCGGGCCAGCCCTTCGCTGTTTCCAGGGCAGCCCTGCAGGCCAGATCTAAGCACCCCATGGGCTAGATCCGGCCCCCAGGCCTTGCATTTGACACCCTTGCTTTAGTTTAATGCTGTTTATTTATTCGTTTTGATGTTTGATTGGACTCTTTGAATGCAATAAAAGTATAAAAATCAAAGGATTAAAATTAAACTTTAAAGTTAAAGTTGCCATGTCACTGAGCAAAGTCAATGGGAAACCCAGATTCACATAAAAGGACCATGTTGCTCACTTAAGAACTGCGGTGAGTCATTTAACGAATCTGGTAAGAAAGGTTGTAAAACGAGGCAAAACTCAGTTACCAAATTTACTTTGCATCGTAACTTTTTATTTTTATTTATTTTACTTATTTTATTTGTTTGTCAAAGATGTACAAGATAACCAGTATAAGTATGAACATAAAGAAGAACAAAAGGGAGTAAATACAGATAAATGGGGGCAGTAAGACAGGGACGATAGGTGCGCTGGCGCACTTATGCACGCCCCCTTTAAGGACCTCTTAGGAATGGGGTGAGGTCCATGATAGACAGTTTGTGGTTGAAATTGTGAGGGTTCGAGGCTGTAACAACCTAGTTGGGTAAGGCATTCCAGGCATTGACCACTCTGTTGCTGAAGTCGTATTTTCTGCAATCGAGTTTGTATTGGTTTACCTTGAGTTTGTATCGGTTTTTTTTCCCCTGTATTATTTTGGTTGAGGCTGAAAAAGTCATTGACAGGCAAGAGTGTTGTAGCAGACAATTTTGTGTACTATGCTTAGATTGGACCGCAGATGGCACAGTTCCAGATTGTTCAAGCCCAAAATTTGGAGCCTGGAGGTATAGGGAATTCTATTGTGAGTGTAGAAGTGTGGTACTTTGGGGCTCATTTGTGGTCATAAATCAAAGATAACCTTTACGGCATATCAAATACCTGATTTGCTGGTTTTTAAAAAAATGTAGAGTAGACCAGAGTTTCAGGCTTGTTTGTTTACTTGAGTAACCACTTTGGGGGATGAGATGCTACCCCCTAGCTTTTCTTCTTGTGTCACCTTGTTAAATTTATGAGCCTCATATGGGAGCAAAATCGATTCAGTATTAGCAATATTCATGGCTGGAAGAAGATCTTCCTTTGGCTTTTTGGGTGAAAAGAAACAATATACACTAGTGCTTCTGCAAATACATGTAAACATTTCTATAACCACTCTCTAGGTAACCCTGTGAAGAAGATGCTTTGGTGCTGACTTCTGGTGACATTTGATTTTGGTCTTTTCTAGCTGACACTCTGGAAGAAAATGTAAAGGTGTAAAAGGTGATGATCAGACTTTCAGCTGTGAACTCAGCTTCCTACTTTCTAATAAGTGGCTATCGATTGTCCTTATTAAATGCCTCATGGATTTCTACAAAGCAAGTGAAAATACTTTGCTTTAAAAATATATTAAATGCAATATATTAAGTAATACCCAACCAATATAACAATGAAATAGAGGTAAATCCTGTATAGATCCACTCCATAGAAAAAATAAATAAATAAAATGGAAGCCTCCATAATGACACTTTGTACTTGGTACATGTGGTAAGACAGTAGGATTGAATGGTGTGTATAAAAGTAAATATATACAGTTCGCTTCAGGCACCTACGAAGCTCAATTTTGATTTATAAAGAAGTTAGCTATTTAATTGTCAATCTCCAGTGAGAGAAAAAGAGAGAAAGAAAGAGAGAGAGATGCGAATACCATATGTATGGCTACAGGCTCCAATTTGCACCACTAAAGTAACACCATCCTACAGATAAAACATAGTGATCAATTACAGTGTTTCCCATGATGAAATTCTTGGGTAGCAGTTTAGAAATTGGGAGCAAGAAGGAATGCATAATAGCAATAACCATAAGACGTACGCCTGAAAAAGTGGGCCAAGGAAGGAGAAAATACATGTATGGAGGAAATGAAATAAAACATTTATTTTTCAATTAAGAATGTATTATAGAACATAGAATAACAGAGTTGGAAGGGACCCTGGAGGTCTAATCCAATCCCCTGCTTGAGCAAGACCCTATACCATTTCAGAAAGTGACTTCTAGTGGCTTCTTAAAAGCCGCACCTAAAAATTCCACTGGTTAATTGTTCTCACTGTTAAGAATTTTTTTCCTTAGTTCTAAGTTGCTTCTCTCTTTGATGGGTTTCCATCCATTGCTTTTGTCTTGCCTTCTGGTGCTTTGGAAAATAGGTTGACCTCCCCATCTTTGTGGTAGTCCCTGAAATATTGGAACACTGCTATACGTCTCCCCTAATTTTTCTTTTCACTAGACTAGACATACCCAATCCCTGTAACTATTCTTCATAGGTTTTAGCCTCCAGCCTCCTAATCATTCTTGTTGCTCGACTCTGTTCTCTTTCCAGTGTCTCAACAACTTTTTTTATATTGTGGCAACCAAAATTGGATGTAGTATTCTAACTGTGGTCTTACTAAGGGTTTGTAAAGCGGTACTAGAACTTCACTTGATTTTGATTATATCCCTCTATTAAAGCAGCCCTGGATTACCTTGGCTTTTTTTGGCTGCTGCTGCACACTGTTGGCCCATATTTAAGTGATTGTCATCTAGGACTCTAAGTATTAAGTAGGAGATCCTGAAAAATGAAGAGATCGGCGATTGAAAAGAAGAGGAGGTAAAGGAGCAGCTTCCTCTGAGTTTGATTCAAAATAAAATGGTGATTCAGAATAAAACTGCGCTGATTTATGTTTTTGCTATCAGTTGTAAGCACTCATACAACAGTGGCTCTTTAGGGAAAGTGTCTCATATCAACCTCATATCTTTAATACTCTCAAGTGAAAGGTTTTATCTTCCTCTCACCATTTGTCCCCTGAAATTAAACAAGATTTCCCCTTAGAGTAAACGTTCGATATATATATGCTCTGCATCTACAATCCTCTTACGCTGCCCCATCATAGAACCATATGTCATTAAAATGCTTAGACAAGTGGAAAAAAGACTGATGGAAATCAGGGTAGACAAGAGAGATTCCAACAAGTGGAGGCTTTGTCAGATGAAATGATTTTGACATTCTAAATGCTAACTTAAAGAGAAAGATACCGCAGTAGGAAAAAGGATGAATGAGTAGGTAGACCTAAACTGACAGAAGAGTCAGAGACGAATGTTGTGGGTGAACCGCCGCACATTGCAAGAGAGACATGAAATGAAAAGAAAATTACTCTCTGTGGCCAATAAAGCAAAAGAGAGAGGGATTTTTCACTTATGAATGCTGGGTGGTTATTTTGACATCACCTGTTTGGCTGTGTTTCCCCATACATCTCATTTACTTTATCATTGGACTAGTCTTTTTGCTCTCTTAGTTTTTAACCCATTTGTGATCATGCAGAGATACAGGTAGTCCTCGACTTAGGACCACAATTGAGCCCAATGTTTCTGCTGTTAAGTGAGACATTTGTTAAGTGAGTTTTGACCCATTTTTACAACCTTCCTTTCCACGGCTGTTAAGTGACTCACTGCATCTGCTAAGCTGGTAACACGGTTGTTAAGTGCATTGAGCTTCCCCATTGACTTTGCTTGCCAGACGGTTGGAAAAGATGACCTTGGGACATAGCAACGGTCTTAAGTATGAGCCAGGTACCAAGCGTCTGAATTTTGATCACATGATCATGGGGATGCTACAACGGTTGTTACTGTGAAAAACTGGCATAAGTCTTTTTTTTTTCAATGCCATTGTAACTTTGAATGGTCACTAAATGAATTGTTATAAGTCGAGGACTACCTGCATTGTTTAAGCTACTCTTTCCCAGACTTTAATTTTGGGGCCTCAGACTGCTTCTAATGACTACAATCAGATATATTTCACTTTTGTGTTACATTTCAAGACAACCTTTTTTGTTGTCCTCTTACCATTCAGAGGAGTAGGCACTTGATAATGTCTAATAAATGCATCAAACAACACAACTGGATTAGACCAAGAGTCTATCAAGTCTAAAATTTTGCTTCTCGGAGCGACTGACCAAATCCTTCTTTGGAGTCTGCAAACAGAGCATGATTTGCTTGGTGGTTTGGAAAAAAAATATTCTGCTTTGGCTGGGTGCTTCACTTTGATACATGGAGGCGCACTGTCCTCATTTATCACACTGAAGTGGCTGTTTCTTCATCTCGACATTTGGAAACAGTGAAATTCTTCTGTCCATCAACATACTTCAAAGGGATGCTTTGGTTGATGTTCCTTTAAAGGGAAGCATCAAAGTTGTGAAGGCCCCTTAACATTTTTTGTACATCAAAAATCCTTCCAAGTATGAAAGGTCAGTTTGTACACACAGAGTCTCTTCAGCATTGTAGTTTAGTCTGGAATGCACATTTCTCTAGACAGTAAACATATTGTGAAATAATGAAGGTGAAAAATGTTTAACTGTTGGTATAATTCTTGGTTCATCATAGGGTTCGTTAATATCAAGTTCCACTTGAAAGAATGAAGCTATGCAATGCTTACTAACTGGATTCCATGTTATGGATGTCACACCATTCTCTGCTTGTCTCCCAACAACTGATATTTAAGAGACATGCTGAAAGCTGTAGTAGTTATGATATCTAGCAGCTACTGGCACATATTTGTATAGATAAGAAGAGACAATTAACTGCAAAGAGGATGGAAGCAGGCTTGATGAGTTGATCCATGTCCCTCTGGCTTCCTCTTTTTGGAACTGAATTATTCCAGAAATCATATGAATTTTATTATTTTAATGTTTAAAACAATTAGTCTCTTTCAATCATTTAAACAATGCAGCTAAAAGACGAACAGAGGTAGATGCAAGCATTTCGTATTGATTCATCAGTACCCATATTACAATAACATGGTTAAGCAATAACATGGTTAAGCAATAACATGGTTAAGCAAGTATGAGTTAATTAAGCCTATAACATATACAGAAAAGCAACCAATAGCAAGCCTTGCGCTCATGGGAGGCATTGATTGACATAAAGCTGTTCCTGCAAATTTGAGGCTGATTTTAATTGTGTTATTATAATATAGGTACTGAGGAGTCAATATGAAATGCTTGCATCTACCTCTGTTCGTCTTTTGGCTGTGTTGTAATTTTGTTGTTGTTGAGTTTGTCATAGTGAAAAGTTGGCTTCAAACTATCCATGCTTGATAACAGGCACCTCTTGCTCATATTAGTAACAACAGCAACAAAAAAGTTGGGAAGGAAATGTCAGCTAAACATTTTAAAAAGATGTTCCCCTTTCCATTCCATAGCAGGAAAGGGAGGTATAAATATTCAGTAAGTATTTGAGGAAGACTCCTGAGAATATCATGGACAGCTAGAAAAACAAACAAATGGATCATTGAACAAATCAACCCAGCGTACTCACAAAGGACCAAGTTCAAAATATCTTGCTTTTCAGAGACAATATCCAAAGAGTTGCCTCTCTGGAGAAAGCTCTAATGCTGGGAAAGATAAAAGAAAAAGAGGACACCAGCAACAAGGTGAATGGATTCAGTTATAGTGGTGGTAAGGTGCGCCATTGGATTTGTGGAAGGACCAGGCAAGGGCTAGATTGCCATGGAGAAAATCTATGTGGTTGCTAAAAGAAATAGTATGGAATATTATTACTATGAAATAATATGTAGACATGGAATCCTGGCCTTTGAGTGGTGGGAGGCCAATGATAATTTCTATGCTCCTGTACAAAGTATTTGAGCAACCCAAAGGAAGATTATAGCTTTTACCATGTGAAAAGTAGTAACAGTGTTTTTTAATACACACACACACACACACACACACACACACACACACTTCCTACATAAAATAGATGGCTGAACTTTTAAAAAGTTTGTAATATGTATGTGTCATTTTTCCTGCGTTTGTGAGCAAACACAAGTTGGAAAGAAAAACTTGTGGTTTGAATTGAAAGGTTGAGGAAAAAATATTGAAAATTGTAATTTATTATTATTTATGATAATAATTTTTGTATAGCTGGCCATCTTTCAGTCAACTCCAGGCAGTTCCCAATAATAATATTCATCTTTCCTCTGGCATTATTGTATTCAACATAGTTCTTAGAACCAAAGTTCTAATCTCTTTGTTGTTATTATTTTTTTATTGAAGATTTTTTTCATAAATAAACCCAATGCAATAAAGAAAAAAGAGAAAAAATAAAGAAGATAAACTGCAAAGTAAAAATAATAAAAAAGAGACAAATATCTAAAAAAAACAAAGTATATCTCTTCCAATCTTTTTTCAACAAATATTAACAAGCTCATAGTCTCATTTTCCTCTTAACTATTTCAGAAATTTCAATCAAACTTCTAGTCTCAATTAGAACAATAGATAAAGATCCAGAAAGCTCCGGGGAAGAATGGTTTCCAGAGATAGGAATTACTGCAAGCTGAAATGTGAATCTAAAAGTAAAGGAGCAAGCGTTAGGATGCTTGTAGCACATTAAGAACACTTTCATAAGGTTTGGTTCACTATTAAATGCCTTCTATTTAAATGCCATTAGTTTGATATAATGAATATGTATATAGTTCCCTAGATTCTCATTTGCTTTCTTTTTATGTATATAAATAACCTCCATTTTTACTTAAATATAAGAGCTGTCACCTTTCTTAAAAGAATGTCTAAACCTTAAAAAAAACCCAAGCAAATCTCAAAGTGGATCAAAATGAGGTGTCTGCTAGGGTTGGGAATCAATCAAGGAAAAGTTGGAGTGCTCAGAAAAGATGGGAGCTACAATAGTTTGGTTCAGTGGTGAAGACACCTGGCTAGAAACCAGGAAGTGATGAATTCTAATGCCACCTTAGGCATGAAAGCTGGGTGGGTGACTTTGGGCCAATCTCCAGGAGACTGTGAGTTCTAGTCCTACCTTAGGCATGAAAGACTGCGGAGTGACTTTGGACCAATGGCCAGGAGACTGTGATTTCTAGTCCTGCCTTTGGCATGAAAGTCAATTAGGTGACTTTGGGCCAATGACTAGGAGACTGTGAGTTCTAGTCCCTTAGGCATGAAAGCCATGACTTTGAGTCAGTTATTCTCTCTCAGTCCAATTCACCTCATGGGGTTGGTTGTTGTGTGGGAAATAGAAAGAGTATTCACTGCCCCAGAGCCCCAAAGTTACATAGGTCTTATATAGAGTATTGAGAGAGATGGAACGTACATATATACTATGTACATATATAGTACTATGTACGTATATATACTAGTGAAAATCCCAAATACAGAAAGAATTTTTTTATAACTGGTAAAAAAAACAACAAGATAACACAAAAGGAAGATGTGAGCATATTTCATGATTGTAGAGATTACAGGCACATTCCTTAAAGTTCAACATAGTCTCTTTGACATATGGGTGGTCAGAAACTTTAACTGATATTTTAATAATATTAATAATATGTTAAGAAGTAAGGACCATCTTCTCCCAAGGTATTAATTCAGTCATGGACATTTATGCAGAAAAGGGAAATCCATTTTTAAAGCTACAAAACAGACATAATGAAAGAAAGGCATAAATCTATATTTGAACAAGTAAACATATAATTGGAGAAATGATTCTGTTAAGTTTGAGCAATGAGAGGCTGAACCAGAGCATGAGTGCAACAGTACTTTATTTACAAATAAAGGGCTGACCGTGCTTGCCACGCCTGGAACTGGCTCGCAGCAATCAGCAATCGGTTGGACCCCGCAGCCTGCTTTTATAGCTGGCTGCTGGGGAGAACCAACCAATGGGAATGGGGGAATAACGCCCACATAAAGTGAATGGACCTGAGTGAGAACTTCTTGAGTCCTCAGGACATAACACCCCTTCCCCCCAGATGCAAACATGCATAGTCCTTGAGGTAGACGGGGGGTTTGTGTTGGCGCCCGGAACGGCGCAACTCGGGGACATTGTCTGTCTGTTCGGTATCAGTCTGTGACGGTTGAGCCGGCATAGTGTCGCCAACACTCTCTCTGGACTGGGCATCCTCGGAAACCACCGGGTTGGTTGCTGGGGTCGAGCTCTCGTGGGTTGGATCAGGCTGGTTAACTCTCTGGCCGCTGTTGTCCGAGTTTGGGCTGACCGGAACGACCGCTGGTGCAGACTGGTCGCTGGGTGCGGTGTGGCTGGGCGGCGGATGAGGCGGTTCCCCTTCGACTGGAGACTCTGGATGCTTGTTGGCAAGGGTGCTGAGGCGCCTTCTAAGCTGGTCTATGTGTCTCCTCCAGGCGCGACCATCCTCCAGCCTGACTCTATACGATCTCGGCCCGGTGACGGCGATGACCTCGCCTGGAATCCAAAGTGGGTCCCCAGCGAAATTCCTTGCGAATATCGGCTCCTGTAACATAAAATGTCTAACCCCGAAGTAGAAGCGAGGGGGAGTCAGGGCAGTATTGTGGGTGCAGTCTGTCCAATACAGTCCTCAGGCGCCGGCCCATCAGAAGTTCCGCTGGGGACTTATTGGTGACTGCACAGGGGGTTGAATGTTGGCTCATCAGGAACCGTGAGAGTTTGTGGTGCCAGTCATCTCTGCCAAACCTAGCGAGGGCCTCTTTGGTGGTCCTGACGGCCCTTTCAGCCAACCCATTACTGGCAGGGTGAAAAGGGGCTGTGAAAATGTGGCGAATGCCCAGGTTGGCTGCAAAACGGCTGAATTCTACTGATGCGAACTGTGGGCCATTATCGGAGACCATGGAGTCGGGTAGTCCATGTGTAACGAACAGGCGCGTTAACACGTTGGTGATTGCTAGTGTGGTGGTCGTGGATAGCTGTGCCACGTCTATCCATCTGGAATAAGCGTCCACGACCACTAGGAACATCTTTCCATGCACAGGGCCTGCCAGATCGATATGGATTCTAGACCAAGGGCGCTGGCGCTCTCCCATCTGGTAGGGGTGGCGATGGGGGAGCAGGACGGGATTCCTGGCAAATGCTGCAGGAACTTACCCAATTGACAATGTCTTCGTCTGAGACCCGGCCACCATACGTAGCTGCGTGCTAATGCCTTCATTCTCACGATGCCGGGGTGTCCCTCGTGCAACGCCTCCAGGACTCACGTGCAGCGAGGTCGGAATGACCACTCGAGTGCCCCATAGCAGACAACCCTGCAAACTGGACAGCTCCTGCATGCGAGTCTTAAAGGGTGTGAATTTGTTATCAACGTTGCCTCCCGGCCACCCCTCCTCACCCAGTCGAGCACCTGGGCGAGCGTTTGATCTGCTTTGGTTTTAGCGGCGATGTCAAGGCGGTGATGGGCAGGTCCAACTGGGTGATCTCGAAAATGGCGTTGACAGGAGCTGGGTCTTCAGCCGGAGCGGGTAAGGGCAGCGACTGAGAGCGTCGGCATGGGATAGAGTTTTGCCCGGCGGTGAATAAGTTTGTATGAGTAGGCCGCTAGGAAAAGTGTCCACCTTGTCATCCTAGGGGAAAGGACTTGAGGGGTCTGTTTGTCGCCGGCCAGTAGGCCCAGGAGGGCTTATGGTCGGTGACCAGTTCGAAAAATGGCCAAAAGGAATTCGTGAAACTTTTTCACAGCCGCAACAGCTGCTAGGGCTTCCTTGTCTATTTGGCTGTAATTTCGCTCCGTGGCCGAGAGTGTCCTGGAGAAAAAGGCGATGGGGGCCTCGGCGCCATTGGGGAGTCTGTGACTAAGGACCGCCCCAATTCCAAAGGGGATCGTCCACTGCCAGTACTAAAGGAAGGTTGGGGTCGAATTGGATGAGCACTGCCTCTGGCGTAAGTAGTGATTTGCGGCGTTAAACGCCTGGTCTTCTTTGTGCCCCCAGTGCCACGGTGACTTTTTGTCTAGTAATCTATGTAGGGGGTTCGGCCACTGAGGCTTTATGGGGCAAGAAGGATGCATAAAAGTTCAGCAGCCCCAAAAAGCTTGTAGCTCCGTTTTGGAGGTTGGTGTGGGAGCTTCGTGGATTGCCCTAACCTTGGACTCCAGGGGTGAATGCCAGAGGCGTCAATTTTATAACTCAGAAAGTCCACCTGTCTAGTGGCAATGGCGCATTTTTCTTTTTTAACTTGAGGCCATGCTGTCTGAACCTCTCTAACACTGCTCGCACTCTCTGGAAGAGTTGGGGTCTGTCCTGGCCGAGACCAAGATGTCGTCGAAGTATGGTACTACACCAGGAGGCCCTGTAAAATCCGCTCCATGAGGGATTGAAAAATACCCAGGGCAACACTTACGCCAAACTGGAGACGCTTGCATCGGAAGGCACCCCTGTGAGTGATGATGGTCTGAAGTTCCGCTGTTTGGTTATCAACAGGGAACTGCTGATATGCTTGAGACATGTCCAATTTAGCAAAAATACTGCCCGGTTCGAATGTGTGTAATAAGTGCTGAATAGCGGGCACAGGGTGGCGCTAACTTGTAAATATTTATTGATTGTTGTCTTGTAGTCCGAGCAAATTCTCAGGCTACCATCTTTTTAAGGGGTGTGACAATGGCGTCTCCCACTTGGCGAAATCTGTTGGCTCAATGACCCCTTGTTTTAGTAGTTTATCCAATTCAGCGTCTAGTTTTGGTCGAATAGCAAATGGAACTCTACGTGGTTTTAATCTGATTGGGACGGCCTGGGGTCAACTGTGAGCGAGATGGGGGTTCCATTATAACACCCCAGCTCCTCGCTGAACACATCTGCGTAGTCAGCGAATAAGGAGTCAGTGTCTGAGGTTGAGACAGCATGGACTCCTGTTAGCCCTAGGCCGAGGTGGGGAAACCAATCGAGCCCCAATAAGGTGGGTAGATTGCCGTTAACTACCACTAGAGGTAGGTGGCCTTTAAAAGCTCTAAAACTGACAAAGAACTTGCCTCTGCCGATCACGGGAATGGCCTTCCCCTGGTAGTCCTTCAGACCGAACTGGCATCTCTGAAGCCGGGTAGTAGATAGGCTGGGGTGGAGTCTCTTGAGGGTGTTCCACGAGATTATTGAGAGCGCTGACCCTGTGTCAACCTCCATGTGGCACGGTTTACCTTCTAGGGAAACGGAGAGAGAATTTTACTTACAGTGTGGCAAGTATGTCTGGCGAGGCGGTGTGTGCGACAGTTTAATACTTGCCTCTGTGGTCCCAGTGCGAGGACGGGGGTCTGTGTGCCGCGCTTTGGGGGCTTGGCAGACTCTCGCGATGTGCCCCCTTTTATGGCAGTTGTTGCAGGTGGCTCCTTTAAATTTGCAGGTGGCCCTTTGATGCGATCCCCCACAGGCTAGGCACAGTGTGATGTGCTTGGGTGGACCGGTGTTTTCTTGTTTGCCCCCTACCTGCGACCGTTTGTCGTTGGCGGCGGTGGGCGTCGTTTTCATCGTTGTGGGTTTCCTCCGCTTCCACCTCTTCGGAGTGGACTGGGAGCGATGCCAGCTTGGCACTTGGGCCCTGAATTTCGGTGGCTGAGTTCGTTGCTAGCTCGGCTGCTAGGGCCTCCTCGACCGCTTGTGCGAGGTTGAGGTCTTTTTGCTAGCAGGCGCCTCTGTAGGTTGAGATCTTTGACCCCACAAACTAATTGATCGAGGAGCATGTCCTCCAGGTATGTTCCAAACCCGCAGTGCAGGGCTGCTGTTCTGAGGGCGGCCATATATTGATTGATGGTCTCCTTACTCGATTGCTTCCTCATACGGGCGTGAACCTCCTGGCGATTTGTGAAGGTCTGGGAGCGTAGTGGTTAGTGAGGATCTCCAGCAACTCCGGACCACGGGCGTTTTTCAACTCTCTCGGCGCCACGAGTGCTGCGGCGGTATCGTAAGCGGTGGCTCCAGTAGATTAGGAAATAGGATTTTTCCGATGCTCTCCCGCATCCGCCAGGCCGGCCGCATCGATGTAATGATTGAAGCGGTTCTTATACGACTCCCACTTCTCTTCGTCTGGTTTGAGCGCTGGGAATACTGGGTTGGAACTCATGGTGCTGGAGCGGCTGGGCTACCTGCGGAAAAATCTCTCTGGGACAACGGGCGCTCGTGAGTTATTAGTGATATCAGCTCTGGAGAGGTTTTTGCTACCCTCTCTTTTCTCTCTGGGTTACCACGTGGCTGCTAGCCGTTGGAGGTGTCTTGGTTGCGCCAAAAGTGGGCGTTAGTGACTTCCTACAGCGCTGTGCTGTGTTTCCTACTGGCTCGAAATTCAAATGACACCCGTTTGAATTTGCGCCAAATGCAGAGCAGCTGCGGCTCGCAGCGCTTCACTTTCCCCGTGGCGGGGCTAACAAGCGGCTACAGGCGCTTCTAACTATTTGAATCAGACCGCTTTCTCTGGCTGCGGATCAGCGTTTGCTCTTTTTGATCGCTCGTTTTGTTGGCTGACCGCTCTCTCTGGCTGCGGATCAGCGTTTCCCTTATCGCCAGCCGATCGCTCTCTCTGGGCTGCGGATCGGTGGCTAGTGACTCAGCGGTTGCATGGTGCTTCTGGTAGCCATCCCATCCTCGTCGCCAGTGTTAAGTTTGAGCAATGAGAGGCTGAACCAGAGCATGAGTGCAACAGTACTTTATTTTACAATAAAGGGCTGACCGTGCTTGCCATGCCTGGAACTGGCTCGCAGCAATCAGCAATCGGTTGGATCCCGCAGCCTGCTTTTATAGCTGGCTGCTGGGGAGAACCAACCAATGGGAATGGGGGAATAACGCCCACATAAAGTGAGTGGACCTGAGTGAGAACTTCTTGAGTCCTCAGGACATAACAGATTCATTCTGAGTTCTTATTCCAGCTTTCCACATTTGCCATGTCACATCATGTTTTCTTTGACTTAAAGCTCAGTTATGGTGATTGCAAGGACAATTCTATGCAGGTATTTGTGGCAGCAAACCTGGAGTAATTAGCTATTGGTAACTTTGTTTACCTGATTATTTTTTACTTTCAGTGTGATTCATCCACCTTTACTGGTTTTCTCACATGTGTTAGCCCTTCAAGATATGCTCCAGACTAAAAACCCCAAATCAGTTTTGTAACACATTCTTTTGTAAGTTTGACTTTCTTCCTCACTCCTTCTATTTTTCTTCATGAGAAGTAGGGAGGGTCTGATCCAAGATGTTGTTTTCAAATGACATTTCTCCTTTGGACTCAAATTTCTTTACTCCAATTGTTGTCATGGTTGCAGCTCTTCCTTCTGTTCCTCAAGGCTACTCCTGATTTTACAATCTTTTTTTGCTATGATTAAATGATTTTCAATCTTGGGCTCAGAGGTGGTATATTCAGCAGGTTCTGACCAGTTCTGGAGAACCGGTAGCGAAACTTTGAGTAGTTCCTAGAACCAGCAAGTACCATCTCTGACTGGCCCCGCCCCCATCTATTCTCTGCCTCCCAAATCCCAGCTGATTGTCTGAGTCTTCTTTGGTTGCCCTGCACAGGAGAACGAAGCTGGAAAGCAGGTTAGTGGGGTAGGAAGGGAACGGGGATTTTGCAGTATCCTTCCCCTGCCATACCCACCAAGCCATGCCCACCAAGTCATGGCCACCAAGCCATGCCCACAGAACCGGTAGTAAAAATTTTTGAATCCCACCACTGCTTAGGCTTATGCCATGACTGCAGAAGTCCTTTTTCATTTACCAACATGCCAGCTGCTAAGCCCTGAATTTTGATCACATGACTCTGGGAATGCTACAGTGGTCATAATGTGAGGCCCAGTTGCAAGTCATTTTTTTCAGTGTCGTTGTAAGTGGTTACTAAATGAATGGTTGTAAGTCAACAATCTGTACATCAGATTATTAATCAAGTTTGATCATCCCATATATTTTTTCCGTAAGGTTGCTAAGTTGCAGCCCTCCTATCCGTTCTGCCCTGTCAGCTCAAAAATATCACTTCCTAGTTCTTCCAATCTTTCCTTTCTCAGCAGCTCATTTTTATCGTTTCCTGCAACCCATTGATAGTTCTACCCAGCTTAAACATAGCCATTGTTTTTCGAAATGAGGTGACTCCCTATTGCCAAATACCATTTAGTGCAATTGACTTCCTCCTGTTTCTTAGATGCTAATCCAATTAAAAAAAAATGCAGGGAGAATCTTCCACAGTCTTACTCAGTGTAATCTGTTTCTTCTTATATTTTTGGAAAAATAAAATAATTTTTAAAAATTATTTTAAAAATAATTTCCCCCCCTCCTCCCAATTTATTTGAAATGATTAGCCCTAGCACCCTCATGGAAAGCCAGAAGCCAAGGATGACTGTATAAAGAAATAATTTGATTGCATCTTTCACAATTTATTTAATATCAAGATGTCTTCCACTTCAATTCACTTTCTTCTGTTGGATGAAAACAGTACAAGATTACCCTCATGCCATATTTTTTTTAAACAGCAGGGTTTCAGCTAATAAAAAGGCTCATAATTAAGCTAGTAGATTTCCTTTTGCCATGCTGTCCTAGATTATGAGAGAGTATATTTATATGCAATTATGGAACGAACAGTATTTCTTCCCCAAGTGAAGCTTTAGAAGTCATTATGAATCCATTAACTCAGCAGACCTTACAAAAGGCATTCCCTCTCCTTTAAATTTATTTTAATTTAAATCAAGTTTTTTCCCCCAAAAAATAAAAAATAAAAATCACCCACCTCTCATACAGTGTTGGGAAAAGAAAACGTGAACCGTGTTAGAAATGGTTAAATCAACTACATCCATAATGATGGTTGCAGAAGGAGGAATTTGGTCAGCTGGATATTCAGTATAGGTAATCCTTGACTTACAACCACAAATGAACCCAAAATTTATGTTGCTAAAAGCGAGACAGTTTTAATCAATTTTATCCCATTTTATGACCTTTCTTGCCACAATTGTTAAGTGAATCACTGCAGTTGTTAAGTTAATAACATGGTTGTTAAACAAATATGGTTGCCTCATTGACTTTGCTTGTCTGAAGGTTGCAAAAGGGATCACGTAACTCCAGGAAACTGCAACCATCATAAATATAAGCCAGTTGCCAAGCATCTGAATTTTGATTGTGTGGTCATGCTGCAAATGGTCGTAACTGTGAAAAATGGCCATTTTTCAGTGCTGTTGCAACTTCAAATGGACATTAAATGAATTGTTGTAAGTTGAGGACTGCCTGTAATGTCTGAAGTTGAATCCTGAAGGGCCCATGGCTGTCTTCTTCAATTGCCCTAGACTAGCCCATTATTTCCCTACAGAAGTAGGTAACTGGGAGTCATAGAATCATTCATTTGGAAGAGAGTCACTTAGGTGATATACTCTAAGTTCCTGCTCAGGGCAGAAATCCAAATTTAAGTATCCCCCAGCAATTGGCTGCCCGCATTCTGCTTAAAGATCTAAGCACTGTACTTGCAAAATCATTCCCTACAGCCCTGGTGCATATTGCAGTAACTCATCACCCAGTTGTAAGCCGAAGGGTGGAAAAGTTGATGAGACTTATGGGAGCTTAGTGTGCCAATGGAAAAAAAGAAAAACCCAAGGCTGGACCACATCTGCTCTAAATGAAAGATACCTGCGTTTTTATAGGAAAGCTTAATTTCCAGAATGTTCATAAGAGCATTTTTCCCTTCAAATATCTAATGGGTTTTCTTGCATGCAAAACTCATTTTAGAATTGCCCCCCAAGTGGCTTCCTCTTTCATTTATTGAAGAAACTAATTAAGCTCTTAATGGTTGAGCAGCCTATTTCTGCCTGATGGAGATGAATGTTGATACCTTTTTTTTTTTTTTTTTTGGTGTGAGATATGGCAGTCCTATTTTCTTGTTTTCCAACATCAGCTTGCAATTAATGGCTTGTTTGGACCTCTGCAGTGCAAGACTCTTGCTGTCACTTCCCCTGCCCTAGACCTCATCCCCAAACCTTCAGTTAGGAAAGTCTTACTTTTTTACCCACCTGAGGCTACCTGAAATTATGTCAAAGTCCCTTGAATTTCTTTCAGATGCAGATTTCCTGATGCAGTTCAGGTTTATAGCAGAGTTACAAATTTGAGATAAATTTTGTCTTTTTATTCTGACGTGCATTTTTCAACATTCTTTCACCATTATGGATTAATGTCGAATTTACAAGAAGGATTAAATAGGCTTAAATTATACACAGTGGATGGGGATTTGAATTCACTCACCTATCTCTCAGCCCGTCTAGTCCAAATTATACATGGACACTCTTCACTACTGATACAACTTTCCGAGTTCTGTTTTAACTTGTTGACATCTTATGAAGTAATAACTTATCTAAAATCCATTTATTTAGGAAATTGATATCTTGTTCTGCATCAACAAAGCTCCCAGGCTTCTTATTTTTTGCTGATAACTTAATGACATAAACATCCATGTTTTTAAATTAACACTGCTCTGGTTATGGCAGAATAAATAAATGCTATATAACGGGGGTGGAAAGGGGGTCTTTCAGCAGTATTCAAAAGCATGCAGCATTTTCAAGGAATTATCTTTTTAAATAAAGGCTATTGTGCTTGAACTTCATTTCAAAGAAATAATCGTATCATTCAGAACCAGGTTGTAAGTACCTTTTTTGTGTCTGTCTTATTCTGAAATATTTCACATTAGGATAGGTAAAGGTAAAGATTCCCATCACACATACGTGCTAGACTGCTCTAGGGGGCGCTGCTCATCCGTTACAAAGCCGAAGAGCCAGCGTTATCCGAAGACGTCTCCGTGGTCATGTGGCCGGCATGACTAAATGCTGAAAGCGCACATAACGCTGTTACCTTCCCACCAAAGTGGTCCCTATTTTTCTACTTGCATCTTTGCGTGCTTTTGAACTGCTAGGTTGGCAGAAGCTGGGACAAGTAACAGGAGCTCACTCTGTTCGTGATGCTAGGGACTCGGACTATCCAACTGCTGACCTTTTTGATTGACAAGCTCAGTGTCTTTACCCACTGAGCCACCACACCCCATGACATTATGATGGAACCCTCCAAAAAAGGTTTAAACCTGGTTCTGAAGTTTCAATGCTCCCAGTGGTCACATGGCCAACATTTCAGGTGCTCCATAACCAGCCTCATTTATGTCTGTTTGCAGCATCCTGCAGTCATCTGACGTACAATGCTTTTGCCAAAACCATCCATTCACTTTTGATTTTCAGCAAAAATGCTCCGTGGTGAACAATGGCTTTGCTTAATGTCCACTGCAAAAAAGTTCATAACATCAGGACAGTCATGTGACCTGCTTTACGACAGTCATGACTTATGTCCTCAATGGGCAGGCTCCATTATAAGTCAAGGATCACCTGTACAGTTCAGTTGTTCTATTTTTTACTTTTGCAGTTCCTGGGTTTTGTATTTTATTGAGGCATGCAAATTTCTAATTCAGTTTGAGAGATTTGGTACTGCTCTGTTGTTGTTGGGAGGCAAATGTAGAGCTGAAAACAGGTTTCAAGTTCCCACCAACCCCAAAAGTTTATTAGGTAACTATTGGCATTTTGCAGTCTCAGCCTATCCCTGCTGAAGGTCATTATAAGACTCATGAAGGGAATAACAGGGCTACCTTGGAAGAAAAGCAAGGTACAAATGTAATCATGAAATATTACTTCCGTAAAGTTAGACTTTCCACAGAATTCCACGGAGAATGCTAGCGAAATCATCTATTGGGAGGACAAATATATTTTAGATCTTTCTCATCCTGTTTGGTTTAGGTCTGCTTTTACATAAGCCATGATTGAGAGCCAGTTTGGTCTAGTGCAGGGGTCTTCAAACTTGACAGCTTTAAGACTTGTGGACTTCAACTCCCAGAATCCCTCCTCCAGTCATGTTAGCTCAGGAATTCTGGGAGTTGAAGTCCACAAGTCTTAAACTTGCCAAGATTGAAGGCCCTTGGTCTAGTGGTTAAAGCAGGGATATCAAACTTGATTTCATTGAGAGACGCATCAGGGTTGTATTTGACCTTGGGGGGCCAGGGTGGGCACAATGTCACTCATGTTGGGGGCTCCCAAGCTCCATTTTTCAGCTTTGATGGCCTCCTGCAACCCTCGGCCAGCAAAAACAAGGCTTGGGAGGGCCACACGCAGCCTTTGTGAGATCAATTTTTGGCTGCAATGGCCTCCTGCAACCCTCTGAAATGGAGCAGGGGAGGACTGCATGCAGCCCTCTTGAGCTCTGTTTTCACTGGCAGAGGCACTGGATCCTTTGCTGTTTCCAGGGTGACCCTATGGCCCAGATCTAAGCACCCCTTCAGCCACATCCAGCCCGCAGGCCTTTAGCTTGACACCTCTGGGTTAAGGCATAGGGCTAGAAACCAGGAGACTGGTAGTTTAGGCATGAAAACAGCTAAGTGACTTTGGGTTAATCATCAGGAGACTAGAAGTTCTAGTTCCACCTTAGACATGAAAGCCAACTGGGTGCCTTTGGGTCAGTTACTCTTTCTCAGCCCAACTTACCTCACAGGGTTTCTCTCATGCAGAAAACAGAAGGAGGGAAGGGTATTGTGCATGTTTATCAGTTTGAATTATTTATAAAATAATAAAGCTGGGATATACATAAATATTTCATCCAGTGAGAGAATGGAGCTTAAGCAGATGAGAATGAAGGGTTTCTTAATTTCCCTTGTTTTTGCATAGAAAGACTCTTTAGCCTATATATCTCAGCTGTCACTTCTGCGTTACAGTTAATTAATAAGAAATTATAGCAGGCACTGTAATGTATTACTTGGAGTCCTAATTATTACAAAAGGCCGGCATTATAACTAATGAAGCTTTGAAAACATAACAGTTAGCATCTGTCTTTGAACTTTTTTCTGCTCCAAAACTTTTTAACTATCTGAGGGAGAGAGGGGAAAAAAAAGCCCCACATCTTATTAGAAGAATGTTTAGAAGAAACTGATAAGCTTCAAAAATGCTATTTTATTTTTGAAAGGGAAACCTAGAGCTCGACATTGTTATTAGATCATTATGAATTTATTTATTACTATAACAGAGTAGGTGGTTTTGAGTTGGAATCTGTCTTTAATAATACAGTTCCAAATAAGTTATCAGTAAAATGTTTGTCAATCCAAGAATGGTCAGAAGTTCCAACTCAGATTAAACAAAATTGATAGAGTGGCAGGTTTAGAAATGAACTCTAATAAATGATTTGTATGTTAATTAACACTACAAAAGATCACAAAATTAGCTTCAAGAAGTTAACTGTATGTCATCCATTTAGGTGAATCTGAATATATAAAAGTATATTTTAAAAAAAGGATTGACACCAATTAAAATGTTTTCTCCTGACAGAAACATAACTTGTCATGACATCTTTCATTATTATTTCCCAGAATAACAGCAATTAAAGTTACTTTTGATTTAGTTCTTATTTCAAACTCTCCCAATTCCTTTGCTTCCTGCTTGGTTTTGGATGTGTCGAAGAGTGGTTTTTTTTTTCATTTATGTATAATATTTTAAAAATATGCTTGTCAACGGAGACAATTAATTTGTATTATAATGAACTGAACTATTCAATGGTTGCAAGCTGCATTAAAAACTTGGTCATTAAGAGAAATAAGATTCCTTCCTAATAGTGACAAGTGTAATACCTGCAATCTAAAAACCTTATTTAAAATTATCTGTAGACATTTGGAAAAACTGGAAGCAGTTAAGCTGACCTGGTATCCAAGCTGCGTTACTGAAATAGCTTTGCGTTTATTTTATGCAGGTCTTTATGTTCTGCTTTCTAAATGTAGAAATAAAATGTTAACCATTTAAAAGTAACTAGACTGTTTTTTCATACTGCTCTATTCTTCATTCTCCATTGCTGGCTATTGAAGCTTGTAAAACAGCGCCATGTCAACTGAGTTTTCCTTAGCATCCAAGCAAAGTATGATAGTGTGTATGGGAGGAAATCCCACAGAGGGACCCTGGTGAGCAAAGCAAAGCTGATATATGAAGCCTTTATTTCCATTATCAAAAATGAGTCGTGCGTTTAAGACTTAGTGTACCCTTTTGTCTATTATTTATATATTTTCCTGTGGTATAAACAGTGGGTGTGCCAGCTATCCCACCAACTCCGGAACTGTGTTTTGAAAGCAAAAGTGTTGTTGAAAGAATTTCAAGCTGCAATATTTGCCTAAACTCTCAGTTCAAAATTCTTTTATGAGACCCTACATCCATTGTAGACATATTTCATAGGGTAGAATTTATAAAATATTTACGAAACGCTATTGGAAAGTATGGAAAGAAAAGTATGTTTTTGCTGGATCTCCATTTTTTCATTTCATTCTTCATTAAACAGGCTTGCTGATTCAGGATGAGCAGTTGATGTTTCACCAATAAAATAATTAGTAGGAAATGATCTCGGACAATTGCCAATCTTTCTCTGTATCTGATTGAGATATCCTTGAAAGCTTAGATAATGAAAGGAAACAACAATAGGCGCTGTGGGGTGTGGGGAAGAACGGCAAGGGTGTTTCTCTTTTGCAATCCCCTTTTAATCTTACAAGAATTGCATACTTGGAAGCCAGGACATAAATTTAATAAGTAAATTGGAAGTTTGACCGTTCTTTCCCACCAATCTTTAAATCCCACTGCTAAGAAAATTAGCAGCATTTGCAGATAAGGTGGGAGGTGGATTTATTGTGAAATTCTGGATTTAGAAGGATTTTCCTTCTCTCTTTATCTTGTTCCACTCTTACATACCATTACCATCCTTCATACTGGTTTAAATGTGTTTCTTTATCATCAATGTGTTGAGTATCATGGTGCCTAGAGGTGAAAATGCTTACCTCCCACTTGGAAGGTTGAGAGTTTAGTCCTAGGCAGCTGGCAGATGTTTCTTTATCAGGATGCAAGGAGAAAATATCTGCTGCAAACTCCACATAGGTGTAAAGAAGAGTATCTGGTCAGTAAATGCTCATCTCCATTCAGTCTCTCAGACTCCACCCAGAAGAAAAGGATTAAAGGATCATTAAAAGGAAAAAAAAAGTGTGACAATGTGAACAAGGAACATTATCGTAATAATGGCAGAAGAAATATCTTGATAGGCTTCAAAGGGTCAAGAAGTTAACTATTAACATCAATAGAACCATGCTAGATGCCAGAATTCACAGTATTAAGTTTTTAGGCACTTAACAAAGGATGTGTGGATTATAGACAGGACTGTATGTTAGGTATAAGTCTGTCTTTGCTGAGTGCTATCTCTTCAGTGGCATGGAAAATACCCAATAAATTTAAGGATAGAAAAGCAAGAAGACAAGAGTAGAGGAACAAGAGGGAAGAAATACAGAGCAAGCCTCGGGGTCTTCTGAAGCCCACAATGGCCATGAAAATGTGAAAAGGCTTTGCTTCAGAAAACTACGGTAACAAAAATAGAATAACAAAATGTAATGACAGAAAAACAAATGCCACAGAAAGTCCATTGAATACAAGTAGCATTAAAACTGAATAAATAAAACAAATTTATTTTTTTCATTGTATCACCCTAGTCAGTCACCTTTAAAAATCATCCCAGCACACACACTTCTCTAAAGAAGCACATTCACTGGCTGATTATGCATAGTTTGTAGCTTGGTTGTTGATTTGTGAATTTGTACTTTTTGATTCCAGTGAGCTACAGCTGAGCAGAACAATATTGATGATATTTTGACTGTATCACAGCAGTTCATGCTAATCAAAACAATACAGGGTCACAGGGAAGGAGAGACATTCAATTATGCAGTTTGAATTATGATGACTGATTGGGTTGCTGAGAGATAAATAATATGTTTGTGAGATGACCTTCACAATAGACCACCATGCTTGAACAAAATGTTCTCAGCAGGCAGACAAAATCCTTGAGCAGGATATTCTTTCGAGGCAAAGTAGAAGTGGAAATCAAGGCACATATTTGTGTATGTCACAGAGAAAGTGCTTCCAAGTTCCAAAACAAAAATTTATTTTATATAATCCGGTATAATAATGAATGTGTTCAATTATGGACTCATCTTGAGAACCAGATTTGAAATGCTCACTCCTCTCTGGGTCACCAGTCCCAACACCAAGAAAGTAAAAGAAAAATAATCCCTTGGAGCTAATTTTTACAATAATTAGTCCTGATTTTTATGTCAATGAGTAAGTATGACACTATAGAACACTGCATACCAGAACAACTAGACAAAAGAACAGCTTTTTCCCCCCAAAAGCCATCACTCTGCTAAAGAAACAATTCCCGCAACGCTGTCCAACTATTACAAAGTCTGCACTACTATTAATATTAATCTTTTCATCGCTCCTTATCACCCATTCCGTCCCACTTGTGGCTGTATGACTGTAACTTTGTTGCTTGTTTCCTTATGATTTATATTGACTCTTTCCTAGTATGATTTGATTGCTTATTTGTACCCTATGACTATTATTAAGTGTTGTACCTTATGATTCTCGACTCCTGATGAATGTATCTTTTCTTTTATGTACACTGAGTGCATTTGCACCAAGGCAAATTCCTTGTGTGTCCAGTCACACTTGGCCAATAAAGAATTCTAATTCTAAGTAACAAGGTACCCAGTGCCTTAACTGATGATAATTAATTTAGCTATGATCCCACCTTTTGATAAAGGGAATGTTGCATTTAGAAAAGTCAAGCACTCATGTTCATTTGCCTAAAACACAGAACAAACCAAGGAAAGATATGCTGCTAAGGCAGGACTGTCAAATTGCCGGCCCCTCGGGTGGATGCATCATGTGCTAGCCATGCTTGGTTTAGCAAAAGAGAAAAAAGTCCTGATACCAGAGGTGGGATTCAGCCAGTTCTGACCGGTACTGGAGAACCGGTAGCGGAAAGTTTGAACAGTTCAGAGAACCGGCAAACCTCTGACTGTCCCCACCCCCATCTATTCCCCACCTCCCATTGAGTCCCAGCTGATTGGCTGGGTCTTCTTTGGTTGCCCTGCACAGGAGAACAGAGCTGGAAAGCAAGTTAGTGGGGTGGGCAGGGAATGGGGATTTTGCAGTAACCTTCCCCTACCACGCCCACCAAGCCATGCCCACCAAGCTACTCCACACTCACCAAGCTACACCATGCCCACCAAACCACGCCCACCAAGCCACGCCCACAGAACTGGTAGTAAAAAAAATTGTATGCCACCACTGCTTCATACGTCATGTGATGCTGCCATGACGACGTGAGTTTGACACTCCCGTGCTAAGGGATATCCTCGGAGACAAAGAGGACCAGGATCATGAGAACAAACCTTAGCAGCTGGTCTTCTGATAAAGGAAAGTATTATTATTTCCTATACTACTCCAGTCATCTTAACTTCCATGTCATTCTTCTGCCTGGAAAGGTATTTTATTTAATTAAATTTATTGGCTGCCCAATTTCAGCAGACTCTGGCCAGATAGAAGTGTGAAAAACATTAAAAAAAACCTAGCTATAATATTACATTACACAGGCAACCCAGGCTATAATAGATGGAAAAATCCAGCAACACAAGACAGAGGCCTTTGAATAATTATCAACCACAGACCTGGGGCCAAAGCCATATTTTCAAAGCTCACTGAAACCCTAGGAGAAACAATGCTATCCTTATTTTGGGAGAGAATGCTGTTTGGGAGAGGTGTAACAGAGGAGACATGCTTCCTGGATCCCACAAAAGGGCAACATTTAAGGCAGGGGAATGTAGCAATAGTGATACATAGGCATGGATGTTACTCAGGGGTGGGCTTCAAAAATTTTAGCAATGGATTCTCTGCCAGCTTGCTGGGTGGGCGTGGCCACGATGGGCGTGGCCTAGTTGGCCTCTGCACTATGGCAAGGGGGCATGTTATGCTCTGCCCGGGCTCAGGAGGCTTTCCTCGAGCCTCTGGGAAGGCAAAAATGGCCTCCCTGGGCTTTGGGGGGTCTTTGGAAACTGGAAATGGGCCCATTTCTGACCTTCCTGAACTTCTGAGAGGGCCGTTTTTTGCCCTCCTCGAGCCTCTGCGAGCACCCTGCACTTACCTGCATCCAAAACGGGCCACGTGGGGACTCCTGGGAGGGGCAGGGTGGGTGGGTGGGTGGGGCCAGCCAGGAGTGGGATTTGGGGCTTCTCCAAACTGCACAGAATCTTAGCTAGGGGCTGCCCCAACCCACCCTGATCTTACTGCTTGCACTGCTCCATTCTGAGCCAGTTGTAGCTTCTAGGTGGTCTTCAGGGGAAGCCTTATTATAGAGCAGGGTTGTCAAACACAAGGCCCGTGGCCCAGATCAACCTGCAATGTTGTCGGATCTGGCCTGCAGAGCCGCCCTGGAAAATGCAAGGGGCTGGCCCACATGGCTTCGTCCCAGTCTACCCAATGTGAAGAAGAAACATCGGGCCAGTGTGGCTTCGACCCAGTCTACCCAGTGCGAAGAGGAAACATGCCAGCAGTTTGGGGAATCATGTCAAGCTGGCCATGCCCACCCAGTCAGCCGTGCCCATCCAGACCCCCAATACGTCCCTCAATGAAATTGAGTTTGCCACCCCTGTTAAAGAGTGCATTGCAGCAATCCAATCCTGACTGTTTTCAAGTGCAGTGGCTAACTCTACATTTGTTTAGCTTTTTTTTGGTAAAAGAAACCTTAACAACTTGTGTTAATGAACCTAGGAGGTGTGTGTGAGTGAGTGAGAGACGGGTTGATGGTTCAGAAAGATTAATGACTTATTAACTCAGAAAATAGCAAAAAAATAAATAAATCCAAAGCTGTTTTCATACTAGAGACAAGTTCTCTGGCATTATTCTGCATAATTAATTATAAAGTGATAATTTGTACATCACTATATTTTCATTCCAACATTAAAGTGAAACTCTGATTCCAAACAGCCTCAGGCTGGAGAATTGCTGAGTGCACAATGGGAAATGAACAATAAATGCTCTAGAAGTCCTTTTCTACTGAGGGGGAACCTGATTGAAGTGTCTAGATGTTGCATGAGTAGGATTCACGGTCAATGTAACGGATAAGCCTTTCACAATACAATAAAATGCCATACCATATCACACACTACCACACATCATACCACACCATCACACTGCACAGCACACCACACCATACCACACCACACCGTACCACACAATACAATATTCTTTATTGGCCAAATGTGATTGGACACAAGGAAATTGTCTCCATTGCATAAGCTCTCAGTGTATATACAAACAACAAACAAGGTAATATAAACATAAGATACCAATAGTAGAAGGTAATAGGAAAGATCAAAAGGCTAATAGAAATACAGAGAGAGAGAGAGAGAGAGATTGAGAGAGAGAGAGAGATTGAGAGAGAGAGAGATGTTGGTTGTAGCTATAATTACAGTCCATTCCTCCATGGAAGACTCTGTTAACTTGTTTCTGACTGCAGTTTCAGCTCTTACTAGCCTGCTGTTGATGGTGCCTTGTTATCATGATAAAATAGAATTTCTAGTTTTATGATAACAAATGGCCTTCAAGGCCTCTTATCCCTATGATCTGTTATCCAGTGGGAACCCAGATCTCGTACTTCACAGCATGGTCACAACAGGAACGAAGAAAGGGAATGTGATAATGAGGTTGCCTCTGAGATGGGGGAGAGCCGGGTGAAGAGGGAATTTTTGTGACAGCACATTCTTCTTAGCAGACTTTCCGCAAAAGACTAGATAGTACTGATGGGAGGAAGAAACCTTTACATGGCAAAAATAAAACCATCACAATTAAGTAGAAATATAAAAGCTGGAACAGTTCATGGTATCATTGGAACACTCTCCAAAACAACTCCGTTTCCAAAGTCTTCCTGAAAGCTATCAAGGTGGGGACAGATGGATCTCCACTGGAAGCAGTGAGCTTGTCACTAAAAAGCAGCGTTCCTCACTTTTGGCTCCTATGACTTTCCAGATGTATGAATCTACAAAGAGTTGTCCCCTGAGCAGACTGGGCCAATTCGGATAGGAACAGATGGTCCTGCAGGTACCCAGGAGCCAAGCCATAAAAGCATCAAAAGTTTAAAGCAGCCACTCAGATTATACCAGGAAACCAGATAGCAGTCAGGACAGAGCCTATAATAAACTAGTTATTGTGCACTTCCAGTGACAAAGTTCCAGTTAAAACATGGGCTGCTTGTGTTTTGTGCTTGCAAATCCAAGCACGTTGCAAGTTGTGTGACCAAGCATGAATGATGGTGTGAGTTGTAGTCAGCTCATCCCATGGCAGGGAAGGGCACAATTAGCGTGTGCCAGGGTTAAACTTTAGGGTGTACTTATAAATAGCCCTTGTTCTAGCGTGCTGCGAACTTAATACTACCACTACTATCCTGACAGCTTTCTCCTCTTAAAGACCATCTGATCCAAGTCACAAAAGCTGGTTTTTCAAAAGGCAACTGGACTTTCTTTGTTTTTCCTTGAAGACATTTTGCTTCTCATCCAAAAAGCTTCTTTAGGTCTGACTGAGTGATGGAGAATGGAAGGACTGGTCAGAACTGAAGAAGCTCCTTCCAGGAGAAGTGAAATTCTTCAAGGAAAAACAAAGGAAGTCCACTTGCCTTTTGAAAAATCACCTTTGGGGCAGCCATGACCTAGATGACTGAGAATCCTCATAGACCTGTGATCTAAGGATGTTCTGTTCAAAAGGAGATGTAGCACAAGATCCCTAGTAGCTTCCTCCTCACAAAGAGGCATTGGCAGTTTCTCACATTCACATAGTCACATTTCGACCTGTCACAAGTAGCAGAAGACATTTTAGACACCACTCTATCCACGTCAGAAGAGGTCCCAGATAATATGACTTGGTATGTCCTAGTCATCACTACAGATTCTGCCCACGGGGAATCAAGACTTGGGTGAACCCTAGTGACTTTGATGGGGAAATGCTGTAAAAATTGATTAGAATAACAGAATTGGAAGGGACCTTGGAGGTTTTCTAGTCCACCCCCCTGTTCAAGTAGGAGATCCTATAACCATTTCAGACAAATGGTTGTCCGATCTCTTCTTAAAAACCTCTGCACCCACAGAAGTCGTTCCACTGATTAATTGTTCTTGTTCACTGATTAATTGTTCACGAAACTCCTCCTTAGTCCTAGATTGGTTCTCAACTCTGCAGCTGAGACTCAACTCCTTAAATGCATGGCTGCGTGACAGTTTGCCAATGCAAAAAGAAGTGCAGACATGGACATGATTCAGATTTGTTTTTGTCTATCTCCACTAGCATCCCAGTTTTCATTTCTGGTTGTTTCCTGATGTCCTTCAGTAAACCAAGGTGCTAGCTGATGTTAGTCAGCCCCCACTTATGTCAATTCCACCATACTCTTAGAAATCTTCTTGACTAAAAAAAAACATCTGAATAGTCTGCCGGTGAATGGTTGTGAGCTTTTTTTTAAATGTTCATAAAATATACAAGGAAAAGAAATACCTTATAGATGTTCAGAATCACTTTAAAAGAGGTCCTTCACCTTATTTCATACATAAGAGGGAATACATCTTCTGAGACATAATACTTAAAAGAAGTCAAGCATGCACTTTTCACTAATGTTGTTTTATTCATATGCAGATTTAAAACTGCAGCAATGTATGTTCTGTATTGCACCTGTACCACTTCACTACCAGGGCAGAATAATATATGTTTGCTGATAAGAAAGAAAGAATGAAGGAAGGAAGGAAAGAAAGAAAAAGAAAGAAGGAAGAAAGGAAGAAAAAGAAGGAAAGAAAAGAAAAAGAAAAGAAAGAAGGAAGGAAGGAAGGAAAGAAAAGAGAAAGAAGGAAGAAAGGAAGAAAAAGGAAAGAAAGAAAGAAAGAAAGAAAGAAAGAAAGGGAAGGAAGAAAGGAAGAAAGAAAGAAAGAAAGAAAGAAAGAAAGAAAGAAAGAAAGAAAGAAAGAGAAAGAAAGAGAAAGAAAGGAAAGGAAAGGAAGGAAAGGAAGGAAGGAAGGAAGGAAGGAAGGAAGGAAGGAAGGAAGAAAGAAAGGAAGGAAGGAAGGAAGAAGAAAGAAAGAAAGAAAGAAAGAAAGAAAGAAAGAAAGAAAGAAAGAAAGAAAGAAAGAAAGAAGAGCAATGCCTGGAACCAATCAAGTTCATCGTTCTCTAGGTTTAAGAACTGCACCCAGGTGCCTAAAATAAATGCCTATTTGTAAAGGGAAAGAGTGGAAACAAAACTGCATATGCATCTGGAGTAATTGTGTTTTCTTTAAAGGCATGCATGTGTAAGTGTGTGTGTGTGTGTGTGTATTATCCTGCCTTCATTATCTTTAAATAACTCAAGGTAGCAAACATAATGCTCCTTCATCCTCCTATTTTTCCCACAGTAACTGGATTGGGCTGAAGGAGAGGGACTGGCCCAAGTTTATTCTGAAGAATAATATTGCGGGGGGAGATCCATCCCACTAACGCTTTTTGCCTTTAACACTTCCCTTTGTTTACACTGGTCTGGAGTAAGCTACAATATGGAATGCTTTATGGAGATTCTCAGTCATTGCTGTCCCAAAAGTGCCTTTGCAAAAGACAACTGGACTTTTGGTTTTTTTATCTCGAAGACATTTCACTTCTCATCCAAGACATTTTAGAATTGAAGAAGTCAGAACTGAAAAAGCTTCTTGGATAAGAAGCAAAATGTCTTCAAGAAAAAACAAAGTGCAGTTGTCTTTTGAAAAAGCACCTTTGGAAGTAGAGTATGGAACTGTGAAATCCATTTTCTCCTTTCTTCTTAGCTTTAGAAGGTGCTCCTACCTAGTTGGATATTATGTTGTTTGCTTTTCAGCTCTTAGCATTCAGCTTCTGTGTGTTTCAATGGGTAATTTAAAGCTTAGCTTAAAAATAATAATAATAATAGTTAAATACAGTCAAATACTAGTTCCTCCTTGTAGAAGTGAGAGACAGCAGTGCATCAGAGATATACTTAAAGATCAATGTTCCCAGAAGCCTCTCTCAGTGGCGTATACATGAATTAGTAGAACTTCACTCTTTAACTAGTTTTTAACTCTGTTAAATTGACTGATATTTCTTTTGACATAATACACTACAAGCTTTCTGTGATGCAGCTAAGCTAATCAATGGTAGACTGTTGTCATTTTTAATCTATGTGGATTTTTTTTTTGTTATTCCAAATCTATTTTAACATGTCTTGTGAACAATGGATATGATTAGTATTTGAATCTTTTTGTTTGTTTGTTTCCTTTTCAAATTAAAGTTGTTTGCACTAAAGGAAACCTCTTTAACTACAACCACAGTAGTTGGAAACAAGAGGTTCTTTGATTAGATTTGTGTCGTGTCCCCAGTCATTTTTGTGACTTCAGAAAGAATGCCAATCCATGATAAAATTGGTTTTCCTTATGGGGGCTGAATCTGTGCGACCTGATAGAGCCCTCTTTCATAATTCATAATTTCAGAATGCTTTTCAAACAAGGAAAACCTGAAACACAACAAATTCCCTACTCTCTTTGGTAGACAGCAGGGAAAATATTTCAGCTATTTTCAGGGAATGGAGATGAAATTCAAGAACAGAGGTTAGAAATCTCTCTGGAATTCGCCACATGGCCCCTCTGAACTATTGTGTTCCAGCTCCACCATGTAGGTTTGCCCTTTTCTTCCTCAAAATTGGTACTCAGCTTTGAAATACTCAAAAGTTCAGTCCAACCCAAAGAGAACCCCTCCTGTTCAAGTCTACTGCAGCATAATTGAAGTATTTGATCCATTCCTGGATTGGCGTACAAATACTAAACTAATTCATAACAGGGTTTTTGACAATACACAATTATTTAATTTTCGTTTTTTGTTTACACAAAAACATACTTTGTATTTCCTCTTAATGAAATAATTGTTTCCTTCATCCATGAAAGCTAATTTTTCTGCGAGTTGCACACTTTTTCCCTTTAATGTGGAATATGCCCCCGGGCAGTTGGGAATGAATATCAGATATTTAATTCATCTTTTTTTTGTAGCAATGCTGCTTTCATTCTGCTTCCTTTGCCAGAGTTTAAGAGACTGTTGAGCTTTCAATAAGGCCAAGCAAAAAACGGCAGCCTTAATTACCCCACCTGTGAGCAGTAGAATTGTTGTTTCTGTGAGGAAAAAGTTTTGCTGACTATTTTGGGATAAAAGTTTCTTCTCTGAGAAAAAAGGGATAAATTGCTGTTATAAGAGGTAAAAATGACTGTTACTCTGGGTAGCTTTAAAATGGTTACTCTCTTAAGTAGTGAGGTTTTTGACAGATTCATGGAAAATAAAGTTATTAGGGTTGCCAGCATATTACCTCAGCCATATGCCTCTTCGAGAATATGATTGATATGCTGGTCTTTGGAAAACAGTGTTGGTCTAGATAGGTTATTGCTGTATGTTTCTTTTTTTTCTGGAGAATTTTGACTCAATGTTGAATGAAATTCTGTTCATACTAATGGATGTAATAAGCAGTGAAATAAGATGAGGATTTGGAACAATTGTTCAGGTTCCCATTTACTGTTTTAAACACACACACACACACACACACACACACACAAGGCATTAAAATTAGGTCTCTAGTTATCAAATCATCATTTTTCTTTTTATACTGTTAGAATGTAAAAGGAACTAGGGAGGGAAAGTTTCTGCAGTTATTTAGTGAGCTTAAAGGAAATCAATAAAAATGTAGACCAGAATCTGTCAGCCATTTGGGGTTACTTTCCTTGGAGTCTTTAAGCCTTGTCTTTAGCCACCCCCAAATTTAGCCACTCCTTCTCTATAGCCAGTGTAAGATAATAGTTAAGGTAGGAGTTGTAATTGAGAGACCCAGATTCATGTTTGTTGTCAGCCATCAAAACTTATTGTGGAATTGGACCAACCTTTCAACCGAAACTATTTCACAGGGTGATTATTGTGGGATGAAAGAGTAGGACTGAGCAATAGGTATGCCAACTGGAGTTCCAGTAGGAAAGATTGGATATAAAATCTAACAAATTGATGATTGATTGATTTGATTGACTGACTGATTCTGTACCATCAAGTTGGTGTTGACTCTTAGCAGTCACAAAGTTTTTCTCTTGGACAATCTGTCTCTTACTGGTCAGGTCTTCCAATGGTGCCTCCATTGTCACTGTAACCAAGTCCCTCCACCCTGCTGTTGGTCACTCTCTTCTTCTCTGTCTTTTCTTCTACCTTTTCCAGCATCAGAACCTTCTCCAGCCAGCTGGGTCTTCATATAATGTGTCTAAAGTAGGACAATTTTCTTCTTTTTTTATGTAGGGTGATTTTACAATGGTTCTATTTTTATTTTTAAGAACTTGTAGTGGTTTTTTTTTTAATCATTAAGGATTACTTTGTGTATTATGTATTGTTAAGCAGTAGCTTTGGCTTTTTTTTAGTGCTTTTGTATAGTTCTCTTCATCATGATTTTTTAAAAAATTATATTGTATTGTTCTGTGCTGCTCTTTGGATGTAATGAATTTTAAGTTTCAAGAATTCCAGTCATTATGGATTGTCCACCTTGTGCCTTTTTTAAAGGTTGTCTTTAATGTTATTGTATACAAGTCTATGCTCAAAATTCTTTATTGTTTCTTGAAGTGTTTGAGAGAGTCATAATTTGGGTACTTCAAATATAATTATTGTCATTCTAACAAATAATGTCATTAACTTTCTGTAGTTAAGTATAGTTCTCAGCATAACAAAAATAACTTGCCATTATGCTGCTGAAATTTTTTTATAATAATTTAAACTATGCACAGTAGAAATTCATAGATCAGTTAATTACGTGCCATCAAGTCTTTGTTGACTCAGCGACCACATAGAAAGATATAGAAATTAGCAAATTTTTATACTCCGCAAGATATTACAGAATATGATATGGTAAATCTTGTTTTTATGTTTGAATGATATTCATTATGCCATGTGATACTTGAAGTTTGCTAGATACAGAATCTGTAAGGTACTCAAAAGTAGTTAAGTACAGATTTCTTATAATCTGAAACCCACTGATGCAAACACTTCAAGTTTTGTAGAATGCCTTTTCTTTTATTTCATTTTCCTCTTAACTTTGTTCACTTGTCTGGCAAAGCAGTTCAAAATATGGACAGTTTATTGAAATATCTTTATTAAAATGTACAATATTTGCACCGCATCTATAAACTCCCAGATTCAATCTGTAGTAAGAGTACCCCTTTTCAATAAGTATAAATCCATTAGTCACAATATGATATCCTTAAAGTTTTTGTGAAGTAAACCTCTCCACTGAGCCACTTAACATGTCCAAGGATTATTGGCGTTGCAATCCAAACTATCTGGAAAGCACTAGACAAAGTAAAAATAAATAATATCAAGCATACAGATAGCAGATAAACAACCTCCTAGACATATAATGCACTGATTTTGTTGCTAAGTGGGAAGCTATTCCGCAAGGCAGACTTGTTATGGGACATGAATTTTTCCCCCTATTGTGGTTATAAAAGCTACTTCTGTTATATAGCTTCTATAGCCACAATAGGGGGGGGGGGGGAAATCACATCTCATAGCTGAGTCTGCTTTGAAGAATAGCCTCCCATTCAACAACAAAATCGGAGTTTTCTCTGTCCCCACCTAATAATTGTTCCAGATTTTTGTAACCCAAATAATAGTAAGCTTGCCTTTATTGAAGTGAGAAAACACAGTATACCCAGAATCCAACTGTGATGTGTTTAATGCTATAAATACCAAAAGACTCTCAATGCATTATAGAGCTTTCCTGAACATAATTGTTGATTCATTGTATTACTTTATTTTCAGGATTTCTTTGGTCTTTGTTTGTTATTGTTTGTTTTAAAAACCAATAAAAAAAGGAATAAAAAATTGTACCGATTTTGAATCTATTTATTCAGTTTATGCTGATTTGTATTTTCCTTTGTAAAAACTTCCAGTTAAACAATTTAGCTTGTTTCCAACAACTAAATATGTAAAATGCTTCTTTCTTTCTTTGTGTCAGAAGCATGTTCGAATTAGACATATAGCCTTCAATACTGAGCAAATAAAATGAGTATAAAGTATAGCACGTGTAAAAAAAAGTGTTTAAAATAAATAGGATTAAAACCAAATGACATTCACCCAATATTGGGATATGTCAAGAGCATTTTCTCTCGCTAGCACGAGGTCTTCCACCATACATGTTGAAGGGCATGGTATGCATTGTCGCATATGTGAGATGGGTATGTTGTTCTTCTCCACATTGACACAGAGTATCTACTACAGAGAAGCCCCAGATTGCCTTTTGGTCTTCCTAACCCAGTACACCGTCTATTTAAAAATTCCCATACAGGCCAAGGTTAGAATAGAATGAATGAATGAGCTAGAAGAGACCCTGAAGGTCTTCTAGTCCAGCCCCCTGGTCAAGCAGGAGAACCTACCATTTCAGATAAGTGACTATCTAGTCTCTTCTTAAAAA
This sequence comes from Pseudonaja textilis, assembly GCF_049901715.1. Taxonomy (NCBI): domain Eukaryota; kingdom Metazoa; phylum Chordata; class Lepidosauria; order Squamata; family Elapidae; genus Pseudonaja; species Pseudonaja textilis. The sequence continues at coordinate 17,518,957 of NC_141998.1, read as the reverse complement.
CCTCCAGTGATGGAGCGTCCATGATTTCTGGTGGGAAGCTGTTCCACTGGTTAATTGTCCTCACTGTTAGGACGTTTCTCCTTAATTCCAGGTTGCTTCTCTCTTTGATTAGTTTCCAACCATTGTTCCTTGGCCTGTCCTCTGGTGCTTTGGAGAATAATTTGATCCCCTTCTCTTTGTTATTCTTGAAAGGAACCTCTCTGAACATTGCATTATTTTTGGCAACAGTGTTGTCACTGGCAAATCCTTTCAACCCAGAGATCAAAGATGACTGTACTGTATTTTTCGCTCCATAAGACGCACTTCCCCCCTTCTAAAGTGGGTAGAAATGTCTGCATCTTATGGAGCAAAAAATATGGGCCATGGCGTCGGGGTTCCTTTACAGTGCTGAGCCCCGCCTCTTCTGTCTTTGTCATTGCCCATTTTCCTCCTCTAAACATAGATGCATCTTATAGTGTAAAAAATACAGTACTTAGAGTCTTTAATGTAGACCTGTCTTCTGTAGCCACTTCCTTCTTCTTTTCCTTCTGGGTTCCTCCTTGCCAAATTGGTTCATCCTTCAAATATGCACATAGTTGAATCTGATTTCATTACAATTGCTTTATGTTTACTCATAATTTGAACATTTTTGTTATTTCCCCTAAAGTACTTTTTCTCACCCAATTTTTCCTAGTGTGCACATTATGCAAATGCAACAATCCCTGGTGTGTTTTCTATGGCACCTTCCTAATTATACAATGCTTTTGATATGTAACTTTCATTAATTAATACTTTTTGCAGCTGTATGCAATTTTCATCACTGAATTCCTATGGTTAAGTTACTTTTATGCCTACTTATTCATTAATGAAGTTTCCCAGCAAAGAGTGATGTATGCCAACTAGACTGTAGTTGCCACAGTCATCCATTATTATGGTCTGCTTATTATTAAGAGGATCCTTAATAAAATTAATGTAAAAGGAGATCTATGTACAAAACAATCTTGTGTTTTGTAGTAAATTAATTAATTTTTATCACTGGCCAAGCTGAGAGCAGCTATCTCTCAGTGTTTTCTTCTCTTTGTCTTTCTAGCACATAGGTGAAATTATTTTCTTTACCTTGTCAGTAAGCAACACAGTTCTGGCTTTTGAAGAGATGACCTCAAAGCTCACTGGCAAGTTATGCTCATTGATCCATTCTGACATCTGATCATTACAATAAATGACCATTAATGTGAGCTTGGACAGTCACTCCCTCCGTGTCAAACAGCATGCCGTAACAAATTGCCTGTGATGTTTTTCTCATTGGAAGGACAAAGCTATGATACACTGACAGTATAGTAATTATCAGGTGCCCTTAGGGGCATGAAACCATCTGAGCCTTTAAAAGGTGTTAGACCTGGAAGATCAAAATGAAAACAGAAACTATATCTATGGTTTCTGAGCAACTTATAAGAACTCCTGCTATTGCTGTGAGTCTGGAACTCTTTCTTGCTCTACTCTAAATTCCATTCTTTTCTCAATATTATTCAGGTAGACTTTTAGATGTACCTTTTTCTTTTGCAAAAATAGAATGTTCACATTCTCCATTCAAGAGAGCTAAAGGAACACCTTACTTCTTAAACCAATATGGATCCTGCAGGAGGAGAGCGGTGTTAGTTAGTAGCTGTGTTTCTCAATCTCACACCTTTAAGATGGATGGACTTCAATTCCCAGAACTCTCCAGCTAGCATGTTGGTTAGAAAATTTCGGGAATTGAAGTCCCTGAGTCTGAAAGATGTTGAGGTTGAAAAACACTGCCGTAGGAGGAATAATCAGGAGGAGTCCTGAATTATTTTGTTAATAAAAAAGTTGACTCTTTGAATAAAATTTGTTAGTTGGAAAAGGGGCTATCAGGCACATTTGGTTTCTTTTACCAAATGGACTTTTATACCATGGACTGCAAAGGGCGAATATGAAGGAACTTCCTGGCAGTCCAAGAATAGGTCCAATTGTACAATTATTTTAAAGATTTTTTTTAAAAAAATTACACTGAGAATAATGGAAAGCATTTATTTATTTAGCCTATGGCAAAAATAAGCACATCACAATTACAATCTCAATGAGCGAATATGAAATTACGTATTCTATTTGCAATTCAAAGGTGGAACATTTATATAGTCAATACATGACGGAGTTGCATACAGAAAGTCTTTGGAATTTCCTGGATATCCACTCAGAGGGCACTGTTCCATTGTTCTTCTCAGCACAGACTAAATGTTAAAGGACAGCATTTGGTTGAAGGATGGCATAGAAAAACTCCAGATTACTCAGTGCCATGTATATGACTTGAGGCTATAATAATTTTACTTGTAAATGAGCAAGGATATTAATGTTCATAACCAAGCATGCCACTTAAATTCCTAACTCAGCAGCATTACAATACAATTATGTCAAGTCTGTCCTAACACCAGTTAATATCCTTTCCTTTTAATTTTATTTCATTTACTAATTGTTCCAGAAAGCAGCATACCTGAAGTTGAAAAGATGCCTTCTAGGTGCAAACTTCTATTACACTGCTTCTTTAACAAGATTAACTCTAAAAATATCATTTTTGCTAAAGGGTTTTCCCCCTGCCCCCCCCAATCTTTTCATATATTCAACACTAAAGTTTTAACTTCTTTTTTTCATAATAACATTTTGTAAAGCTGACTTTAAGTTCATTTATACCAGCTCATCCAATCTACATTTCTCAGACTAAGTTCATTGGCTATGAAACATCTCCAATTTTTCTTCGGAGGGTCTTAGAACGACAAAAGTATCACAATCGGGTCTAGGATTGTGATCATGGCCAACTCACTGCACACAATTTAATGCTGTATTAATCATTTCATTCAGTTACTTTTATTACGGTTTCATCAACATTATTTTAACTCTTGTATTTCTGGATTGACTTTATTTTCTTGGCCACTGTTCCATTGAAATTAACTTAACTTTTGTATTTATTGAATTGTCTTGTGATTAGTTGTCCCACAGCAAGTTGGCTGCGGCAAATTGTCCCAAGATGAGTTGGCCATGGAGTGTTGGCTCATTCTATCACAATAGGTATATCCTTAATTTAATAAACATAAGTCAGTTGGCCAGTATTTTTTAAAAGAAGTATTGTTGAAGGCTATACTAAAAAAAACCCTATGTATGGGGTGTGTGTGTGTATGTGAAAAAAAAGTACAGGTAGCTCTCAACTTATGACCAGTTGCTTAATGACTGTTTAAAGTTCCAGTGGATCTATCAAAAAGTACTTAGGACCCATTTCCAAAATTTCCTCCCTTATGATCACATGACTACATTTGGAACACTTGGCAACTAGTCCATTTTTATGGACATTAGTAGCAGCTCAGGGTCACATGAGTGATTTACAATATTTTTATTCAAAGCCGGGCTTTACTTCTGTTTTTAGGTAAAACAGGCAAAATAGATCAAGGGTTTCATTTAACAACCACTGCAAAAAAGGGTCTGGTCATGAAGTGCATGACTTTGCAACTGTCACAGCTTACAACCATTGTGGACAGGCTCCATTACAATCAAAAAATGAGGACCACCTGTAATAGTCTACTGAAGAATTAGACCCAGCAAACAAGCTAAGGAAAGAGAAGAATTAACCACTTTGAAAGGAAAAAATGCTACAGAAATCAGTATCGTCTAAAATGATCATAGCAAGACAATTTGCAAACACAGTCTGTCAAAATATATCAGATACATACAGAAAAGCAACTTCAGAAATGGCACCATGTAAAGTGGTTTCAATATTCTAATAGGTAACACAATATTTGTATGGGGAAGGAGCAGGTGGGTAAAATTGGTAAGGCTTTAGGGGAGGGAAATCTAGTCAACTTAAATATCACAGTGCCTAGCTAGATCAAGACTTGCATAATTGTAGTCAAGCCTTTTGGTACAAACCTGTCAATGAGAAGAAATGATGCAACAGTTTTCAGCAGCTGTCCTTTGTCTTCTTTTAAACATGGCAATGTGAAATTCAAGTGACACCTGCTCTTTAGATGATATTCTTGTCCCAGGATCCTATGATACTGTTGATGCACTAAAGGCACCAAGAGGTCTGGTTTGGTTATATGTCTTCTGTGGTCACACATTCCTGCTGTCTTCAGTATGTCCTTTACGTTCTTACTCAGTGGCAGCAGATCTGGCAGTGTAAGACCACTTACTAAGTAGCAGATGTTGGAAAAAATGGCACAGCTGCAAAAAAGCAGTAAAAAAAAATGGGAAAAATGAGAAACTTTCTGACAGTGAGAACAATCAACCAGTGGAACAACTTGCCTTCGGAAGTGGTGGGAACTTCATCACTGGAGGCTTTCGAGAAAAGACTGGACTGCCATCTGTCAGAAATGGTGTAGGGTTTCCTGCTTTAGGCAGGAGGTTGGACTAGATGACCTACAAGGTCTCTTCCAACTCTGTTAATCTGTAAAAAGCTTCAGGACGGATCTGCTGCCTCATACAACTTCCTCCATGGACTTGCAGAAAGACAGACTGTCAAATTCTTGACAGCAGGACAACAGAGTCTCACATATAGAGATATAGTTAGAGTTATCTCAACGATTAATACTTTCACTTTAGCAGCACACGTATCTCTCAAGTTCGTTAGGGTGGTGACTTCTCGATTCCTTTGATAAAAGTTTAAAGATCAGGAGGTGGCTAACTGTTTTCCTGTTAATAACGGAAGCTCTGAACTTGTAATGGTTTGCATATTGTTATTCACTTGTTTTATTTAAACTTATATGCCACCCATCTCACCAGAGGCAACTCTTGGTGGCTTATATTCATTCCATTAAAATGCAGTATAAAACATGAAAACAGTGAATAGAGGATCTTAAATTTAAAGTTTAAATTCAGATAAAATAAAACTGTATACCCTTTCATATATTCTGAAGAAGCTTGAACATGGAGGACACTTTCCTGCACCTATCAAAATGCACTTTCAAAGGAATCCATTCAGTTTTATGGGGCACAATTCAGTGGTGAGATTCAAAAATGTTTACTACTGATTCTGTGGGCATGGCTTGGTGTGCGTGGTTTGATAGGCATGGCAGGGGAAGGATACTGTAAAATCGCCATTCCCTCCCCACCTCACAAACCTGCTTTCTAGCTCCGTTCTCCTGTGCAGGGCAACCAAAGAAGACCCAGCCTGTCATGCCTCTGTCAGAATCTGATTCCAAGGGGGAGGCCGAGCAGCTGACAGGGAGTGGGAGTGTAGCTCTGTTGGTTGTGGAAGAAACTGGGTAAGGGCAAAGGCCAGCTGGGCAGAGCAGGGAAAGGTAGAGCAAGGGAGAGGGAATTTGGACCCAGCCCCTCCTTCATCCTAGGGCATGCCAGGAGGAATGGAGAAGGGAGCAACATGAGTTGCATGGCTTATGGGGGAGGAAAGGGCCCTGATTCCCTTCATTAGCTGCAGTTGGGAACACAGTGTTTAAAAAGGGAAGCTACGCACAGCAAAGTTTGTTTGGGAGCAAATCATGAATTATCTGGTATCATTGAGGCTTATCTGGGTTCCTGGTGTCTTCCCAACTGTGTGTGTTTTGCTGGGCTTTCAAGTCTCAATTCCTTCTCCTGCCCTGTCAAGTTAATTATGGCTGCTTTGTTTGTTTGGATTTTTATTTACAGTTTGTATGTACTTTGTTTTCGGACTGAATTTCCTCCACTTAAAAACTGTTCTTGGGAGAATTTTTTCTCCAGCTGAAAATAACCTGGACATTGGGGGCAAAGTTGGAGGTATTAAAGGGACATTTCTTGCTTCTTTGACTGTGTTGCCTTTGTACCACGCCCTGGGTCATCTCACAGCTGATCACCTGGGACTCTGGAGACAGAGAGTAGATGGGGGCGGGGCCAGTCAGAGGTGGTATTTGCCGGTCCTCTGAACTACTCAAAATTTCCACTACCGATTCTCCAGAACTGGTGAGAACCTGCTGAATACCACCTCTGGTGCAATTTCGTCATAGACGAATTGTCCAGTTTCTCCTGATGCTAGGACACTGGATAGCTTGTGTGAGAGAGAGAGAGAGGGAGAGAGAAAGAGAGAGAGAGAGAGAGGTAGGGAGGTAGGGTGGGTACATGTTAAAAATGAGACATAATTAAGAGAGCATCTCTGGAAAACAGTAATAAAAACCATGCTAAGTCAATCTATATCCAGGTTAATAAAAAAGAAAGTCACTCTCTTTCTCTCCCTTCTCCATTTCACAGCTACCTAATGATAACCAAAGAGCGATTATCGAGAGATACTTGTTGTGTTATTGTGAGCCTTACAATAAATCCACTTTGAAACCTGCCAGGCATTTTGTTCTACAAAGCATATGGTTTAGCAGATAACATGGTTCCTGACCTAGAAACCTGAACTGGCAGCTTTGAAGCCAAACAAAAAGTAGGATGTCTCAGTCTGTCAGTTCCATTTCGTCTTTCTTCTGCTGGTGGCATTTGCTCCATTGCATTAGCAGAATTGGGCATGTCCTGCGCCCAGTTCTTGCGCACAGCAGTCTGACTGGCCGAGGGTCCGTGTTTTGTGCATAAGCAACGGGGCAGGAATGCTTTCTCAACCCTTCCCTTTGGGAGGATGGCTGTCCACTGTGGAATAGCTGAGGTTGACAATACGAAGCCTGCAGATAACTCCTTTGGATTCTTTTAATTAAAGGCAGATTAAACAGTAAGCAGGTAGGCTGCAAAGCAAAGCTTCCTTTTTTATTCCAAAGAAGGCCCCTGGAGTCTGTAAATGTTGTTAGATATTTAAAAAAAAAATGATGGGTGGCTTTAGGTGGTAAAGCCTCCAACAACATGGGAAGCTCTGAAGACCTGCTGTTGCTTAGAAGGTAGATCAGAAGGGAGGGTCCTGTAGGGAAGGCATTTATTGGAAAGGCAGTCTCCCTTAAGGCTGTAGTTTTCTGGCTATAGAAGTGAAAGAGGGGAGTCAATAAGCTTGAAGCAAAAGGCAGACATTTTAGGCTAGTAACAGATTAACAGAGTTGGAAAAGACCTTGTAGGTCATCTAGTCCAACCCCTCCCCTCCCCCCAAGCAGGAGGCTCTGCACCAGTGATGGTTAACCTTTTTGTCGTCGCATGCCGAAAGTGCGCACCCATCCCTGCACCTATAATGCAATGCACATGCGACCCCCACACCCCCTGTGCATGCATGTGCCCCCCTGCATGTGCTGCATACCTCTGTGCATGTGCACGCATCTCCTGCACTCTCCCCGCCCCCTGCACATGCACAGCAGATACCCGACAATCAGCTGCACATGCGCAGTGGGCCTGATCTGGGTGACAGTTCGTGTGGCAGCAGAGATGGCTCTGCATGCCATAGGTTCGTCATCATGGCCCTACACCATTTCTGACAAATGGCAGTCTAGTCTCTTCTTGAAAGCTTCCAGGGATGACGTGTCAGAAGTGAAGCTCATTGTAAGGGTCCTTTCACAGCATTATCACTTCCATTCCTCATCTTCATTTAACAACCCCATAATCCCTTGCGGGGTGGAGTCCGGGCCACTGAATGGAGCTAGCAAAGTGTTTTAATGGCTGGATGTCCTTCCTGTCACCAATGCGGAGTTTTGTATAACAGATATATATTTTCAGTGTGCCCAGAGAGAGAAATATCTGCCTCTACTGAGGATCGAACTCACAACTTCATGATTGTGAGGTGAGAACTCCACCTTTAGGCTGAATTAAAGTCCCTTCACACAATACCCATAATTGGAGGGAGATATGAATGAATGAATGAATGAATGAATGAATGAATGAATGAATAACAAACAAACTGGAGAAGGGGAGAACAGAACTCCAATCAATTTCACTTCTGCTAAATGAAGCCGGAATTCCTTTTCTGGATGTGCTTGGAGGAATGGAGAACAAAAATTTCCGTCAGTGGGGAAAAGGATCATCTGCAAACTCTGCAAGAAGTCAGCCTCTGAATTTTTGAAAAGAAAATATTTGTGCAACACTGCTGAGGTAGAAATAAATCTGCTCAGCTGCAGAATTAGATTCATGTCATTGGGTCCCATAGGTTTAGAGGTGCTTTTGAACTCCAGTGGAAATGCGCTCAGAACCACATGGATGGAATACCTCCATATTCTCAAACTGCAGGCGTATTTGTAATGTCTCTATGGGTATATGCCAGCTTACATTATGTTCCATGGGTTGGAACACTTCCTTTTCACAATTTCTGTGAGAGGTGGCCCGCTGGTTTTCCAGGCTGGAATCAATCAGAAATTATAAATCTAATTGGCTTCTGGTTTTGCTGCTTCTGCATCTATAGATATCAGCAATAATATTTGACAGTTGCAATAGCAGCCAAGCAGAAAGAATCAATCTGCATTAATATCCATACTTGTTCTCCTTTGTCTATTCCCATTCCAATTCTGTTTCCTTCCATTTGCAAAGTTAAACCAGAGGTGGTATATTCAGCAGGTTCTGACTAGTTCTGGAGAACCGGTAGCGGAAATTTTGAGTAGTTCAGAGAACTGGCAAACACCACCTCTGACTGGCCCTGTCCCTTCTGTTCTCGGCCTCCTGAGTCCCAGCTGATCAGCGGAGTCTTCTTTTGTTGCCCTGCAGAGGAGAACGGAAAGCAGGTTAGTGGGGTGGGGGTTAGTGGAATGGAGATTTTACAGTATCCTTTCCCTGCCACTCCCACCAAGCCATGCCATACCCACCAAGCCATGCCCACAGAACCGGTAATAAATTTTTTTGAATCCCACCACTGGGTTAAACCATATATTTCCCCCTTTCTTAAAAATTCTCAAATGCTCAATTTGTGTTGGGCATGGAAAAGGAGATTCTTTTCAACTCTGAGAACAGACAGTGAATAGATCAGGGTTTCAAAAGATTGATGATTATAGGTTCAATGCTTTGTGTGTGCTTTGGAATATGTCACTGCCTACGTAAACATTTATGTATACAGCTGAATTAGACTTTGATTGGAGGGACCTGGTTGAAGCCCTCACTAAACCACAGAGTTCATTTCATGCTGGTCACAATCTCTCAGCCATTTCTTTTTCATGACCTTAATTCCCGAGTGTTTTCTCTATAGAAAAGTTCAAACGTGGTTATCCATCGGTATCCGAAGCATTCCTCTTTCTGTTTTCATTGTGTTTGTTCTTATAGATGCTGCCCTATATCACAGTAATGTTTGCGCATAATAAATGTCCAGTACCTTCACGGAAATGTCTGTCAAAGTATGAACCACAAGGTGTTGGTCTTCAAGATGCCACAAATCTCTCATCTGCTTTGCCTGCAAGACCAACACTATGACTCTTTTTTTTTTTAATTGGTGCAGAGTCAGCCCCAAATATATTATCCAGGCTGTTAGGGTCCTGGATAGGCATTTTAAATCAACATGCTGATGTCTAGATGCTATAGCTTGTGGTATTCTTACCACACATTGGTACATCACTTTTCAAGTGGGTTATCTTGAGTTATTTGTGTCTTATTCAGAGGTGGTATTTAGCAGATTCTGACCAATTCTGGAGAACCGGTAGTGGAAATTTTGAGTAGTTCGGAGAACTGGCAAATCCCACCTCTGACTGGAGATTTTACAGTATCCTTCCCCTGCCATGCCCACCAAGGCATGCCCGCAGAACCAGTAGTAAAACTTTTTTAATCCCACCACTGGTATTGCTTGGAAAGAAAGAAGCCTCATTTTGCTAATTTGAATGTGTATTGAGAACAGACACAGAGATTGGCTTGTAATTCCAGAAGACCATTTCTTACTTGCCCTTCCCCCACCACTGCTTTTTAAGACTAAATTCCCATCAATGTGTCCCGCTTTCATTATCTTTCTGATATGCTCCATTTCTGCAGGAGAGTGTTTGACAAGTTCAGCAGCTGAAAAGATGATAACTTAAGTGGGCCAGGGAATTATTTCTCTCTTCTCAATATCCTCCTTGCCCAATTTTCCAGTGGTCTTAGAGCGCTTATTTAAATCTACATCCATAAAACTGGAAGCACTGGAGAAAGGTTAGGAACTTTTAAAAGCAAACACTATCAGAAATGACCTCTTATTTATGAAAGACTGCTGCTGAGATTCTGTTATTCTTTAAATGGTCTGGCAAAAGACCTATTTTTGCAATCTAATATCTCACTGAAGTATTTTTTTTTTCTGATTAGACCTTTGGATGTACCTAAAGTACCTAAAAATTCATTTTAACCAAATAGCCCAAAATCAAATAATAGGATTGAGATGAGGTCTGTACACTTTGTGCAAGGGAAACAAAATGAAATGATCATTAAAAAAGGGCTTTTCCCTCACCTCCAATATCCTGTTAAACACCAACCAATTTATATGAGAGTGAAGCTTGGAATGCATTGTGAGTGTAATGTCCCTTTTATAGTTCCCAATTCAAACATTCTGTTGTTGTTGTTTCCTTCTTATGTCCTGCCTCATAAGATGAACTAAAAAAGAGAAAAAGTCCACCTTCACTTTAATCTGTATAGGACACCAAAACAGATCACAATGTCTACTCTGAATATTTGTTATGATCTTTGCTTCCATCCTTCAAGACCCTGATATAAGATGCAAGTGAAAATATTTCTTCTGTTCAGCCTAAATGGCCTCTAGTTCTTTGTAGACATGCTACCATTGATGATTAAGCCTGGATGAGTTGAATTTGGCAGCCTTATGAAACCAGAATATAAATCTCTCTTCTTTTTGCAACAGATCCATTGAAAGAGATTTCTTCTCTGTCTCATAAATACATTAGTTATATGTATCAGAATCTGAATTTGGGTCTGTCTTTCCCTGGCAATGACTAATAACAGTCTACTCTTACTATTGATAATCTCTCTAAGCCATCAAGCAATAAATTCAGCCCAATCAGTGAAATTAGTAATAGGTTTTATACAGACAAGTGGTTACTGGCTACTAACTGAACAGGCTTTAAATAAATAAAGTTGCAGATGTTGTCTGTTCCGGACTAGCAGGCTCAAAAGCCTGCAACTCTGATTGGCCCACAAATAGCCGATCGTGATTGGTCGCCATAAACTAATGCGATTGGCAAGTAAACGGGCTGCCGCGATTGGCCCTGCCAAGAGCGGCAAACTCAAATCGCCTTCATTGGCTGCCTAGCCGCAGCCAGCCCTATATAAGGGGCTGCTGCGGCTGGGATAGCTCGCTCAGATCTGAAGTCACTAATAAAGAGCTGTTGTTGCTGTCTGAGTCTCGTCTCCGTTCTTGAACCATCCTCCCAGATCTAACATTGTCAGTCTATTGTTATTAGTCATAGTAATAATACTGAACCATTATGCTCAAGGACATAGGATATTTCCCTCTATTGACAACTATTCTTCTCAGATCCAAACAGAAATGCCATCTGAGGAGTTACATTTGCAGCTTTCTGCATACAAAACATGAGCTTTATCTTCCAAAATACAGCTTCTTCTACCACTAAAGGTATTGTATGTTGCATGTCTAGGATATCCCACGAAAGAAAGAGAGGGAGGTCAGCTCTTATTTATGTACTTTCTGAAGGTAGGCAACTGAGAACTTGTTAGATCAATGAACTCAACTTGGTGCCTTCCAGATGCATCAAGCTACCATTTCTCTGAAATAAACCATCATAACCTGTGGTCAAAAGTTGTGAGACCTAGTTAAAAATGAACATCAATCAGACCCAAAAATTGAAGCAATGTGTTGAAAGGTAATAGTCAAAGCAGTACTGAAAACAAACCATTTCTTTAAACGTCTTTAATTAAACATGCTAGAGACACTATATTTCAGCTAGGCTGAATGGAAATGGCCTCTTGTTAATAACTGTGTATCTATGTTCCCTATGTTGTTAACTGAAAATATGTGAAGCTTTAAATGTTCTTAGCAAGTGTTAATTGCAAGAAAGATTTTAGAGTCGTCTTCTTTTTTTTTAATCCCTTGTAAATGCACCGTTTAACTCTGGTAGCCATTTTTTAAATTACAGTAATAGTTCCTTAAATCAAAAACATATTAATAGCAGAGGATAGGAGTGCACATTCCTTCCCTGTAACATAATTACTCCGTCTAGGGACTAGAATACTATAGACCTTGCTCTGCAGAATGAGAAGCTATAGAGGGTTTTCTTTTTGGCTGCTCCTTTCTTTCTTGAAACGCAATCTTTGCCTTTCACTGAATGATCTAAAGATGATTGATATTAACCTTGCTTGGAATTCCTTCAGTGAAGGATGGTGAGCTACCTAGATAGCAATCCCTATTTATCTCACAAGGGTTTGAAGAAAAGGTTAAGTCTGCCTGTGTTAGAAGTTCTGGCACCGGTTATCATGGATCAATTGACAGAGAACAATGAAAAACCCCGAGACTCTCAATAAGGAAAGCAATTTCTTCCTCTAGCTTCCCCTTCCCCTTGATGCCTTCCAGAAAGTCGATAATAAGGCAAGATAAGGAAATATGCAGTCAACTTTGCTTTTTCCTTTACTCTGCACCTATTGGAAGTTGTTGATCTCTTCTACAACAACTGGCTGAAGTAACAATTATGGACCTGCATCTCCACTAGAAATGAAGAACAAAGCAAACATGAAATTAACACTGAGCACTGCCATCTCTTTCTAATGCTTTGCTGAAAAACCACCTCAAAATTTCTCATTGTTTTTTGTAAAAGAAACTACAGGATTTTGCTCCATCTCGGGAGGCTTTAGGCTTTCTTTTTTTTCTTGGTGGTGTATTTATTTATTTAATTGAAATACAATTCTGGCCCAATAATAAATGGAATATACTGCTATAGGGCAGTATTAAATTTCAGGGTTTGGTAACCATGGTTTAAAGAGCAGACTTCCTAAAGTTCCTGTGGCTAATATCTTCAGAAGGCAGGGGTCAGATCTTGGGCAAGAGAGCAGGGACTAATTGGGGTCCTACATCTATGTAGGTAGTTAACTGGACTTCTAATTGGTTTTTAGCTGAGACCAACTTTCATCAAATGCACCAATCGGAAACTAGCTTGACTAAAGACCAATCAGAAATCAGGTCACCAGGCTATAAAGACAGGAGCCCAGTCAGTTGCTCGTGGTTTGTGTAGCCAATCACCTTGCCTGGCATCAAGAAATCTGCTGTCTAGATCATGCTCACTCAACCCTAACGCTCACAACTGCTCAGTAATTAGTGGACTTTGCTGATGGGGGTGGAGGAAGGGCTCTTGATGCTGCTGCTGCTGCTTCTTTCTACGACATATCTTTCCTTCATTCTATCACTTCCAGTTTGAAAAGGTAGACAGTTTTGCTTCTTTAGGATTGCCTAGAAACACGAGAAGCAAGAGATGCTGAAAAGCACTAGAAAAAATGATTGTGTAACAAAGGGTGCATATTCGTTGGCCACCCTGTAATCAAATAAGCGGCCTGCCCATCTTTTCTTTTGAAAGTATCATGGAGAGCACATTCGGTAATCCAACTGAATGAGAACAAGTAGGAGGAATATGCAGAAGGAAATTCTGTATGCATTATCCTTTTCTCTCCACCACATCCCCAAAGATGCTCTGAAATGATGCTTTATTACAATCTATTTATTTATTACAAGCATCCTTCTCGGTAGAGAATATGCTTACAATAGATATATAATTTTTGATGAGCTATTCAGGAAAGTTTGATCAGAAGGACTCTTGTTCCTCCAAGTGACAAACCCACAAAGCTTTCGAACAAACAAATTGTCCCTGAAATAATAATTTATTAACAAGGATGTTCTTAAGAATGGATATGCTCAAATAGAGAGTGGGGGAATCTGCTGGTTGTGGTGAAAGTGTGATTGTGACTCTTGCAATATCTGGGAGAGCTGGTTGTCATATTTCATTGGGCTGAAGTGTAACAGGTGTAATGAGGAAAGGGTAGAAAATTGCCCCATTGATTTTACTTTTCTTCATCCTCACCAAGGAGTCAGAAATAACTGAGAGAATGAGCTCTGTGCACCAACTTTCCAGAAAACATAAAAAGGAGGAGTTTTCAATATTCTCAAAGCTGTCTCACTACTTCTAAAAGAAGCTGGTTGCTTTTCAGAATACAAAGATTTGTCCTTTGTTGGATTTGTTTCCCGCAATCAAGAAAATTGGAAAGAAAGGTTAAGGGGAATCCAAGAAGCGTAGCTTGTAGAAATGGGACCATATTTCTCCTTCCCTTTTTAGGACTACATGTTCCATATTGCTCTCCTTAAGTTAAATCTTCTCCCGTTGATTTCTCTCCCTCTCCCCTGCTTTTTCCCCCTTCTTTTGTCAGGATTTCCCAGGAGAATGACTTTGACGCAGGCTTTTCCTACTAAACTAAAGAATCTTTTTAAAGAGCATTGTGCATCCTGCATATATCAAAAGTGCTTTGATGGGACTCAGTAGCTTGGGTTATGAAATCAATGCAGTGCCTGGATACATTGATACACATTTCCATCACTTAAATATCATTAGAGGAAAGATTTTAAGAGATCAATACATTATACTTTAAAGTTTGACTTTAAAAAGAATACCAGAAATTTGCTGAAAGGCATCAGTAATGGGATTCACTATCTTCCTAGGGTTAATTTATTCTTAAAAGGATAAAAGTCATTATCTTAAATATTTTCTCCCAGCCTCCAAACAGAATAGGATTGGGGTATAGAGGAAGCAGCCCTTTGAAATTCAGAGTGTATGGAGAAATCATAACTAATATTTTTAAACTAGAAGAGTTACAGGAAATTTGGAAAATTATACATTCCTCCTTGAAATTGAGCTGAAATTATTCACCAAACGATTTTCTCCGGAGCCTTAGAAAAACACAGCTATCTTGTAGATTTTATTCTATTATTCTCCATTATGTTTTATTTGTTTTTAAGATGGACCAAACTCTCCCTCTCTTCCCCGCCCCCTTCCAGCTGATTCTGGTCCATTATTTCCTCTATCCATTTTTTTTAAACAAACCTATAATCCCTTTTATCAGGATGGAGTTGGGGCAACTGAATGGAGCTGAGTATTTACTGGCCAGATGCCCTTCCCGACGCCTGTGTGGAGTTTCTAGCAGACAGTTTCTTGTTGTACCCTGATAGAGAAACATCTGTCACTGTCTAGGATTGAACTCTCAACTTCTTGAGTGTGAGGCAAGAGACTTCACTTCTAGGCCACCATGCCACTCTTCTTTCTCTATCCGACATGACTATCATAATGAAGCAGTATCTGACAATGAATCATAGAGCTGAGCTGTCTAATGGCTTCAGGATGACAGCAAACAGCCAAAGCGCTATTTTAACATTGCTGTTGAGCATTCACCCATACAAATGAAACAATTTATTATAGACGCCCTACTCAGCCTATCTTGGGGGAGAAGGATTGATGAAAACAACAATTCTTCTATCAAGTGAGGTGGGATGAAAGTCGAAGCCTCTCTCCTCCTCCTCCTCCTTTGCTATTTGTTCCCTCCCAAAGAAGCAAGCATCTTTACTCCTGTATCTACCTCATTTTTTCCCATTCTTGCATTGCTTTTATAATCAGATTTTTCATTTGAGGATTCGAGGCAATAGGCATGGGGGCGGGGGGGTCTTTTCATTTGACTTATGCAACAGTATCATTGGAAGAGAGATTCAACTGAAACAGTGACTCCAAATCCCAGGTAAGTTTCATAGTTATTGGGATCATTTAAGTGCGGGTCTCCCTTGTAGAAATCTGGGTCCTTAACGCTATATGCCTAGAAGGAAAATTTGAGTGTTGTTAATTCTGAATGATTAACACCCTATGTTGTTACTGGGGCCACTTTTAAAGTTTTAATTAATTGAAATATTTTTATGTTTCTTCCTGGCCACCCAGAACTTAGTATCTAAACAAAGTACCTACTGATAAATGTTAATATCCACCAGGGAAAAATACAGGATACCCAGCAGCATAGCAAATGCATTCATTAGTCTTACGAATATTGTGCTGAATACGAAACCAACTTTGTAATCATCAGAAGCTTGAAATGTTATGACTTCAAAGTTTAGTAGGATTTGCATTACAAAGTAAAATTAATTAGTTGTACATTTACTAATTGCTACATAATGCCAGGGTAGTGTATATAACATAAAAGCATGATTAGCACCAGGCAGGAAGTAGTAGGAAGGAAACGAAATTTATAAGACTAATGGCAGCAACAATGGTAATTTACTTGCTGTTGTGGTTCTTAAAATATATATTGGTGTGTATCTGAATACTGAGCAGCATTTTCTTCTGCAACCTTTGCTAGTTAGCTTCCCCAGAGTCCTTCATAAATAACAATAACAGAAATTATCAAAAATGCTCAAAACACCTTGCAAGGAGAGAATGGTTTCATTGGAACACCACAAAATGCCAAGCTAAAAGTCCTTAGTTGAATTTAATAGCCTAACTTCATTGAATGCAATTTATTAACTCATAGATGGCATCAATTAGCATCCCGTGGCAGAAACTCAATACCAGATACTTCAATGTCATTGACAAAGTCCTTTGTGTTGCCCACTTTCTCCAAACATCTGTTCCCTCATGCTGAAAGTGCCCCAAGAGCAAAGTACCTCTAAGACCATATTGAAAGAATGCTTAAGGAAGAAACAGAAGAGGCTACTGGAACATATTTATGTTCAACTAGTTGGACAAAACAGCTGATCACTGATCACCACAGGCAATAACTCTTTTTTTCAGGTCATCTCACTGCTGAACTAAAGCATGAAAATGGTTGGAATATGTGGGTTTCCCCTGCAAGTTTAAAAGGCATTATGATCTGGAAGGAAGGTGTAGAAATGCTGCTATAAGGTCTCTTCAGGGGGACATTTCTGAACAGCCTTACTAATCTAAGAAAATGCTATTATTTTTAATTGGTTTATTCAAACAGGATAGTAAAGTTCTAATAACCTTCATATATGTAACGTCTATGGAGATTCTCAATCATCCAGCTCATGGTTGTCTCAAAGGTGCTTCTTTTTTTTCCCCCAAGAGACAACTGGACTTTCTTTGAAGATGTTTCACTTCTCATCCAAGAAGCTTCTTGAGCTTTGACAACTCATTCCCCACCATCCAGTCAAAGCTGAAGAAGCTTCTTGGATGAGAAGCAAAACATCTTGAAAGAAAAACCAGAAAGTCCAGTTGCCTCTTGGGAAAAAAATACCAGCACCTTGGCAGTGGTGGGCTGCAAACATTTTAACAACCGGTTCTGTAAGCACGTGGTTTGTGCACGCAGCATTCAAAATACAGCAATTTGAAGCACAACTGCTTACCTTCAAGGGAAGCCCCAGTATGTAGAACAGCTGAGGTGCAGAAATCAGCTGTGCTGTGCGAATCAGCTGAGCCAGAAAGATGGAAATATAGAACAGGATAGAGTGGGGGCAGGTGTGTGGGGCAAGCTGATGGTTGGAACTACCAGTTCAGTAGAACCAGTCTGAACCGGCAGCAGCTTATCACTGCACCTTTGGAACTTCATATGTGTACTAAATCTTCTAGTTGAACACAATGTCTAGCTATAGCAAACCTAGACAACATATTAAAAACAGTGACATCACCTTACTGACAGGTCCATATAGTCAAAACTATGTTTTTCCCAGCAGTAATGTCTGGCTGTGAGAGTTGGACCATAAGGAAGGCTTAGCACCAAAGAATTGACACTTTCAAATTGTGTTGG
This sequence comes from Pseudonaja textilis, assembly GCF_049901715.1. Classification (NCBI taxonomy): domain Eukaryota; kingdom Metazoa; phylum Chordata; class Lepidosauria; order Squamata; family Elapidae; genus Pseudonaja; species Pseudonaja textilis. The sequence goes on along the minus strand of NC_141998.1, from coordinate 17,501,401 downwards.
AAAAAATTCTTGACAGTCCCTTCAACTGAAAGGAGATCAAATCAGTCATTCCTAAAGGAAATCAATTCTTTAGAAGGACAGATAATGAAGCTGAAGTTCAAATACTTCGGCTACCAAATGAAAAGATAGAACTCCCTGGAAAAGACCCCTATGTTGGGAAAATTTGAAGGCAAAAGGAGAAAAGAACAACAGAAGATGAGGTGGTTAGATAGTATCATGAACATGAATTTGGACAAAATCTTGGAGAGCAAGAATGGAGAAGTGGAGCTGGCATGCCATGATCCATGGGATTGCAAAGAGTCGGACACAACTTAACAACTTAACAACTGAACAACAAAGTTCAATTACCCAGAACTTTAACCTATGAAGTAAATTTTGAATTATACAGTCATTTCAAGACCACTCTTGAATCCTCATGTTCATTTATTTGTTCTTTTACCATTTACTCATAGTCAACTTTCTATGAGCATTGTATCCTTATATCTAATTTTCTTTATCTTAAATATTAAAATATTAAATATTTCCATCTTTTTTTCATATAAAACATGTGGCTGATTGACCAGGTTTGAAAAACTTCCCAGGGAAAGGATTATTAGCATTGTAATGAGTGAAATGCCAACTACTATTTGAAAGTTTGGAGGTCCCAATGCTGAGCTGGCATTATTGATAACTCCTGATTACCTATTGCAGTGGTTCTCAACAGTGGTGGGATTCCAAAAAAAATTACGACCGGTTCTGTGGGCATGGTGTGGCTTGGTGGGTATGGCAGGGAAAGGATACTGCAAAATCCCCATTCCCTCCCCACCCTACTAACCTGCTTTCCAGCTCCATTCTCCTGTGCAGGGCAACAAAGGAAGACCCAGCTGATCAGCTGGGACTCGGGAGGCAGAGAATAGATGGGAGAATAGATGGGCCAGTCAGAAGTAGTATTTACTGGTTCTCTGAACTACTCAAAATTTCCACTACCAGTTTTCCAGAACTGACCAGAACCTGCTGAATACCACCTCTGGTTCTCAATCTGTGGTCTGTGGACCCCTGTGGGGTTGCAATGTCAATGTGGGTCTGTGAAGGCTTGAAAAAAATGTTATGATTTCAATCTTGAGTTAAGGGGGTCCATGGCCACCAAAGATATTTAAAGGGAGTCCATGCTGAAAAAAAAGTTGAGAGCCACTGACCTATTCTATAAAGGCCTTAATATGATTGATGTAGGAGCCATTCATTTTCCAAGAATGGCAATAAGATCACTACTTTGGTTTTCTTGTAGTTAATAACTTGATGTTCTCTACTGCAGTGCTGGGTAATGGGAATAAAGGCACAATCTTATTATGTATATGTAAATAACATAGTTGGGTTGACAATATATAAACTATAAATATATATGTTTGTAGCTTTAAGGAAAAATACTGTAATGTATTATATGTGTTCTGATTGGCTAATTATGCTACAAGTTGCCATAAGAGGGAGCTATAGATCATGGTTTAATTATCTTTCTCTTTTTTTCTGATGATCTCTCTTTATATTGATACGAACTGACTACAGACCGATACTAACACTGTTTATTTTGATATTCTGTTAATATCGAAGGTTATCTGTTATATTATGGTTTGATATTTGTCTGCTGTAAAAGACATGGAACCAGTAAGAAGACTTTATAACTGGATATTTCTGGACTGTTAAAAACTGTGTATGACATGGACTGTTTATTGGACTGTGCTATTTCTTCAAGTAAACATTAATACAACTTGGTCAACTCTGTGTGGCTGTATATTTCTTCATAACTGTTCTCATAAACTGTTTTCCGTGTGCATATCCTTTTTATACAAGGGTTGCTCTGCACATATCCTAACAAATCTCATGCACTTTCTTGTGTTAAATAAATAATTACTATATTATCAGTATATAAAAGGATGGCGATGGGTTACATAGGTCTATTACTTAGTGCAGGGGTTTAAACTCATTTTGGTCAGGATTTCAGTTACTGAGTTAATATAAAGCTGAACAGCTAAGGTACCAAAAAGCAGTTCCACCCCTGATTTACTCTTTTATGAACATGGATAATAGGTGGCAAATCCCCTATAGCTTCACAGTGTCCTTGCATTACAGTGTTGTCGTGTAATTTCTTGACCAGCAATAGCAAATATTGATCAGTAGAAAAAAGCAGACATTTTTCCTGGGGTCAAATCAAATCTTCAGCAAAGTTTGCATGCAAGCAATAAGTGTATTTTTCTAATGGTAGCAAGATGAGCAGTCATACAAATAAAACTTAATAGAGGATAATAGCAATAGCAATGACACTTAGACCTATATACCTCTTCACAGTGCTTTTTAGAGCTCTCTCCAAGCGGTTTACAGAGTCAGCCTTTTGCTCCCAACAATCTGGGTCCTCATTTTACCCACCTCGAAAGGATGGAAGGCTGAGTCAACCTTGAGCTGGTGAAACTCGAACTGCCAAACTGCAGGCAGCCGGCAGGCAGCAGAAGTAGCCTGCAGTATTGAATTCTAACCACTGCCCCACCATGGCTGTGGTTTCAAAGCCCCTCCATGAAATCAGCTTGTACTTCTGCCAAGATTTAACCCTACAATGTTCACACTTCTAGTTCTTCTGTGGAGACCTCTAATATGCACTGTGTTGGTTATACTCTACAAACCGTTGTAATGAAATTCATCTGGGCCTTCCTACTGATTCATCTACTGATTTATCTACAGGGAGTCCTCAACTTATGATCACGATTGAGTCCAAAATTTCTGTAGCTAAGCAAGACATTTTAAAGTGAAATTTTCCCCATTTTATGACCTTTTTCACCACAGTTGTTGAGTGAATCACCACAGTTGATACATTAGTCAGCCAGTTGTTAAGTGAATCTGGCTTCCCCATTGACTTGGCTTGTCAGAAGGTTGCCATAAAAGTGGATCACATAACCTTGGGACACCGCAACCATCATAAGTATGAGCCAGTTCCCAACTATTTGCATTTTGGTCACATGACTATCAGGATGCTGCAATAAGTGTGAAAAACAGTCGTAACTCACTTTTTTTCAGTGCTGTTGTAAGTTTGAACAGTCACTAAATGAACTATTGTAAGTTGAGTATTTAGTTTTCAGGAATTTGGAAGGTGCTGTTTACCTTTGTGAAGAGGAAAATTAAAACCGGGGCCATTTTTCTTCCAATTGGTGCAAACCTTGAGTTAGTATAGAGCAGGGATGTCAAACTCATGGCCTGTGGGCCGGGATGCATCACATGCTGGCCCCGCCCCCACTGGTTTAGTGAAGGGGGAAAAAATCCCAATATGTCACATGACGCCATGATGATGCAAGTTTGACACCCATGATGTAGAGCAGGGGTAGTCAACCTTTTTATACCTACCTCCCACTTTTGTATCTCTGTTAGTAGTAAAAATTTCTCTAACCGCCCATTGGTTCCACAGTAATGGTGGTTTACCGCCCACCATGAAAGCTGGAACGCCCACTAGTGTGCAGTAGGGACCAGGTTGACTACCACTGGTGTAGAGGATGAAGAGAAAGATAACACAGTTTTCAGTAAGGATAATATTAGTAGGAAAAGTCAAATATATTTCAAGCAGAAATGAAGAAGAGGAAGAATGAAACACAAATTGGGAATAAAAATAAAAATTAGTGCATTCCAAGATCCAAAGTATTCCAAACCAGGGCAAGTGTATATGTTATAAATATTTCAAGAGAGTATTTTTTTCATCTTGCCAACTGTCTCCTGTTTCTTTCAATAACTAAGGATTTAAAAATGTGCCCTACAATTAAAGTTAAATCTTTGTTGCATTCCATCTCAAACTATAGAAAGTCATTATCAAAGCAACACAGCGTTTTTATTTCTTTTTCTAAATATTTTAAGTGAAGTTATAATATAGGCAAAAAATGGCAAGCCAAGCTATTTTATAGCTGCTTTTTATGATGTTTGGTATCAAGGGGCATCTTTTTAGATGTCTCCATAGTATCTTTAAAACATATGCTGCATTAAACACCAGAACTCTCTACTAAATTAATAAAGTTATCTTCAAAGATGCTGCCTCTTTTCTCAAGCTGGAGATCTGAAAGTAGTTTTCCGAAGGGTGACAAGATTTTAAAAATTATGCAGCACAAAAAATAAATCTTTATTAAATAAAAGTCAGGACAATAATAGCAGGAAGAAGCAAGAGAAAGAATAGGAATAGAATTACCTGGCTCTAATAGGTTATGAAGGGATAAGAATTGAATGATACAATCAAGTTATAATGTCTGATGATTCTCAGAAAGTTTGGATGTGTACGTTTTCTGAATACAAAAAGAATGCAGTTTTGGGTTTGGTACATTCAACACCTCAGCATTTGGTACATTCAACACAGCAATCAGCAATGACTTTGGGAATTTTCAAAATAAGGATATTCCTTAATTTACAACCTGTTGCTTTATTTGAAGTTCTAACAGACTTCCCAGGGTTACTAATGGCCTGGATTCAAAGTTCTGACGCCCTTCGTCACTATGGCCACCTGATTGCATTTTGGGTGCCCAGCAACTGGCCCAATTTTATGTCTGTTTGCACCATTTTGTGGTCATGTGGCTATGATTTATGATTTGTCAAAAAACAGTATTTACTTCTGGTTTCCCGTAAAACTCACCTATTGTGGACAATGGATTCAGTGAACAACTGTAGTAAAGCAGATTGTAAAATTAACTTGCAGAAACAGACATCAAGAGATAAACCTGTGGACAGTGATAGTGATGTTCAGTTTGCTTTTTAGAGAAAGTTACCATGTTCTACAGCCCTTCATTCATATGGAACACTTTCTTAAAACGCAAGGTATGAATAAGAGTAAATGCAAAGCATCTGAACAGGACATTTTGATAGTGGTGTTTTGAGCATTGAATTAGAGTTGACATCTCTTCTTAATTCCGTCAGGATCTCTTTTTAAGAAATATATATCAAACTGTTATCACATAGTTGCTTCTTTGGGAATGACCTATATCTGTTACATTTGGCCAGTGCAAATGGGCAAGAATATAATTCAGTCCTTTCTTTCAAATATGATAATTTACTGAAAGTTGGTTAAATTTCTTAAGTGTATAGGAAAATACTTTGATTTGCAGTTGTTATGGATACAGTCGTGTCTGTACTTAACATGGACATGGCTGTTTTTGTAAACACACTAAATAACCCATGTAAATCCAGCCAGTGTGGTTAGTTTATAATTCTTGCATAGCAAGTGCGTCTTTACAATTATTGTTAATGCATTACATAACTTGAAAACTACTGAGCTGGATTATCTAAAATGTCCTGCCAAAAATACATAAAAAATCCTGGTGGGCTGATCATGGTTAAAATGTCTTTCCAAATCCTTCTAAATGTCTACTTTCAATAATTTGAAATAAAAATTGCCCTTTTCCCATCTCTCTTTACCCCTTTCTCTCTCCTTTTCTGAAATCAGAGAATATAAGTTCCTTCCATATGATATTTGCTAGAGATCTGCCATTTGGGCTCATTTTTAAAAACTAATTTTATTTTCCACATTTGTTGGCAATTTATGCAGCAAATGCAATTATTGAAGATGAACGGCTGCAACAGCTGAAGGCTAAAAGTGCCACTTGCTTCAAAGCAAAAGAAAAAGAGAAATGGGCTACAAGAGAGAGAATATTAAAAATATAATCTCTCTACAATACTTTGCTGAGAGGATATGTACACCTTCATAAAAATGTAATTTAATTTTCCCAATATGGTGCAAAAGGGAGATCTAATTATCGTCTTCTAAATTGCTTTCTTAATTTCTTAAGTCTTCACTCTTTGTTTATTTCTTTCCCCAAGCTCAGCTTCCCAAATGTAATAGCAGCAGCTGCCACGTGGGGGTCAGTGATAAAACTTCCTTTTGACATCCTTCTGATCAAGATGTCAAAGCCCTAACCCAGTGTGCTGTTTTTTTCCTCTCTTGAAAATAGTTAGAGGGGCTCTGTTGGATTAGAACAATTACCGTGAATGTATTCTGAGCTAGAAGTCACATTGTATGCTCTTGAAATCAATGGCCACCTTCCAGCATATTTTAGCAGGTATCCAAACCAAATACTTTGCAGGAGTATATTAATCACCAACTTTATTTTTTTTCCCTTATCTTGTTTCAGTTAAATGTTCTGATCATCCCTTAAAATGAGGCAGGAAGAATATTTTACATTAGAACAGTCTGTCTTCCTATCTTGTGGATTCTGGAATTAGCAGACACATCAGATCTTTTCAGATATTTGGGTGTAGATAAAGGTGACTATTAGCTTGATGTGACTCTGTACTGCTAGAGGCAAAGCCTTTACTAAATGTGTTGACTTAGAGGGGAGTATCTTGAATGAGAAGAGGAGACAGGTGTGCAAAATGGAGCTGTTTGGCATTTTAAATGAAATGTCAAGGTAATGGATAGCAGATATTTTCAAAAGGGTGGGAAGCTCCTCTATGCGTAGAAACATACCTTATAAAATGCCTTAGTTATTCCCAGTGATTTCTTTTTAATTCCGAACAAAATTCAGTTGAACAACTTGCTGTACCTTGTTTAATTTCACCCCGCTTTATGATAAATGGATACAGCTAATTGGATGTCAAAAGCTGTATGTCTACGGAGAAATAGTCATCCAGGTCATGGTTGTCCCAAAGATGCTTTTTCAAAAGGCAGCTGGACTTTTTTGCTTTTCCTTGAAGATGTTTCATTTTTCATCCAAGAAGTTTCTTCAGTTCTGATGTCTTCAGTCAGAACTGAAGAAGCTTCTTGGATGAGAAGCTAAAAGTTTTCAAGGAAAAAAACCCGAAGAAATTCCAGTTGCCTTTTGAAAACGCATCTTTGAGTCAAAAATTGTAGTTAAAAGCACCACTACATCTCTTTATGTTCAAGCAAGACTTTTGGTCCAGGTATTTTACAGTTGGGAATTGTTTCCATAACATCTCCAGTTGAGACCCAATCTAAATAGGTCAAGCCAAACTATTTTAAGTATATGGGACTTAGTTGTCAGTTGCTTATGAAGCTTGGCTGCCAAATCTGCCTGTTCAATAATGCTGTAATTAACTACAAACGGCAGACGGCAGAGGACCTGCTAACTATAATTGAGAGATCAACAGAGGCTATGATGCAGTTATATGTGCATACTAATTATTAAATTATTGAACATCTGCTTTGGAGAAAGGATCTGAAGGAGGAAAAAAAAGGTATATGCATGTAGCTCCACCATCCCGTTAAGAGACGTAAGTTGGTATCAGATACTCTAGAGAGATGTTTAAAGTTTGAAAAATTGAGCTTCCCTTTTAGCACCTTCACTCTTTCATAGGCAGTTCCTGGATTTCACACCATGTCATTTCATCCTTCTCCTGACACATTTTATTTCTTGACAATCAAACTGGCTTGTTGATGCTGTTCACGAAAAGCTATCAAACGAGCACTGTAGATGTCATATCAAACACTTCTGTGACAGTGATGGTGGGGCTAAGTCTTTTGAAATTCAACAAAAAGAACTAAAGTGAAAACTTGAGCCTTGTTTGCAGTTATAATTTAGTTATATGAACTTTTCTGTCCGCCTATGAAATCAAAATCGGCTAGTGTAGCCTTGTAACTGATATTGAGAAGGATAAAATAGTCTTCATAGTTAATCCCAACAGAGGTCATGGTGAAAGATTCTGAAAGATAAACAGAAAAAGACCTTCTGTGCAGACTTCCTGCTTATTTCTAACCAGTATGGAGAGAGAAAAAATTCAATCTGCAGAGTATCAGATGAGGAGAATGGTTTTCTTCCTTTGCAAGGTTCAACAAAGTTAAGTTGTGAAATACTGCCTTCCAATAAAGCTGTTGGACAGCTGGGTGGGAAAAGGGATTGTTTTTAAATGTAAAAGAATTAGCAAATTAAAAATCCAAACCACTTAAAATTGAAAGCCAAAGAGAAAAGGGGACATTGCAGGTCCACCCCTTCATCTGGATAATAGGTAGCACCTGGTTTTATCAATGTTTGAAATTTACAGCTCAGTGATTCAGAAAATATATATATAATACTTTGAAAAGCCATTGAAAAAATACCTTCATTTATAAAAGAGGTCCCCTCTTGTCTAACCAGAAAATATTTTGGGGTGTGTGGGAGGCAAGAAGCATAGATGGAGAACTGCTTGAGAGATGGCTTAGGGAATGATAATTAGCAATTAGCAACTACAAGAGAGGGGAACTGACTTGTCTGAATGGTTCCCTTTTCCATTTATTGGTTCTAATGAAATCTCTATACCATAATTTAATATTATGAAGACAAGCCAAAGCAAGGTTTGGTCACACATCTTCCCTATCCCCTCTTCTCTGGCACAATTACAAGAATCTGAATTCTTGCTTCTGTTTTAAGTCAGCTAGAAGCAAACTTCAAACGATGAGATGTGAAGCTGATGTGTTTCAAGAAATGTATAAAGATTTAAAATGGATCTACATCCAAAATTGAGTATAGATGCAATGCTGAAAGTGATGTGGAAACAGAAGTCTTCACTCTTCTCTTTGTGATGACTCTCAGGGAGGGAATGAGGGGAACACTCACACTTATTGTGGCCTATGTGCTTCAAAATCACTAGAAATCACACCACCAACAGTTAGCAATTATGGTTGCTAACATATACCACAAAAGAGAGACCGGGAAGCTGTAAATTGCTTTTTCCTGGACTTAAGCATGGCTTTAGCAGGGGCAGTTGAAGCAAGAATAAGTAATACCTAAGTAAGAAGAAGTTGAGTAAAAGGAAGGCTTCCTTTGTTTTACTGTCAATGATCTGGGTAAACTTGCCTTCTAATGTCAATGATCTGGGATGCTAATGGAACTTTTAAAAAAAGTATTCTGCTTACCTTCACTGTTAACTTGAAGGCATTTGCAACTGGTCAGTTTCCTTCTTTACCTTTTCTTTTCCTCAGCAGTTGCCTCAGCTATGAACACATTTATCTATCACTTTGAGCTCAGCCCTACTAGGAGCTGTTTAAATATATATAATCAGGGCTGGCCAGAACCATGTCAGACAACTGTACTTGTTTTTAATCACAGGATGCTGCTTGACAATTGCTTTGAGGTTGTCGGATGAAGGATGCTGCATAAGCACAAAGTGTTACATCCTTGTTCTTCAGATGTCTGCAAAGCTTCTGGGGGTATCTGATTAAATGTATCTTTGTGTTTGCTCTTCCTTTCTTCAAGGCTTCCTAAAATACACACATCTTTTATTTGCAGCTCACGCAGAGCCTGTTTTTTGTCTCTAGTGCTGTGTCGTGTTTGATCCCTTCCCCTCCCACATCTCTGTTTCTCCTACTCTGTCGGCCTGAACTTTTTTTATTAGTCTCTTTCATGAGCCATTCCCATTTCCAGACATGAAAGACACAATCACAGCTGCTTTTTGCCTCTTCTTTTAATACAAAGATTTGCAGATTTCCTCCAATTGCACGGCCTCTTTTTTTCCCCGTGCAGTTTGCTTTTGATGCTGGTTTTCGTTTCTTGAGTGCATGAAACCAAAGATTTTGATTAGAACTATTCGTGATGCCTGACCACTTCCACACCGCGTGTGACCATCATATCAGTATAAGTTGTCATTAGTATGTCTTCTGAAGCAATCTGCAAATTGCTTGGAATTGCGGATGGGAAGAAAACATGTAGAAGCATGTTCTGGAGAACTGGTAGTGGAAATTTTCAGTAGTTCGGCAAATGCCACCTCTGACTGGCCCCGCCCCCATCTATTCTCTGCCTCCCGAGTCCCAGCTGATTGGCTGGGTCTTCTTTTGTTGCCCTGCACAGAAGAATGGAGCTGGAAAGCAGGTTAGTGGGGTGGGGAGGGAAGGGGATTTTACAGGATCCTTCTCATGCCATGCCCACCAAGCCACGCCCACCAAGCCAAGCGATGCCCACCAAACCACGCCCACAGAACCTGTAGTAAAACAATTTGAATCCTACCACTGATGTAGGGTGTAACTATATGTCTGGACATTCAAGGTTTTTTTTTATAAATAGCATAAGAAATAAATTACAGTGTAGCTTTATGCCGAGACACTCATGTTTTTTTGTATGAATAACACAGAGAATTAAATTACAGAAAACTGCTTGTAGAAATATCAGATTAGGCAAAATTAGGTGCACAAACATATTAAATGGGGGAAAAAACCCCAAGAGAAATGGAAATGTGCTTTCAAAGTTAAAAGAGAGAGAGTAAGAGAGATTGCATTGTAATATGGGAAGATAAACCAAACTGAAATGGAAAAAAAAATGGGAAAAAATCCGTAACTGATAGATCCATCCTCCCATCTATCTGTGTCTGTCGATTCGATTGATATTTCCTGTCCAAGTCAAGGCCAGCCACCAACCTACTATGTAACCTGACACTCATTTACTACTCATTATTATTATTTAGTGTATGATGACAGAAGTGAGCAAACATACATACAATCCACATAGTTATATGCAAACCTACTATGGGAGATTTATATTTTCAAATGTGTGACTGGCAACTCGAAGGCTTTAACGTTTTTTGGCACAAAAAACCTGCCTGTTGTTATACTTGCATTAACATTTTGATAAACACACACAAAGAGAGGAGAGGGCAGTAATTACATGTCATACTTCTGCCTCATCAAAAAAAAAGTTTACTGTGTAATTTGTACCATGGTTTATAAGGGTATAATGGGTGTGCATCCCTGAACAAAAACCTTCCCTTCCCTTTCTTTAAGTTTTACTTATAAAAATGCGAGATCTCTCTCACACACCCAGGAGAATTACACTGGATGAAAATAAAAATGGCAATATAATTTAGCTTTCCATAAATATAGTTAGATATTATGCAGGAGCACTTGTTTGCATAATAGTTATTTAATGCTTAGTGTAAATATGTCTGCGTGTTATACTGGCCAAGCCATCAAACACAACTGCTTTTTGACAAACAGGGACAAATGGAATTTTTGCTATAAAATCAGAGATAGCTTCTTTTATTGTATTTATTCCAGTGTTCCTTAGAATGATGAAGCACCTCACCAATTGATACTCAAATGAGTTCTCTCTCCTCTTCTATAGAGGACTCAATTCATGTTGTTATGGAAAAGGCATTATTTTATCTCGGAATAAGAAATGTTTATGCAATGGAAGAAAATCTTGCAAGGCTGGTTGTTTGGAGCAGGCATCTGTGAGTGCTATGAAAATTCACTGCAACCAATTCAGTCCAGGCCTCCCTTGATCAAAAGTCTTTTCAAAATTCACCAAGTGTCTCTTCTGAAAATAACCATGAAGCTCCAACATACACTAATCACAGAGTTTTCTCCTTGCTAGAAACCTTGATTATTGTAAGACAAGAAAGATGCTAGAGATGTTTGTGCTTATACCAATTTATCTGATTCAAACCTGTACAGATGCAATAATATAGAATAGAATATTGTGATGTGCTTCACAACCCATTTGTGGATCCATTAATAATTATCACCCCCCCTCCCCCCATAAAAGAGAAAATATATGGAAAATGTGTAAATATTAAGAAAAATCACTTACAAATAGTACATGTTGATATGCATACTCAGAAAGGAAACTAAATATATCTATCTGAAGGAGAAACGGGCATCAAACACACACAAATGTTCTTGCAGGTGTTGTGTGTTGAATTTAAAATTGAGAAGAGGGAGCAAAGCAGCTTTGAGGTCAGAAAAGTAGGAATACCAAAACCGAAAGATTCATCCTTTCTGAAGGCTGATCTGTATAGGTTAGTTTGATAATTTGAGGTGAGGAATAAGTGATCTTAACTCAAACAGTTGAAGGTGGAGATCTTGAGAGTTTTATATCTCTTCCAGGAACCTTTGCCAATGGCAAGGCTGAAGCTGCCCACAGAATCTAGATATTTTCAGGTTGCCTCAATTATACCTTTGTGAAATTATAGGGAATCCCGGTCTCTCTCCACTTATAAAGAACAGAGATCAGTGTCAATAGACACCAGCTGTATACTCTGGCTTACTGTGATTTTCCAGGCTCAGAAAGTTGGTAGATGAGAGCCTTTCAGCTATGGTTTGCATTTGTTGGTACCTGTATCAACTATTTCAAATTTAGGATGTCATACTAGAATGTGTCAGTTTCAAGCCAAAGGTTCCAACTTCTCCTTTGTCATTCCAAGTTGAAGAATGAAGTAATAAGTGATTTCTTCTATCAAGATACTGTATGCTAACTAGATGGATTAATGTGAGTGGACTTTGATTTGCTTTACTGTTGTACTCATTTATATCCATGGGTGTTTACAAGGGGAGGAGGGTGTGAAAGGACAAAATGTGTTTCACTGTGCAAACTTTGCTCCTCTTACATATTACATGCAACTGTGAGGTCCTTGGTGATCTCTGAGCTTGGTTGCTTTCTTGCAGACATATCATTACCCAAACAAGATAACATCATCAATACTAGAAGGAAGGATGCTCTGAAGTACCAAGGACCCCATAGTTCAACATTGACCTACAAATATTTTCTTCTGTTGATACATGAAAGTGTGTAAGGAGCTTGCAATTTGATGTGCAGGGATCATTTTGATATCTCAACTTGCTGCTTCACTTGGTTTCCTGTTCTCAGAAGTTAGCATAAGAACCATTTTAGCTTTTCTCCTCTTTATCTATAGTACCTTCTCTCTTTTTTGCATCTGTTTTCTTTCTTTGCCATAGAAGGGGCTTGATTCTGTTTTGACCTACCAATTCATCAATTACAACCACACTTCTTTTCAGGTTAAATTTTTGCCTTTGAATTGTATTATGTCTTTTATACAGGGAAATGAGAGTTTTAATACAAGCAGCAAGATAATTTTTTTGCAACAAAACAATGATTAAGCATTTCAAGTGCTTCTTAATATTGAATTTTGAAGAAGAAATTAAATTACCTGGAATGTCTTGGTCAGTTAAGTTCCTTAGTCAGATATCATTTACTTTTACTTCTGTCCTTCCATGGTTCTAACTCAGTTTTGTACAATGCTGTTTTAACAAGCTGAAGAGAAGCTATATTTAAAGTGATGGCAATTAGAGAAAATTTTAACTCTTAATATATGCACACAAATGCTAGTGGGTAAGGAGAGAACAAATATGCAACTCTATTTGTCTGCCATCAGTATAGTTGGTAAGAAGATAAAGGCTGTTAAAAATGAACATCGTGGTGTGTGTTTTCAAACCTGTGTAATGATTTGGTAATGCAATGTCTGAAGAATAATCTTCTATAAAAATTGGCATTAATTCAGCTTCAACTAATCTCAGTAAATACATTAACAAGATGTGCTCCGATTTTGTTATAGAAACATCTGTCTCCAGCATCTATATATTTCTTAGGATAGGGTCATGCCCTATATATAGCTGTTTTGAAATTAAATCTGGGATTTATTTCTTCTGCACATCCGCAACAGGATAAATGGAAAGAAATGCGGCCAATGATAAAAAGGGTCAGGTGGAAATGGGCTATGGGAAAGAATGTATTTTAGTGGTTACATTTTTGCTGCTAATTTAATCTCCGTCTTTGTATTTATACATGTGCACATGTAGTAGACTCTACTCATTAGTGTTATAAAAACACAAGGTTCCTTGTCCAGTGACTTACCCATGTCATTCAAAAGGGAATGAACATATTTAAAAAAAAATATTCCAGACTGCATGTTAACTTAATATGTTATCTGTACTAGGTTTTTCATTCAAAATGGCAAAATTGTCATTTTTCTTCAGCATCTGGGAAGATACCTCTATTGTTATTTCCTAACTGATGCTTTAACCAAATTTGCTATATTCTTTATAGTCAAAGAAAGATTATGGATTCTTATCTTACTATGCAGTTAGTCCTTGACTTACAACCAAAATTGAGGTCAAAATTTCTGTTGCTAAGTGAGACATTTATTAATAATAATAGCATTTAGACTTTTATTCAGCTTCACGGTGCTTCACAGCCCTCTCTAAGCAGTTTATAGAGTCAGCATATGGTGCCCCCAACAATTTGGGTTCTCATTTTATCCACCTCAGAAGGATGGAAGGCTAAGTCAACCTTGAGCCTGTCAGAATTGAACTGGCAAATTGCAGACAATTGTAGCCTGCTGTACTGCACTCTTAACTACTGCGCCACCACAGTTAAGTAAGTTTTGCTCCATTTTACTATCTTTCTTGCCACAGTTGTTAAGTGAATCACTGCAGTTGTTAAGTTAATAACACAGTTATTAAGTGAATCTGGCTTCCCCATTCATTTTGCTTGTCAGAAGGTCACATAAAGTGATCACATGACCTCAGGACAACCGTCATAAATATGAGTCAGTTGCCAAGCGTATGAATTTTGATCTGGTGACTCTGGGGCTGCTTTAATGGTCATAAGTCTGAAAAACATTAGTCACTTTTTTTCAGTGCTGTTGTAACTTTGAGCGGCCATTAAACCAATTGTTGTAAGTCAAGGACTGCCTATAATAAGTAACTCTCATTTAACCAACCTGCTATAATGCAACAGCAAATAGCAATTTTAAGGCTGATCTATTAGTTCTAATCATTAGGAAAAATAATAATAGGCTACTGTTAGCATCTTCCTATCCCAGGTATTATTACAAACTTAATTTATCATGTTTGCTTCTTCCTTGGCTAGTGTTGCGGTGTATCTTAAAGAAGCCACCGAACATTAAGCAATTGACTATGTAGGAATTCATCATATCTATCTCTTCCCTAACACTCAAAAAACTATTTTACAATTGCTGGAAAGAAAGGATTTGGGTTTATATTTTTTACTCATCCCCACCCTGCTTTGAAAGTCTTCTTAAACATTTTCCCTTGCCAGACATTTACATTGAAATGTGCATTACTGTGAAAGATTATTGAATTATTTTGAGACAATTTAGAAAATGTCCAGAGTACATTTTTCATCTTCTCTCCCATCAAGCTATTGATTTTATTTTATTTTTTCATTTTTTTTTCTTAACTAAGGAGATTTCTTAAATGTCTTCTTTTTTTCTCTGAGAAATGGAAACAGCTTTACAAGCTGTCTCAGTCACCTTCCTTTCCCATTCTACTCCCACCTGTATATGTCTCTAAATCTAGTATCCATATGTTCCACTTCCA
Organism: Pseudonaja textilis; assembly: GCF_049901715.1. Lineage (NCBI taxonomy): Eukaryota > Metazoa > Chordata > Lepidosauria > Squamata > Elapidae > Pseudonaja > Pseudonaja textilis. The sequence continues at coordinate 17,486,352 of NC_141998.1, read as the reverse complement.
TAAGAAAAAGGGGAATAGATGTATTGGGTGAAATGCAGAATATAAAACTTTACATTCAATTTCCAGGGTTTTCCGTTGGTTCTCCACAAATCTTTGTTTTTTCCTTGCTTTTTCTCAATTCCTCTTAGTAACACTTTAAAAAAAAGTCTTTTTCAAGAGGTCAATTGCCTCTCTCATTAAGGTTTACTGAATATCTGCTTTCCCCATGAATTTGCATCTTTTAAAACAATATTTTGCAATCAATAATACGAGCTCTATAAATCCCTCCCACAATATCTAGTATTTCCTAATTTAAAACGAAGTCACAAAAAGTCCATTTGTAAGTGGCAAATACTTTAAATTAACTCCTGCAGCCTTTTGAAGAACAGCCTGTGCCCTCCGGAGAAGTTGCATTACATTTTATAGAGTTTCTCCATCAGTGTGGCCAGCCAACAGCCATACTGGGAATTCAGAAAGAAAAACTCAAAACACTTCTAGACAGCATTAAGCTTAGAAAGGCAAATATATACTCTACAAAGGTGAGCGTGTAAAACATTCTAAGCTGAAAACTGTCATTTCAAGTGTTCCAAGCTTGAAATAAAACCCATATATTCTGAAAGTTCATTTCAAGGTTGGAACAAAACATTATTTCTTCAAGGGATGGTATTTTAAGTGTTGTGGTCATAGAGGATAGATTTGAAATCGGCCATTCTGCTTTGAAATGGGTTGTTTCAAGTGTTCCAAGCTGAACAGAAAAAGTGTTTTTTTTTTTCTCTTTCGAAAGGATTTTGCTTCGATATCAGAACAAAGTACTCAAGATTTCTCTCTAGTTTTGTTTTCACAGGCGATAGCCAACGAATCCTTTCCTACAGTAAATGTTTGCTTCTGATTTTTAAACAAAATATTTCCTTTTTCATGCCCATTTCTAGTAGTTTGTCTAAATATATGTTTATTGTATAGTGTGATTCTTGTAAAATTTGGGCAATAGAAATTGAGACATTCTGTATTGTTTTTGCAATGTTTACCTTATCCGTTCCTTGTGTGCCACCCCAATTCCAGTTAGCTTTGGCCTATCCAAAATTGTAAACTCTTGTGCCATTAAAGTGACTCCCAGAAATTATAAAATGTTAATATCTCGAATTCCCAGCCCTAACCAATATTCTTCTAGCTTGCAATTTTGTATTTATAATTCTAGCTTACGTACTTAATTTTCAAATTATAATACAACCACTACTCCAAAACAATCCCACATGAAAAAGGCAACCAAAAGCAAGAAGCAAGCAAATAATATGAAAAAATAGACTTAGGAAGTTCTTCAAATCCAATCATTAAGTAAATGGCACATGGTTTCTTTCACATTAAAAAATAATGGTTACACTATTCAGGCTGCAGAAAAAACTTAAACAATTAGTCAAATCACCTTTAAATTAATGGGTTTTGCCATGATGGGTGAGGGCCATTGAACCAAGCACTCTTAAATTGATTTTCTCTTTAAAATTAACCAACAAATAAACACTACAGATACTATATAGAAAGGAAAACATTGCCCCTTCTTTTTTTCTAATTAACAGTGCCAATCATGATTATGCCATTTTGTTTTTGATGTTCCATGGAACATTTTTATCATATTGATACAAACTCTTTCTTTGTAATTGGGATGTACACATTATGAAGGCAAACAAGTTGAGCTTAATGAGGATGGATTGCTGATTAAGACTGAAAACAAGGAGAGAAAGAGAAAAAACAAAACTGGTTTGAAAGAAATATTGGGAAGGAAAAGCATTCTGAATGTAAATAATATATTTCCAAGCCGCCATTGATCAAATATGGAAACTAATTGTGGGTAGCAAATTGGACGGATTACAACAGAAACGTTTGTGATATGAAGGAGGTTTAGAAGAAAGGGCTACAGAAACAAGCTTAGCTCATAGAAACTCCTACTTTTAAAGCAGTGGCCCCCAACCTTTTTTGTGCCATGGCCCGCTACCGGCATCACAAAATGATCTGCAGCCCGGTACCGGCATCAGCACGCATGGCAAGGCAAGCCGAGCAACCGGCCAGCCAGCCGTCCCCCACTTCTCCCCGCCACCTTCAACTCCTCCTTTGTCGATGGGCTTCGGGATGGCTTTGGGATGGTCACTCGGCTCACCTTGCCTTGGGTGCTGAAAGAATCCTCGCACCTTAGTTTTGTTCGAAGCCGCCCCCCCCTTCAATGAAACTAAGGCGCGAGGATTCCTTCAGGACCCAAACGCCGCTTTCCAACCGGAAAAGCTCACCGGAAGCACTTTCTCATCAAAACAAGATGGCGGCGCCCAGCAAACGGTGGCCCGGTAGAAAATGTTCCATGGACCGGTACCGGTCCAGGGCCCGGTGGTTGGGGACCCCTGTTTTAAAGGACCAAATTTAGCTTTTTGTTGTTCAAATTTTGAATTAATTCAATTCATTTTTGATAAAAAAAATCCACCTTTCTAATAAATACATTTCAATGTACAATTATAATGTGTGACCAATCTTAGTTAGGTTCCACACATGAGGTTCAAGAAGTGAAACCATCTTGCCTATCCCAATAATTAAAGAACTGAATAAAATAATTCAAGGAGGCCCTTCATGAGTTGATAATCTCTACTCTTTAGTCTCTAACCACTTTTCCTTTAATTTGATAAACAACATTCTGAAGTCTGCTGGCTTTCATTCCAATGAATACATACATATACAAGACATACCACAACATAAATTGGACTAGTTCCTGGTGATGCATTACTTTGTTGTGACCAGTTCTGCAAGTGTCCAGAGCTTTCTTTGTAGATGAACAGAGAATGTCCTCCCACTTTCCATAAGCAAGATTTGAAAATTGAACACTTCTATTGTTTCGATGTAGCACTTTTTCAGGGAAATATTCTCTCTTGTCATCACACTGATCTCTTGCTGGATTATGGTTGCCTTTGTCACTTGTTGACTCAAACATACCTCATAGTGTTTTCAGTACTCAGGGCAATGAATGTGTCATTTCCTCTGCTGATAGCAGAAGGGAGTGGGGGAATAAAACTTTCCTCCTGTTGTGTTAAATAGGTTGTGAGATATTTCATGCAAGCATTAAATATTTCTCCATTTAGATTATTGAGCATTTCTTCTCAATTTTTGTAGAGAGCCCTTTATATGTCAAACATAACCAATCAAACAGATGGCGGAGATGAAGTATTTCTGGCAGCCATTTCTGATGTAGGCTTGTGAACAAGTACATTTAGCACAGTTGAAATTTCATTTTAGCTACAGTTGATGCTAACTAATCTTCATAGAAAACCACTTACTTTATCTTTATGTCCTAATGTGTGATATGGGGGTTCAGATAACCAGTAATGGAAGTTGAATTCAAAGTACTAATAGTTTACATGGTACCTATACACAAGGGTCTGATCTACGAATAGTCATATCAACTTGATGCTAGATAAAAGACAATGAAAAACACCAGGAGTTTTGACTTAGATTTCTTGTGGCTGCATAAGGATTCCAAACTGATGACTCATTTGACCCCACCTTTGGGCTCTGTCCGTATATCTCCTACAGTAACAATACTGTATGTATACTGTATACAATGTACAGTACATGTATACAATACTGTACTGTATAACAATCCCCAATGTATTTATTTTTACTGAAACACATAAATTGTTCTATGCCTCTTTAGCTTGGGTGTTGCAACAGGTTGCTAGTGTACTTCATTTGCAAATGCTGCTATAGGCCAAAGCGAACAAATCTTTAAATATTAATGTACATAGAGCTGATATAAAGATCACAAATATGAATGATAGATAATAAATAGGAAAGAAACTGTGATTCTAACATAGGTACTTCTGAGTAATAGATTTGAAATAAGAGAAATGGCATGGAATATTATTTTTTCTTGCTCTTCCTAATGGCATCATGAATATAAATTGGAATACAAAATGAAAGGCTGTCTTAAGATGGGACCTCTGCTAAGAGCTGCGGCCTTCTACTTAAGAAAGAGAGAATGGCACTGCCACAAACTTCTGATTCTGGACCACCCTTCAGCCTTGAACACCCTCCACCTTCCAACATGCCACCTTTGCTGGAAAATTGCCCTTGACTGAAAAATGTTTGCCCGCTGCTTTCTAAAGGCATCGTAAGGCCAATTCCTCACTAGTGATTTATAGTATCTAATTAGCTTCAACCAGCCCTTGTTTTGGTGATATAGAGACTGTCCTTATTACTGTTATCTCAGCACAACAACGGTTGGATGATATTAGAAGACATCATAAATCACTAATAGGGAAATGGCCTTAAACTTAATGGAGCAAAGTACCTAGCTGGCAGCCCATGGTTAGTTTGCACTAATTGCAGAAATCAAGTTAGCATCTGATTATCAGATCTGGAATGAGATCTATTCCTTTCAGGTTTGGAATTAGATCTATTCCAAATGCCAGAGAAAGGCACTGCCATGTGTCTGTGTCCAATTTTTGCAGGTGATGCTTTCCTTTTTCTTTGTTGGTCTTATCTTCATCCAGCCACCCCTTAACATTCTTTTAGTACCTTGTAAAACATTGCACTGATCATAAAAATTGCTCTTGTTTAAGTACTGTATCCAGAGTTTTTCCAATGTGTACATAGAACAGATATATGCTGCTCTAATACATAATAAAAAAAAGCTATAAAATTGCTATTTTTCTGTAGCATTCTGAAAAGTAAAGTGTTTGAAATCATGTATTTAATAAACAGCCCTAACTCCCTTGGCAACCTGTTTGTTTGATCTATCAAACTACTCACCTGGAAAGTTTAATATCTTATTTAGCGTGTACTTGACTCTTTATTCATTTTTGTTCAGTTCTTCTGTTCCCTCCTCCCACAGCTTAAAGGGGTTGTGTTATGTGAGTATCCTTGATTTAATTTGCATTGCATTAGAGTAAAATATTTTACATTTCTTCACAGCAGAAGTAAATCTGACAGACTTTATGAAGCTATTATACAGCAGGTATTTTACACTTTTTAAAATACATTCTTGTCAAGCTATCTTAATTATATTATTATATGTGCTTTTGAACTCCGCATCTACTCACAAATGATATATATTGTGCTTTTGACAGCCTGATCTAAAAAGCTACAATTTATATCACGGGACTGTGGCTGAACAAAGATCTATCTATTATAGATTCAGGGAGAATTCATTAATTTGCTGGGTTTTGTAATGCATTTATTCATTACTGGAGTTTGAACTTTAATTTTCTAGCCAGGTAATTATTAGGTGGAATTGTTACATGTGTTCAAAGTTGTGGGATTTTCATTTGGAGTCACAAGCTGAGAATATATGGCAGAGAACGAGTGTTGTGAATTTGAGAGAGAAGATTGCTGTCCTTACAGATGGACTCCTTTCCAATAATTTTTTTTGAAAGGAAGGGAAGGCTACTTACTCACGATAATCTGGGCCTTATCCAGTTAGGGAAGATGCAACTATTATACCTAAGACTCCATCCTTCAGCTCTGCTAAAGAAAGACATGGGCTCATGGCACAAACTCCAAAACCTTAGAGCTACCCAAAATTTGTGCAAATCTGAAGAAAATCTAAAGGGGGACTTTGCAACCATTCAGTCAAGCAGCAGAGAAGATAGTGACATCCTCTTTTAAAAATAGCTCTAAGATGTTTTGAAGCTCTAAAAGAAAGAATTGAGCAAAGGAATATATCTGTGTTTGAGAAATGTTCTAACCTCACCCATTTGCTTCTCTATGAACTGAACTCTCTCTGGAGCAGAAAAAAACGCAGTGAGTTGAAGAGAGGGAAGATGTGTTTGGGGATTCCAACTGCATCTTTGCCCTATATTTAGATAAATTGAATTTGGTACTTTGAGTGAAGTGTTAGTCAATGTTTTCTGCGGTTGATCCCACATGAATCCTCAAAGGAACTCTTGTTGCCTGTTTGCATTTGTAAGGGCTTGTCTGTAAGGACTGTCAAGTTAATATTTGACTTGAAGAACATCAGAAGAGGTTGAAGTAGAACTTGGGCCTGATAGCCAGTGGTTTTGTTTCATCCTTGGATTAAAACTTATCTGAGAATGGGGAGGGGGAAGATTTTCCTTTCTTCCTGTTGTTCCTTTACTCAGAACAGCAAGCTGAAGAACAAGTTACTGAATTAACTGAGTCCACGGTATTATTTAACATAAGCAGGTACCAAAATCAGCCTGAGTCATAGTTTAATGCAGAGGACTTTCATAATAATATAGCAACACCGCTTAGCATGTAGATTTATATACTGTGTCATAGCACTTTACAGCCCTCTCTAAGCCATTTACAGAGTCAGCATATGGTGCCCCAAACAATCTGGGTCCTCATTTTACTGACCTCAGAAAGATGGAAGTCTGAGTCAGCATTAAGCTGGTCAGGATTGAATTCCTGGCTGTGGGCAGAGTGTACTTTCTGACCACTGCACCACCATTGCTCCATAGCTGAAACTGAGAAGAGCTTGAGTAATTCATATCTACTTGTCAGGGGCTGCTTCTCTGTGAGCCTCAGTATTTCAACTGCAGTGAAAAATATTAACCTTGGCAGGGATTTTTATGCCATCTCCCATCTCATAATCTCAAACATCTGTTGATCCCTCAGTGACCTGAGAATGATCTGATTTGGGTGTTATAACCAGTATGAGAACTTGCACACATGCATGCAAACACACACACACATGCAGGTATGCATATTGGTAGCCAGATCTAAAATCAATACCTAACTCTGTGTTACAGTCAAGTCTAGGATGATGGCTAAGAAAATTTACCCTATTGGGTTACTTTCAGAGGTGGTATTCAGCAGGTTCTGACCAGTTCTGGAAAACCGGTAGCGGAATTTTTGAGTAGTTCGGAGAACTGGCAAATACCACCTCTGACTGGAGATTTTTACAGTATCGTTCCCCTGCCACGCCCACCAAGCCACGTCCACAGAACTGGTAGTAAAATCCCACCACTGGCTACTTTGGTTTGATTTGATGCCTTCTGGCCATCAGTAACCCAACATACAAACTACATGTGATCTCTGCATCTGGGATAGCAGTTCTAGTTAGTCTCATTTTCAGTACTTTGAAGTCGTCCAGACAGGATACCAAAACCATCAATACTAGCACTGGCTTTATTGTAAGGTTACAATAACAGAATCTTACAAGTCTGAAATTGTTTCTCCCTCCTCTTGCCTTTACTTTCCAAAGAACTTGGTAAGGTTTCTTCTGATGTGTCTCTTGTCCGGCCATTGTCTATGCTCCAGATCTTCCTACTTGCACTATTTTGTGTCCCTAACAGAGTCTCTTATTCATACATTTTAGACCACAAGGAACATGAATACCACTGTACGAACCCGTTGTTAGTGCAGGACAATCATCCATGTTCATGGTAAATATTGACATTTTTTTTTGTTTGAGGAACAAGAAATCACAATAGCTTCAGTATCTTTACTGAAGCATTCCTCAATGGGATCTTTTAAAACTGAAAACAGTTGTCAGAAAAGCAGAAACCAGCAGGAAAGAAAAGAAATTAGAAAACTTAGGGAAGTCCATATTGATTGATCCCTACCTGCTTTCTGGCATTCATAATATACTCTCTGTTGTCCAGGAGCTATGATGGGAGTCCCCAACAGACAAAATCAGATCCAACCAATTTGAACTTACCATTTTATCAATGTAAGTGTGTTTTTTTTTAAAAAAAAAGTCTCAAGGATCATCTCTCTTGAAAATATCGAATGGGTCCAGAAGCTGAGAAGGTCAGACCAGCCAGCCTGTCCTGACATAATTCTCAATTGTCCAGTCTGTTGCCATCCATTTAACAATAGAAGATTGTATGCGAATCTACAGTGATTATAACTCAATCATTTTCCTGGCCAATCAATTCCAATATATGGGTTGTTATTTACTAAATTGGTAGCAAGGTGAGGAAAACATCCATCCCATTTAGTTGTCATCTTGCCACCTCTGCCATATGCCTTTATTTGCAGATTCTAGAAAAATCTTGAGGATAGAGGATTTTTTATAGAATAGAATAGAATAGAATAGAATAGAATAGAATAGAATAGAATAGAATAGAATAGAATAGAATAGAAATTCTTTATTGGCCAAGTGTGATTAGACACACAAGGAATTTGTCTTTGGTGCATATGCTCTCAGTGTACATAAAAAGAAAAGGTACATTTGTCAAGGGTCATAAGGTACAACACTTAATGATAATCATAGGGTACAAATAAGCTATCAAATCTTACTAGGAAACAGTCAATATGAATCATAAGGATACAAGCAACAAAGGTACAGTTTGTGGGAGGGGATGCGTGATAGGAACAATGAGAAGATTGATAGTAATAGAAATGCAGACTCAATAACTAGTTTGACAGTGTTGAGGGAATTATTTGTTTGGCAGAGTGATGGCATTCAGGGAAAAACTGTCCTTGTGTCTGGTTGTTCGGGCGTGCAGTGCTCTATAGCGTCGTTTTGGGGGTAGGAGTTGAATCAGTTTATGTCCAGGATGTGAGGGGTCTGTAAATATTTTCACAGCCTCTTTTTGACTCGTGCAGTATACAGGTCCTCAATGGTTGGTAGTAATTGTTTTTTCTGCAGTCCTAATTACTCTCTGAAGTCTGTGTCTGTCTTGTTGGATTGAAGAACCAAACCAGACAGTTATTTTGGAATGGTATCAACACTGAGTTTCTTTCTTCCTCATGGCTTGAGACTTTAGTATTGAGGCTGTTGTTTCTTGTAGCAATTGCTTGAAAAACAGGATTGTGAAGCTTGGTTGTTATCTGAATAAATGGGAACAACAATAAAAATTCAGGTATTTTTCTCCAATCTCTGAACCTCATAGTTATGATTTCTGAATGAGAATAGAAAGTAGAGCAACTTGCCATGGCCTTCACGAATGACTTCTTGTTCTAGGAAACACGAGAGCTTTCTGAAGTGAAAGACAGGGTGCATCAGAAAGGAAACTGAACTAAAACAAGAGAGTTGGCTTTTTTACAGACTTCATTAGGTCAGAGATTTACTTCCTTAGTTCACAGAGAGCCTCCTGTCTACAATGGAACTGCCAAATCACCCCTAACCCTAAATAACATAGTCGAGAAGGTACACATTCAATCAAAGTCTCAACAAAAGCTCCAATTGAAGAGACTGAATTCCTCTTCCAGTTATTTATTATATCAATGAAACATCATTTTTTAAAAAATGTCTATGATAATTGTGAATTCCCTTTTTATTTACTTGTGAAAGTCTACTTTTTGACCTCTTATTTTTGTTCCCTTTCTTTAACATACTGAATAAAATACATTTAAAAGAGAAAGAAACAAAGTTCCTTATGAGTTACAGTTCTCTCGGGTATAAAGCATTCTGAACAGGTAAGAACACTTCAAGTCCATCATTGCTAACTCTTGAGCCAGGGATCTGACATCTGAGATTTAAGAATCTGCTCTTCCAAACTACTTGTTGCTGGGACAACATAAGAAGCTCACTTCTCTATTTGCTTTGCCCAACTAGCTGCCTGTTGCCTTGTGGGATTAATGCTTGACTTTGGATTTTATTTGAAAAAATGGTTTATGTTGATCATATTCAGCCCTATTCTAAGCAAAACATGATATAGGAAAAGAGCAGGAGAACCTATCATTTCATACGTATTGAGTTCACACCACATCAGTGATCCAGGTTTTTTTCCTCTTTTGGTCTGTAGATTCACCTTTATATACTGGCAGACAACACAGTATGGCTGTGTTTTTCTTTGATAGCTATTTTTTTGTTCCTCCTAGCTGTTCCCACATTTTTACCATCAGAGTTATTCTACTTCAGGGATTATGTATAAGGTTTCCTCCCCTTATGTTAAATGAAATGATTATTGTGCCCAACATAACTAGAGAAAAAAAAAATGCGAGCAGTATAGCATGAAGAAGACATGAAACAGAGAAGTAAGCTTTCCTTCTGGTTTCTTTTGCTACTGTGATAATAGCCAAAGTTCTGGATCCAGACTTTAAATTGTTTTCAAAGGGTACCCTGGAACTTCCTCTTTATAACTGCCTAACTAAAGCTGGGATAATACCCAAAGTTCCATATCTCAAAGACATGACCTTCCAGATAAGTAGAAAAGGATTTGACAGTGTAAATTTGTGTATTTCTCAACAAGTAATAAGAATTGTAAGTCCATGTAATTCTCAGGCTTTCTCAAGGTTTTGTTTTTTTTTAACCTAGCTTCTTGAGCAAACAGATAGCTGAGATTTTACATATACCTGCAAAGTTTTCAGAGAAACTTTATAAAAAGAACTGTGGTTTTAAAATTTCTTATGTTGCAGATTTAGCCAATCCAGAAATCAAAACACATCTCTGTTGAACTACTAAGGAGAGATGCTGCATGTACATTAAAGTACATGCAGTACTTTAATGGTTCTTGGTTAGGAATAGACAATATTTTCAATCTGTTTCTTTTCTCTGTGAATACACCCATGACCCCATCCATCCATCCATCCATCCATCCATCTCTCTCTGTCTGTCTATCTATCTATCTATCTATCTATCTATCTATCTATCTATCTATCTATCTATCTACACATATTCTCTCTCTCTCTCTCTCTCTCTCTCTCACACACACACACACACACACACACACACACACACACACACTATAGGCACAAGAGATAATATGTATAAGGAATTCCTGTGGAAGTAAGGCGGGATTTTGGCAGAAAATTACATTCTGCCTATCATATACAGGCGAGAGGTCAGTGTTCTTTCTGTTTTGTTGCCTCTTGTCACATTGCTTAAGACTTAAGTCTAAGTATTCTTGGGAAAGATAAGGTGGTGACTCCCTGGGCTATAGGGAAGCTGTTAATTTGGGATGTAGGACGATTTACTTTGTGTCAGGCTGTGATGAGAGCATCAGTCCTGAACCAGATAGAATTTGCTGGGGATAAGGTAAGTATATATTAGATCATGGGCTCAAATTATGGGTATCAGGAACTAGTCAAGGGAGCTTTAGGAGAAGAGGGAAGCAATCTTCTTAGAGATTTTCAACATTTCATCTCAGCTTTGGAGGGATGATATTTCTGACCATGATAGCAATGAAAATCTGTAGAAAGGAAAGCTTGTCCTTCTCTTGACCTACTTACATAAATCCAAGTTATGAAGTGCTAATGAAAGAAAAATTGGGTGTAACCTTAACTCTGCCTTAGCTTACTATATTATAATGTTGTATATTCTTATAGGTTATCTGCCCACACACGAAGACTGGCAAGTGAGACAGTCTCAGTACCATGAAGAAAACCTGGTTTTATTTTTAGCAAGAACCTTTTGAGATGTGGAAGCTAGTTAATAAATGTCCCATTGGCGTTCTATTAACTATCTCTGGATGGTTTGTCAATCTCATAATGGTTGTTGTTGAAAAGAAAAGAATAGTGTTTGCCAACTTTTATAGACACTATCATTAGCTGTTGAAATTCTAGTCTAATTAGCACTTCACACTTCTATTATATTATGACATAACAATTAGCATATTACTATTATTCTAAATATTCATCTTGTTCTTACTGGCAGGAATAGGGATTTTATAGGGTCAGATGTTGGCTAAACCAAAACTCCCAGCATCCTTCATCAGTGGACATTTTGACTGGCCTGTTGGGAGTTGTAGTTCAACAAATCCCATCTGGGAGTCCTTGCTTCTAACCATAGAACAATCTAGTTCCTGGGAAGGAAAAACAAGCTGGCATCTGTTGGTGTATTATTTATTTCCTAGCCTTCTAGGCTGCCCCAGTCATGGATACCTAGTTAAAATATTAGCACTGAAGTTGTGCTTCATCTGTCTGCTTATTATGAAACAAACTGTAAATTAAATCTATTTACCAAAGGTAAGGTAGTTGCTGTATAAACAAATTAACCTTACAGTTTCATTTGATGAGTTCTTAGAGGTTTGTTTTCTATGCGGTGCTTCTCGGTTCCATCTTTCTTCTCTTTTTATACTCAGATTCATTTCTTCACTGCCATTATTTTGACAAGCTGCGACAACCCGCATGCTGCTTTTGCTTATTTTTTAAAATTTCCACCCTAGTTTTCAATTACACAAAGTCATAGTTGAGATGCAACAGAATGATGAGTTTAAAACAGTCTAATGACAAGTGGAGCGTTGTGGCAAGAGGAACAACATTGGTCCAACAGACTCAAATTCACAGTGAGGAGTATTGAGGTCACAGAACAATCAAGTGAAAGAACAAGTTTGGAGATAAGGTGGCAATAACCAGCCTGAAGGGATCTCTAAACATTACTAGCACAATTCAGTTAGCTGGGAATGAGAAGTGATTCTTAGCCTGCTGTAAAATGAATACATAGATATTTTCAGCTCAGCTTTATGTTCTTACTCTTACTTTCCTTTAAGAATAGGTGTTGGTTCTTTTGACATTTCAATTTGTTGCTGTTGTATTAGTAGAGAACAAGTAATCTTCTAATTTTATAGCCATTTTAAGGTGCTGCATGTCTGGATGTGACTGTGAGATTTATTTATATAGCCTATGGCATAAAGCACATGGTTAAAAGTAATAAAATTATATAGAAGGAGCACATAATACTATGGTTCACGTATGATGGAAATATGTAGTCAATTTTGTAGAGAATGTCCTTGAGAGACAACAAAAGAAGGAAGAGCAGACTGAGAAATGGTCAGATAAGAGTCCCAAAAGTGCTTTTTCAAAAGGTACTGGGCTTGTTTTTTTCTTTGAAGATATTTCACTGCTCACCCAAGAAGCTTTTTCAGCACTGATCAGTCAGAGCTGAAGAAGCTTCTTGGATGAGAAGTGAAATGTCTTCAAGGAAAAAATCCAGTCACCTTTTGGAAAGCACTTTTGAGAACCATGACCTGGGTGACTGAGAATCTTCATAGATGGTCAGATAAGAGGTAGTAAGGCTAGGTGAAGGAATGGAGACCTGATAAATATCTGAGAAGGAGCTTTCCCTAATTTCTTGGACTGTAAAGATAGGGGGAAGAGATGCATTTTCAGACTTGCAAGGTTCTGTTATTGTACCCTTACAATAAAAATGGTGTTAATATTCATGGCTATTACTTCTTGTCTGAATTGTACTGATAGAATGCCTGATTTCCATAAAATGGTGATCCAAGCTAATTCTGTGACTTTCTGCAAATACACCTTGTTTTGTAATAATATGAGTGGGATTGAAAAAAAAAATTGAGAGGGAGAGGGGAAATATGTGTCTATACTGCTTCAAAGAGTCATCACTCACCTCTCACACTGTTCCATTCACTGATAAGTGAATTTTAGTCTTGATGAAACTTCTGTATGCAAGGTGGTTCTTCACTTGATCTTGAATCCTACACAGGTTTCTGAAATGCCTAATTAGCTGGAACAGAGCTCATCAGAGAAACTGCTCTTCAGTAGGTGGTGGATTTGAGGATTACAGCTGTAGAGATGCTTTAGAGTTGTACCAGTAAGATCATTCTTGGTCTCATGTTTACATGCCTTTAATTTCATGTGGTGGCATCCACATATAGCTCTGGGTTGATAGAAATCAAATGTCTTAGGCCACTGCTTACAAAAAAAGTGTCCTGAGAAATCAGAACTTCTTTGGAAGCTCATAAGAACAAGGTTCATAAAAAGAAGACCAATTGAAATGTTTGTTCAAGTTTATTGACTCTTTTTTGAATACACAACTGAATAAGCATAACAATATCTAGGTCTGCAATAGTGGTGAATATCTTTAGCTTTGGGTATAGGATGAGGGTGAAATTTCATTCTCTGACTTTGTGGGTTGGTTTCTGAACGTTTCGTTACCAGGCTAGGTAACATTTTCAGCAGAGTTTAGGAGATGTCATTACTGATGTTCTTCTGCTTATAAAGGCTTTGTGTAGTCAGTAGATCTTGCGATTGGAAGATCTTGTCTTGACGTGACCCCATCCAACCAGTACTTCACCTCCTAATGATCCTTACCTGATGTGACTTCCCCATCATAAAACCCTCACCTGATATCAATATCAATAGCACTTAGACTTATATACTGCTTCACAGTGCTGTACATCCCTCTCTAAATGGTTTATATAGTCAGCATATTGCTCCCAACAATCTGAGTCCTCATTTTACTGACCTCAGATGAAAGGCTGAGCCAACCTTGAGCCGGTGAGACTCGAACTGCTGGCTGCCAGCAGTGAGCAGAAGTAGCCTGCAGTACTTCATTCTAACCACTGCACCATCACAGCTTTGTCCCATACCTGACCTATCACAAGACCCAGCACTAGATCCATCACAAGACCTTCACCTGACATGACCTCATCATCACAAGACCTACTAACACATGAACCCCTTATCAACAGAAGAACACTGACATCCTCTAAACTCCACTGAACATGTTACCTAACCTGGTAACAAAATGTTTGGAAACCAACCCACAAGCTTGGAGAATGAACCTTCACCCTCAATATCTTGTAGATCAGCCTTTAGCCACCTAGGGTCTGCAAATTGCTGATCAGCATGTTTGATAGCAAGGAATAATGTAAATTATATGCAAAACGTTTACAGGTAGCCAAATCAGAGCAGTTTTCCTAGAGGAGAAGATAACAGGAAGATCCAAAACCCACCAGTGCTCTCACTGAAATCTGGTGAGCTTAAAATGTATCCCTGAATGAATATACCTCTCATCATTTAATTCTATGTCAGATAAACCAAAGTGAAAGCTAATGCTTTAGAAATTTTAATTCCCACCTCCCTAAATCATTTATTTATCTGTCTACCTTAGAAAGTAGGAATATTCAAGAAAGGAAAGCATGTGAGCTCAACTGTTTTTATCAGTTATTATAAATGGAAATAACCCTCTCTTATTGATGCTGCAAATTACAGGCCATGGATAACTCATTTAGATGACAGCTCACAAAATCAATAAAAACAGGTTTGTTTTGAAAGCAGCATTGCTTAAATGCCAAAACACTGAGTCTTTTTTTTTTTTTTTTTGCTGAGGTTGTTAGTTTACTTGCAGGTTTTATTAATTTATTTTGGGATGATTACTTGATTTACATTTTAAAAGATCAAAATTTATTCCTTCAGGAAGGTAGGGGTGTGGGGAGCAGAACACAAAGCATTTATTCCTGCTTCTTCTTCTTTTTACTGCAGTCCCAAATTGCATATAACTTGATTGAAATTGATAGCAGATAAAATTCCCTCACTCTCTTAAAAATACACAATAAAATTGTGTATTGTTATAAATATGGTATGTCTTACGAGCTTATTTTTGCTACCTTCAATATTTGAACTTAATTTTATTACAGGATTATTATTCACACAGAACAGTTTTGTTTCTGGTTACTGTTGAGAGCAAGCATGAATTAATAGTCTATGAAAATGCTCACCAATCTAGCCAAAACCATTATCTTTTTCCATGGAATTTTTTTAGGTCCCCTCTAGAGGTTTATAATGTGAGAATGCAACAGTTTTTAAAATTCTGCCATTGTGTTATATAGTTCAATTCAGCCATTTTCCTGGGAACCTTAGTAGATATTATAAGTCTTGTAGTCTATGCCAATGTTTCTTAAAATGTGGCCCTATAGTCCCTGGGAATTCCACAGGATTCACTCAGAGGTCTGCAAAATCAAAAATAATTGCCAGTTTATCAGGCTAGCCAACATAAAGTCACTTCGTATTCCCATGGCCATTAAGAATTCTGCAGAATCTGCATGTCAGCCTCCAACTAGTTTTACTTAAGAGAGCCAGTTTGGTGTAACAGTTAAACAGTTGTTGTTTACAGCCAGACTAAAAATAGGAGACCATGAATTCTAGTTCCATCTTGGACATGCAGCAAGCTGAGTGACTTTGGGCAAGCTGAGTGATTAGACTGTCTGTTCTAGTCCTGCCTTAGGCATGAAAGCTGGCTGGCTGACTTAGGGCCAGTCTCTTTTTCTCAGCCCTAAGGAGGAGACAATGGCAAACCTTTTCTGCAAAATCTTGCCAAGAAAACTGTAGAGACTTGTCCAATCAGTCTCTGAGAGTAGGACACAACTGAACCGAAGAGAGGGGAAAAAACATTCTTACTTAAAGTTAGCCTTATTGTTTGGGACCTTTTCTCCCTGGGCAAATCTGTGACAGACCCCAATCAGGATATCCAATTGTTAACCCATCCACCTCATCTGGCAGATGATTGCCTTGTGCCATCTTAATTTTTCAGTCAGTCTCGCTGCCCACTTGAAAAATGAAGATGCAAGGAGCTCGCCAAAGGGGAATAGAGTGTTTTGGATTGCTCTTCATCTATTATTTTAGAAAGTAAAATGAATAGAAGTTTTGCAGGTCTCAGACATTAAAGAGACTATTTTATATCAGTTTGGGAGCTCTTGTCAGCTTTGATTTATTAAGTCAGGCTCCCAACCCTGCTACAAGTCTCAGAGTTAGAAGGCTTTTGGTAATGAACAGACCGCACAGCTGAATGCGTTGTGATTAGCCATCTCAACTATATGTTTTTAAATAAAGGCATCACTGTTGGGGAGGGCAGTATTCTTTTCCTTCCCTTGAATGTCTTATTTATCATCCCTTCATCCAGGTTTCTGATGGCTTCATTGCCCTTCAGATTGTTTGCTTGCAGCCACAACAACAACCCAGGTGAAAGGGAAGGATATCTTAAGGACAGTCTTTGACAACTCATTTCCAGTCTTCCTGTGGCCTGCCATTGAGGGCAAAGAGAGATAAGGAGAATCGTTCTAAGACCATTCTGAAGCTATTCGGTCCACCAGGCGGTGTCTTCAAGTATGGCATTCTAAGGCAGGGCTCCACTTAATGACGGTTTGAAGTTGTGACAGCACTGGGGAAAAAAAGTGACTTGCGAGCAGGCTTTGAACCATAGCAGCATCTCTGTAGTCCAAGGGCGTCAAACTTGATTTCACGGAGGGCCGCATCAGGGTTGTTTGACGTTGGGGGCCAGGTGGGCATGGTCAGCTTGACATCACTCGTGTCGGGGGTGCCTGTGGTGGCCTGTTTGCTCTGCCAGCAAAAACAGGCTCCCCAGCTCCATTTTCAGCCCCTGCAACCCTCTGCCAGCAGAAATGAAACTTGGGAGCCCTCCAGGATTGTTTTCACTGGCAGAGGCACTGTGGGCCGGTCCTTTGCTGTTTCCAGGGTGGCTCCCTGGGCCCGATGTAAGCACAAGTTTGACACCCCTGCTGTAGTCACATGATTAAAATGTGAATGTGTGGGCAACTAGTCTGTATTTGTTATTGTTGCAGCATCCCAGGGCACTTGTGTCATTGCCATTGTGACCTTTCAAGGGAACTTCCAACAAGCCAAGTCAATAGGATAAGCCACATTAATTGAAGGTGATTTGCTTAATGGCCACAGTGGCTTACTCAATGACCATTCTCTCCACCATCACCATAGTATACTCTTACTATATAATATTGTTTACTACCGGTTCTGTGCGCATGGCTAGGTGAGCGTGGCTAGGTGGCATGGCCATGTGACCAGGTGGGCATGGTTTCTTTTTTTTTTTTGCAGCATCCCCCTGCCACACACTCTGTGGTTTGTTTGTTTTTTGTTTGCCTCCTGGGCCTCAGGGAAGCCTCCTGGGAGGCATTTTTTGTTCCCAGGAGGCTTCCCTGAGGCCCAGGAGGCAAAAACAGAGCGTTGGGGGCATACAGCAGCACTCCCACCTCCACTCGCCCCTTTTTGCCTCCTGGGCCTCAGGAAGCCTCCTGGGCAAAACAGTAAGACAGTGAGGGAATCCCAGCACAGCTGGTCATAGGAACAGCTGATCATCAGGAGGAGGAGGGAATACCTTAAGGAGTGACTGGGCAAGATTAGAGTTAGGGTTAGGGTTAGGGTTAGGGTTAGAGAAAGAAAGAGAGAGAGAGAGAGAGAGAGAGAGAGAGAGAGAGAGAGAGAGAGAGAGAAAGAAAGAAAGAAGAAAGAAAGAAAGAAAGAAAGAAAGAAAGAAAGAAGAAAGAAAGAAAGAAAGAAAGAAAGAAAGAAAGAAAGAAAGAAAGAAAGAAAGAAAGAAAGAAAGAAAGAAAGAAAGACCTGTTTGGTCGAACTGGTAGCTATTTTTTTATTACTGGTTGGACCGAACAGTAACATTTTTTACTACTGGTTCACCCGAAATTAGTAGACCTCTACATATCATTCAATGAACTTTTTTCCAGATCTTCTTGAGGTTTGGCGGCATGGATGTGAATGTCTAACAGACATAGGGAGGACATCAAACCAGCTTCCTTGAGTCTTGGAAAAGTTGCTTAGCTTTGAAAAATGGATGGGGATCCTCAAGGAATTGTAAACCCGCCTCCTACTTTCCTGTATTGCTCTGGGGAACTGAGGGCTAAAGATGCTGCTTTATCTATTAGTGAACTTGATCAAGATTTGAACAAAGGGCTTTCTCTCTATTGCAACTCAGTTTTCCAGTTCAGCTATTAGGGAGCCTTAAGAAACCAAACTATTGAGGAATCTACTTTGCACTGTTTATCCTTGCCAGATTGACCTTAGGAACTATATTTTATTATGAGATCTCACAAGTCTCTTTTAACCCAGTTTCTTTAAAAACAAAAACATAGGGAGGAGAAAAGAGATTGAACCGATGCCATCAACTTAATTAAACTGAAGTCATGACCCTCTTCACCTTCCTTCTCCCAGAACAGCTCCATAGCTTTGATTCTCCAGATGTGCCTTAATCAAGAATTGTTGCCATACAGTGAGGGTATTAAAAGGCATCTGCTCCTTGCTGAGAGAAGATTACACGGGGTTTATCTGCAGCTGTACTGACACTTTGCCCTTCTCTGGCACTCTTTGCTTTAAGAAGGCCAAAGCTCTTCATAAACTCCTTCAATTAAGCTGTACAGACTTTGCCTAGTCGTTTGTAATTACTGCTCTGAGAGCAGGTTCATGTACAACAAACAGTCCCAAGGTGTGGGACACGAAAGATAGTTGAGTCACTTTCCTGACTTCCTGGAATTAACCCAGTCAAAGGACAGTAATAGAAGACAATCAGAATGAAATCGTCTGGACCTTGAAAAAATGCCACAGTTTTCATATGTCAGTTTGCTTGGTAACTCTTTCTGGGTCTGAAATATGGCTGCAGTATGCAGGTATTGGAGGTGTCTAAAGCCAATATAATCCTGTATAAAAGAACTGCCAAGGTTAATTACTTCTTAAGATCCAGACCTGACTTGAAAACAACCTTCATGCCACAGAGGAACTCTCAGTGTTCATGAGGTGCAGCTTGGGCAATGAATGTGTGAACTGTATCCGGCCAGGAAAAAAAAACCCATCATTTTCTAGGTGGACTTGGGTTTCATTAATTAATTGTCCAATGGCCTGGCTTTCACGTTCCCTATGAGGATGTTTCCATCACAGATCAACTGAATCATTTGAATTTTTTCCCATTGCCAGGATCAGCAAATCTAGGAAAAACAGGATGGCACTAGGGGAACAAAGATTTAATTCATTCTCAGGAAGCATATACAATAAACATAATAGTTCAATGCATTGTCATTAGTAGTCATCTGGTCATATCAAAAGGCTATACAAGCAATACAAAATAAAAGCAGTATGACATATTCATAATAAATCATGACCCCAGCAGTCAACTTCAAATCTTCAAATGAAAATTTATTTACGGCCCAAGAGTAAAAATAGTAAAAAAAGTAAAAATAAGTAAAAAAAAAGACTGACAAACAGTACAATATCTATAAAATAATCTTTTTAAATAGCAAGAAAATCCCAAAGACTTTAGTAGTCAACAGTTAATAGTATGGAAGGGGAACTAGATAGTTTCTAACAGCTTGGCTACTGATAAACATTTTGCAACCTTCTTAGAGAGTAGTCACCCCAGAGAAGAGTATCTGCCTCAGGGTCATAATAGCAATTAGAATTATTAATGATTATTAAGAATTGTTGATATAGATGTATATATTATGTACATATGTATTTGTCACCTGAAGTAGTTATGTATGACAATGAGGTGTTTCAGGATGATTACACCATATTACCTCACCCCTTTCCTAAGAGGTCTGTAGGGGGCGTGCATAAGCGCCTACCGTCCCTGTCCTATTGTTTCTTTTATTTTTCTTATATGTACCCATTTCATGTATTCATAACTATGTATATACTTATACCTATTATCTTGTAAGCGATTGATAAATCAAATATATAAATAAAAATAAAAAAAGAATTGTTAACAATTGGGAGTATTAAACCTGATGACAATTGGGTATACAACGAACATTTTAATACCACACATGCAATAGATTCTACCTCTCAAATCATAACAGAAAGAAACTTGCTTTTCATGGGGGATGCTCAGATACCGTTGTTGCCCTGATAATTATTTCTCCCCATCCCAATTATATGCTCTTATACGGAGTTCATAAGATGCTCTAGAAACATCTAGGGACAAACCAGGAGGAGCTGTATAAGAGATGGAAAACTTTGTTGGATAGCTAGATCCAACAATTTAGCAAAAGTTCAAAAAAAAAAAAAAATCCCTTGCAATTGCTAAATTTGTAGGTCAGTCTGGCAACAATTAAGTTCCTACAGCTATTAAAACTATTTAAAGCTTTTGGGGTTGAGACTACATGATGCTCATCTGGGTATTTGTAAGGCATCTCCTAGTTAATAAACAATGCAATCAAACTTTCAGTCAACCTTAATTTTTTAAATGGCAATAGGCATGCAACAAGTTGAATATTACTCGTATTAAGAATAGCCCTATTGAAATAAATGGGTTGATGGGTCATATCCTCCCTGAAGCTTGGGCCAAACGTATCAGCATTATTATTTTCAGAGTCCAGATATACCAATAATGCATTTCTAAGCACAGTTTAGGATTTCTATACCTTAAAGCTATATTTTTCAATTTTTCTTCTGCCCCTCTCAATCTTCTAATTAATACAACATGAAGTATGAAATCATCTCTGAAGTAACAGTATATGGAGAGGATTTATCGTGGTCCACTTAAATATTAATGACAGCTTGCCTTTCTGTTCAAAAAGACATTTGTTTATTTAGATAAGATTTAATTTATTCATAATTTACCTAAATTTGCGGGAGTGTGCATGTACATTTTAGCTTATAAGCAGCATAATACATAAAACATTACCGAGGCATGCAAATTACACAAAAACACCATTTGAAACTGCTGGTTTGTCTTAGGCAGATAACTTTTCTTCTTTTTTTGGCTCGAATAGTGAGTCAAATGTATTTGCTGAGGGTTGTTCTGGATTGCACCAGTTCAGAATTATCCTCTTCTAACGACAAAGAAATAGCTCTTTAACATGGTTTCTTGGAACCTAATGTCAGAATTCCCAGTAACATAACCATAGCAAGCAAAACTTAGGCAGGCAATTTCCTCAAATAATAGGTTGACTGGATATGTCAGATTGGCACAGGCTGTTGAAAAACTGACTCTGAATATTCCCGTGGTTTTCCACATAATTAAAAGTGGAAGCTTGTCACTTTCTCAGAACAATAAGTCACGTGGTCCAAACAGGACATAGTCCAGTTGCAAGGTGATTCCATTCCTCTCCTTCCAAGCACCTGCAGGGATGTGCTTGGTTCCCATGAGAAAGTATTTTGCTTTAGCTACAACACCCAAACTATCTCTATTCCTCTCTCCCTATCCCTCTTCCTTGGTGTGTCAGCACTGACGTCTCAAAAATGGCCTCAGTCAGGCCAGCTTCAGGGTTGACATCTTGATTCCTATACTCTGAGCCCTATTCATTTTGGTATCTTTTGTCAGCAAAAAAGCACAAGAGGGAATTCCCTAAATTTCCTTAAGATTTGAATTTCATACATAAAATGGGACTACAACTCACAATGTCCTGGCAATTGGCCCAAAGACACCCTGCCAGCTTAATGCCTAAAGGGAGGACTAGAAATATCAGACTCCTGGTTTTCAGTCTTGCACTTTTACCACTAGACTGAACTAACTCTTTCTCTCTCTCTCTCTCTTTTCCTTTTTTTAAAATTTTCAAAGTACCCGGAAATTCACTGTAGTCCTTGATGTCATCTGTATTCCAGTTATTAATTACCACTGCTGCTCTTTCCATCTGTGTGCTTATGCGTGGACCAACTGACATCCACTGTCACTTGTTGTTACAAATTTAATTCCAAATCTGCGCAATTGTAAAAAGGAAATTAACTTCTCTGTGGAGAGATTCCATTTTGTCTGATAAATTGTGCATGGAAAAGAAAATGATATATCTAGATCTTTATTAATCGAGAAATTTCTAAATGTATTTTTGATTATTTCCAAAGTTGGTAGAGGTTTGTAATGATGATCTTAAATGATATCAAATCTTCAGGGAGGGAGGGGGTTGACGAGAGCCCAGAATGCAATTTAGTGGATGATAAGTGAGCTTAGACATCTCTACCTGATGGCTTAAATATATGTTTATGATGAAACTGATTCCAGTGGAGATGTTTGGAACAGTATGGACTATTGATTTTATTTTTAAAAAAGGAAAAGGAAAAAAAAAAGATTCCTTATCTGTGAATAGATTAGGGAGAAAATATTGAACTTGGTCTTTTAGTTCTCAGGGTTAGTGTAATTTATTTTCAATTTGTCAAACGTGGCAATGTAGAACAATTGTGTTTGGTGATTTATTAGGGCTTTTCTAAATAGGGCACTTTGTCATTGAAGTTTTTTCAGGAGTGGTGGTATGATTTTTAAAAATATTTTTACTAGTTCAAGATAAAGCTCCTCCCAAAAAAATCAAGAAAGAAAAGAAGAATGAAAGTGGTGAGGCATTACAAAAAATCGATGTACTTTAAATTCCTTGGCAGGAATAACTGCTGGAATTGATTTAAAAATTGATGGTAGATGTTCCAGCCATCTTTTCCTCTTTTTTGGATGCTGGAATTTGATTTCCTGACATCCAGACATAATAATTATCTACATACCCATCTTATTAAAAGCCAGATGCAGAAAGGCAGTGACTAAAAAACTTCAGGAGAAAGAAAACACAAAGAGAAGAAGAATGTGAATTTCACAGAATATAGAGAACTGTGATGACTCACAAGATTGGCTGTGTCTGCAATCTATATACAATTAGCAATAGCAATAACACTTAGACTTATATACTTCATACTCTCTCTAAATGGCTTACAGAGTAGCCTATTGTCCCCAACAATCTGGGTCCTCATTTTACCCACCTCAGAAGGATGGAAGGTTGAGTTAACCTTCAGCCAGTCAGAATTGAACTCCTGGCAGTCAGCAGAATTAGCCTGCAATAGTGCATTCTTTTTTAAAAAAAATATTTTTATTATTTACATATTTATGCAATACTGCATTCTAACCACTGCGCCACCACAGCTCTAGCATCTTATGTAACCAATGCCCATACCTCTTAATCTATGCCTTTCCGAGATCCTCACACTTTCCTGGCTTGCTCACAAGGAGAGGCCTGGTTTTCACCTGGAAAGAATATGATCAAGCAGAAGTAGGCCTGAAACACGCAGTCCTTTGTAAACCCACTGCAAAATATAATTGTACATTTTTACATACAGTCAGCCATGGTTAAGGAGAATGCACTAGAGTTAAATCTTATGTCTAAAGATGTTATGGATCAGGGGTCTTCAAACTTGACAGCTTTAAGACTTGTTGACTTCAATTCCCAGAATTCCTCCTCCAGCCATGTTCCAGCCATACTCAGGAATTCTGGGAGTTGAAGTCCACAAGTCTTAAACTTGCCAAGTTTGAAAGCCCTTGGTATAGATAGTCCTTCACTAACAACTGTCAGGGTTCTGGCAGTTACTCCATTAAATCATGAGCCTTGAGCCACACTCCCAAAACTAAAGAGGATTTATTTGAAGGTAACATTCTATGGTCTGGCACTAATCTGGGCGTAGCCAACTCTGAGATATGTAATTCACTGTCACCCTTGATCCTGCTTTCCCCACTCCACCCCTCTGGGTGTATCATCCAATGAAAAATGTCCATAGTCAAGAGTCATCAATCATGCTCTCCAATTAGCTTTTTTTTGTGGGGCAGAAGCTTCAGCCATCTAATCAGTCTTAGAAGAAAATGTGAATGGAATGTACTTTCAACTCCACACTGCTGCCTGCTCTTTGAACCCCCCCTTCTTTCTGTTGTCAACTATAAAACGTGTATACAAAATGTTTTATGAGTTGACAACAACCATAGTTGGGACCAGAACTTCTATTGCTAAGAAAGGATATTGTTATATCAGTTGCACTCAATTTCAAGATCATTTTAGTCATAGTTGTTAAGCGAATCATGGTGGTGTTAAGTGAATCACATGGTTGTTAATTTTCCTCATTGACCTTGCTTGTTGGAAACCATGGGAAGATTGCAAATGTTGCAACAGTCATAAATACATGCCAATTGCTATGAGTGCAAATTTTGATCACATGACTATAGATTCTGCAATGGTCGTAAGTGCGCAGGCCATTGGTAAGTCATTTTTTTAGTGTTATTTAATTTACCATTAAGGTCCCTTAATGGTTGTAAGTTGAGGACCATCTATAATGGTCAACTTTAGACTTCAGAGGGTAATTAGGACTACAGAAAAAAACAATTACTACCAATCTCCCTTCCATCAAGGACCTGTATACTGCACGAATCGAAAATAGGACTGTGAAAATATTTACAGAACCCTCACATCCCAGACATAAACACAACTCCTACCCTCAAAATGACACTATAGAGCACTGCACACCAGAACACCTAGACACAAGGACAGTCTTTTCCCCAACACCATCACTCTGCTAAACAAATAATGCCCTTAGCACTGTCCAACTATTTACAAAGCCTGCACTACTATTACTATTCTCATCACTCCTTATGACCCATCCCCTCCCACTTGTGACCGTATGACTGTAACTTGGTTGTTTGTATCCTTACGATTTATATTGTCTCCTAGTATGATTAGATTGCTTATTTGTACCCTATGACTATTATTAGGTGTTGAACCTTATGATTCTTGGCGAATGTATCTTTTCTTTTTATGTACACTGACAGCATATGCACCAAAGACAAATTCCTTGTGTGTCCAATCACACCTGGCCAATAAAGAATTCTATTCTATTCTGTTTCTGTTTCTGTTTCTGTTTCTGTTCTAATGTTATATACAGGTGCTCCTCAATTTACCACAGTTTGTCTGTTCAAAGTTATATCACTGAAAAAAGTGACATGACCATTTTTCACATTTACAACCGCTACTTCATCCCCATGATCATGTGATCAAAATTCAGTTGCTTGGCAACTGACTCATATTTATGATGAGTCCTGGGGTCATGTGATCGATCACCTTTTGTGACTTTCCAACAAGCAAAGTCAGTGGGGAAGCCAGATTCACTTCACTTAACCACCGAGTTACTAACTTCACAACTGCAGTCATTCCCTTAACAACTGTGGCAAGAAAGGTCGTAAAATGGGACAAAACTCATTTACACAATGTTTTACTTAGCAACATAAATTTTGGGCTCAATTGTGGTCATAAGTCAAGGACTGCCTGTAAAAGTCAGAATGGTTTCAATTTTAACACAGATCTGGCTGCTACTTAAGAAGCCGATGGATATGAACATCCTATGACTGAATATTTGCAGTTGCTTGTGGAACTTCGTGAATGTCTACTAGTAAACAGCAGCAGATTTCATCTTGTAAAATGTACCTGTTGTAAATATCAACATGCTGTGATTAAGCAAGTAGTGGTTAATTCATGAATGGGCTTTGCAAATGAGCCAGAGAGTAATTTGACTTCCAGTGGCTACAGAATGAATTATTTTCTTGGCATACATCAGAAGAAGCTGGATATCAATTTGCCTGAAGCAGCAACTATAATAGCATATACACACTCCTTTTCATGAATTTCATTTGGCTTAAGCAAAAAGCTTGACCAAAAAAGCTCAGACAAGCCCTAATTCATCCACTTAACTGTCAAGAAAGGCAAAGCACTGGCTATTGTGTTCCTCTTGGACACTGTTGGGATAGAGAAGAGACTGACCATCTGGAGAAATGATTGTGTGTCATATGGATAGACAAGTACAGAAGGGTTCTTATCCTACATAGGACAGAAACTAAAAGCATAACTAAGATCTATCTTGATTTGGTAGGTAGCCTTGAATGATGTTTAATGCTTAGCAAGAACTTCAGCAAGGCCTTCTCCTATGCCAGGGGTCTTCAACTGTGACAGCTTTAAGACTTGTGGACTTCAACTCTCAAAATTTTGTCCTCCAGTCATGTTAGCTCAGGAATTCTGAGAGTTGAAGTCCACAAGTCTTAAACTTGCCAAATTTGAAGACCCTTGTCCCATGCTGTGCTTATATTTAGAGAAATCTGACTTGCAAGATCCAATTTGGGTCGGGACCAGAAGTTTTATCTTCTGAGCTTTCAGACTAGTGATGGAGAATTTCAGGGAGAAGTTCCTTGAGAATGGGCTCCAGCACAAGTCCAAAAGGTCTGAAGACTAAACCTCTGGTCCTAGTGACTGACCGAGATTGGATTCTGCAACATTATCCTGCAACAAGTATATATTTGCCTTCCTTCATTAAAGAATCTTATTAGTTTCATGAAAACAGTTCTTAAAAATATTTCTACCGTTTATTCAGAAGAACTGTCTCTATACTCTTTTCAAATGTGGGTTAAGTGGGAATCTGAAGATGGTGGTCCCAGATCTCATCAACTTTGCCCATAAGAAGAGAGAGTTTCTTTGCCAGTTCTGGCTAATTACAAAGAAAAGCCCAAGAAAGATGATTTGGTTTCCTCTTATCCATCTTGAAGAATTTTAAGAAAAGCTAAGATTGTATTTTATTTAAGAAGCAGTTCTAGGCTTTGTCTGGTATGGCCACTTAGGAAAGGTTTTTACAGCCATTTCCTAATTTGGGTTGGGATTGTGCCATACGGGAGTTGGCTCTTCATTTTTAAACTTTGTCCATATGTAGTGTGCAAAACTATTGAATGCATGGAGAGCAGAAATGGAAAACTTGTGGCTTTTCATATGTTTCTAATTTCCTGCACAATCTCTGTTACCATGGGTAGGGAGTTCAAATGCAACAAATTTTGGAGGACCAAGGTTCTACATCGTTCTAGCCAAAGGTGGGAAGTTATGGAAAGGGTATTTAGAAAAGTGACCCGTCACTTCAGTTAAGACTCATATTTTGCCTAATGAATCCTCTCAAATGAAGATTGTCTAATTTGCTAGATGTGTTTAAGGATTTATGATCCTGTTCATTTTGATTTTGGAATGGGATTTGTTCAACTCTCTGGTGACTCAGTGGTTAAACTGCAGTAATGTAGGCAATCTCTGCCCACAACCTGCAGTTCGATCCTGATGGGGCTCAAGGTTGATTCAGCCTTCCATCATTCCGAGGTCAGTAAAATGAGGACCCAGATTGATACGGACGGTGTGCTGACATTTCTCACATGACCATTCACAGCATCTTGATAGTCACACGGTCAAAATTTTGATGCTTAGCAACTGACTCATATTTATGATGGCTGCAGTGACCTGAGGTCACGTGATCATCTTTTGCAAACTTCTGACAAGCAAAGTCAATGGGGAAGCCAGATTCACTTAACAAGTGTGTTACTAACTTAATAATTGCAGTGATTCACTTAACGGTGGCAAGAAAGATTGTAAAATGGGGCAAAACTCACTTAACAGCTGTCTTGCTTTAACAACCGCATATAATTGACAGACTGGATTTTATCATAGATTTTATCGACTATTTATGATTTAGTTGTAGAATGTAATTGTATATTTATTGAGTGTTTTTATTTGTTCTGGTCTATGACTGTAATAAATTCTGAAATCAATTCTGAACAACGGATTCCATTGTGGTCATTAGATGAGGACTACTGTGATGACCCAGAGTGTAAAACAAATGTAACAAAATCCAAAACGTAAATAAATGTCCTTTAATGCCTCCAACTTGGCCCCATTGTTCAATATTTCTCAGCTGGAGATAAAATTTATTCAAAAATAGTCTTCAAAAGAAAGCAATACAGTCTGAACTTAATGAGCAGATAGAGGTGAAATTAAAAAACTAAAACAAACTACAATGTACAATTTCCACAATGGACCAGGGTAACTAATTACCAACTTCAAGAAGATAACAAGGCACAGTCTGTTGGAAGGACGCCAAGCAAGATAACTTCAGCCCAAAATAACACATGCTTTGCTTCTGGCAACGTTGTATTTTAACTGTCTCTCTTATATACTATTCTTCCCAGCTGCAACCAATGAGGGCCGCTTCCTCTCTCATAAGCCAAGTTGTTTCCTTCTCCGTTCCTCCTTGTGTGTCCTAGGATGGATAGGGGATGGCCCTGAGTCCTCCTCTGACTGCCCAGACACCCTCTGCTTTTCCCCAGCCTCTTCCACAATCTCCGGAACCACATCTCCACTCTCTGACTGCTGCTCCTCCTCTCCCTCAAAGTCCAACTCTAAAAAGGGCATGACAGCTACCTTAGTGAGTTGCTCTTAGGAGCAGACATGTTGTAGCCATGTGGAAACCTCTCTTCCGAATCAAGTTGGTGAGAGACGGATTCTTCTGATTAGCTGCTTTGTTTTGTTTACTTTTATTTCAGCCGTTTCTCCGCCACCCACACTTTTCTTTTTAAACACAGTGTGCGAGCTTGCTCATGTGGCGAGCAAAAATGTCTCTTTTTGTTTTTCCAGATCCAAAAAGCTTGTCACAGTGCAGCAGAGAGATAGAAGGCAGATCTGAGGCTAACACAGTGGGCTCTGACAGCTTGGCACTTGGGGTGGGGGGACGACTTCTGTTTCCATTTCCAGCCCTGTGCCCTCTGGGCATGGATTGCTAAACAGAGGTGTTTGCAAGAATTTGTGTGCAAAAAGAAACAGTTGGATCATTGGGCCCTGCAATTAAACAACAGAGAAAGCTGGCCTGGTGAGGGGCTTCATATTAAATCAGCATCAAAGTCAATTTTATTGCGGGAGAACTATAGAGTTTGTTTAAAAGAAAAAAAATACATTAAATATGTTCAGGTTATCTCCAGATGAATTGACTACAGGCTGTCTTTCCGGCCAACGTTCATTCTGGTGGCGCCGTTGGGTTTTCCAGAAATGCAGTAATTGAATGGTTCTAGTTTCCCCTGGCATCGATGGAATATTTATTTATTATTTGGATTATTTACATCATTTGTAAGCTATCCCAGTTAACACAGGCCTCTGGGCAGCGCACAGTAAAAGTGGCAAACTCTGACAGTAGGCTCATAAAGAATGAAAGCACTGAAAGCCACAACAGAAAATGGATAACAAGAAAACCAAATTTGTAAAATGTTCCCAAATAAGTCCTGGCTGGGGACTAGATAGACTTCTGTATTACATCTTGTCTACAATAATTGCTGATATGTTCCCAGACTACTCAAGTGCAGGATTTAGCTTTAAAGCCTTAAGAAATGACCACAGTTTTTCTAATGAGCCGTGTATGTCCGTACAAAGCTCCTTAAATGTTGAGTCTTATTTTCAGGCTTATTAATAGCTAGAGAACCTTCTCACTGCTAACCCAAATTAGGATATATATACACATACACACACATGCTCGCACACATGCGCGCACAGACACACACGGTTCTAAACGTTTGAAATTGTTTGAGCCCAACATTTCTGTGGCTAAGCAAGACTTGCCTTCGGAACTTGTGGGAGCTTCATCACTGGAAGCTTTCAAGAAGAGACTGGACTGCCATCTGTCAAAAATGACTGCAGGGTCTGCTTGGGCAGGGGGTTAGACTAGATGTCCTACAAGGTCCCTTCCAACTCTGTTAATCTGTATCTGTATTGAGACAGTTGTTAAATGAACTTTGCCCTATTTTATAACCTTTCTTGCCACAGTTGTTAAGTGAATCACAGTTATATATTAAATTAGTAATCCGTTTGCTAAGTGAATCTGGCTTCCCCATTGACTTTCCTTGTCAGAAATTTGCAAAATATGATCACATGACTATGGGACACTGCAACCATCATAAATATGAACCAGTTGCTAAGTGTCCAAATTTTAATCATGTGGCCATGGGGAAGCTGCAACGATTATGTGAAAAATGATCATAAGTCACTTTTTTCAGTGCCATTGTAACTTCAAATAGGCACTAAATGTAAGTCAAGAACTACCTGCATGCTGTTTTACAGTTAGATGCTACTTTTATTACACACATGGCTTTTGTTAGAATGCAACTTGATTTATATTCCATGTTCACATTCAGTGAAACTGATTTCACTGATGTATTGATAGCAAAGTACACATTTTATGTTGTAAGCTATCATGGAAGTCTGTAAATTGATAAGCAACTACGGAAAAATGATCTTGAAATACAACTGCACAAATTATATTTTGGGGGATAAGATTTTTGTCTAGTTTCCAGGGAAAGGGAATGTCTTTTAAGCCTGAAGCAAAGGACCTCCAGCAAATTTGAAGCCTGTTGTTTCTTCCAAATATATAGATTTTAGCTTCAACATATGCCAGCATGTACAGCCTGCGCTTGTGAGTGTGTTTTGGGGAAAAAAAAAACATTTTATGCTGTTTTCCATTAAAAGAAAATTGAAAGGGTTTTACAATTAAAAACTACAATCAAAAGCTTAAAGAGAGTAATTAAAAACATAAATCAAAACATTTTATAAAATACAGCACAGAAACATAAAATAAAACAAGACTAAGAAAACCATTTAAAAGCCATAACAGAAAGTAAAAACTACCATAAAAAGCTAGTTAGAAACCACTATAATGTTTAATGTACCAGAAGGCTTAAGGAGGATTAAGATGTCTGGGTCCCTTTTCCTGTGTCCCCAGAAGACAATAAATATGATGTACATTACCCAAGAAGACTTTCCAATATCAGAGGGTTACAACTGAATAGGATCACTGGGTAGAAGTTTTCAGTCTTCTTTGAAAGTACTGATTTAACTATGACACCAAACCAGATTTATTCATCAGATTTCCTTGAACCGAACACATAATTTGTCTCTATAGTCTTTTCAGATTAAGTGGGGATCTGAGAATGTTTGTCCCAGATCTCATCAACTTTGCCCATAGAAAAGAGAGTTTCTTTGCCAATTCTGGCCAATAACAAAAAAAAAAGCCCAAGAAGGATGATCTGGTTTTCTCTCA
Organism: Pseudonaja textilis; assembly: GCF_049901715.1. NCBI lineage: Eukaryota > Metazoa > Chordata > Lepidosauria > Squamata > Elapidae > Pseudonaja > Pseudonaja textilis. The sequence continues at coordinate 17,455,320 of NC_141998.1, read as the reverse complement.
TCAGAATGTTAAGAAAACCTAAGATAAAATTTTATTTAAGAAGAATTCTAGGCTTTGTTTGGTATGGCCACTTAAGAAAGATTTTTACATCCGTTTCCTAATTTGGGTTGGGATTGTGCCACATGGGAGCCTGGCTCTTCATTTTTAAACTTTATCCGTATGTTCGGTGTGCAAAAATATTGAATGCATGTAGAGCAGAAATGGAAAACCTGTGGCTTTTCATATGTTGTTGATCTCCTTCATGATCTCTGTTACTACGGCTACGGAGTTAAACTGCAACAAAAGTACCTCTGAGCTGACTCGCAGGATTCAAGAATCTCAAATAGTAAATCAGATTAGATTAACAGAGTTGTAGGTCATCTAGTCCAACCCCCTGCCCAAGCAGGAGACCCTACACCATTTCTGACAGGTGGCAGTCCAGTTTCTTCTTGAAAGCCTCCGGTGATAAAACTCCCTCAACTTCTAAAGGGAAGCTATTCCATTGGCTGATTGTTCTCATTGTCAGAAAATTTTATTTCCAGTTAAATCTCTCCTTGTTCAGTTTCCATCCATTATTCCTTGTCTGGCCTTCGGGTGCCTTGGAAAATAGCTTGACCCCTCCCTCTCTGTGGCAGCCCCTCAAATATTGGAAGACTGCTATCATGTCTCCCCTGGTCCTTCTCTTCCCTAGACTAGCCATGCCCAGTTTCTGCAACCATTCATTGTATGTTTTAGCCTCTAGTCCCCTCGTCATCCTGGTTGCTGTTCTCTGAACTTTTTCTAGAATCTCAACATCCTTTTTGTAGTGTGGTGACCAAAACTTGGATGCACAAACTAGTGCCTCTAATGAGGCTACTGTTGCTCTTTGCTGCCATCTATGAGTTGCCTGGATGTTTGCAGCCCAAGTATGGCGTCCCTGACATCTACTGTATTAGGTAAAACGTTGCTGTGAGGAAAAATGTTTGGAAATCTCCCCATGGCAGCAAGAGCAGGGAAATGCCCCCCCCTTGTTTAGTAGCCAAATCTTGCGTCTTGGCTGATGGTTTTTGAAGCTTTAGTTCTTTTCCTGCATTCCTTCTTGCCAGCTCTCCTAGGCCTGTCAGTTAACCTGGTTGTTAAGTGAATCTGGCTTCCCCGTTGACTTTGCTTGCCAGAAGATCGCAAAAGGTGACCACCTGACCCCAGGACAGAACAGCTGTCATAAATATGAACCAGTTGCCAAGTGTCTGAAGTTTGATCACATGACCATGGGGACGCTGTAAACGTGAAAAACGGACATGAGGTTTTTTCAGTATCCTTGTAAATTTGAATGGTCACTAAATGAACTGTTATAAGTCAAGGGCTACTTCTCTCTCTCTCTCTGTGAGAGAGAGAGAAAGAGAGATAACTTTCTTAAGTTCATCAAAATATCAGACCTATGATATCAATTCAAATGCTTTGTATGCATATCTGAGTTTTTAAGGCTCTTATCTGATTTGCATTAAATCTAGCAAACGCTGGGAATCTTCATTTTATACTGAATTAACTTATAAATCCTTCAGGGTATCGGTATCCATTTTTATGTTATAACTCCCTAGAAACAAAACTTTAGACTGTTCAACATACATGTTGACAACTTTGTGAATCTTTGTTTTGTAAAGTGGAGCCATTTATAATCTTGTGGTGAATCTAGTAATATATTTCATGAATTTTAACCACACCACGTTGTACTGCTTTCTAATATTTTAAAAAGTAACCATGGCAATTATCATGGACTGTTACGTATTTAGTAGTAGGGGGGAAAAAAGGTCTGAATTTTTCATAAATATAGTCATAAATTTCATAAATTATTAGTTGAATATTACCTCTACATGTTTTGGTTGGGTTTTCCCCATAAGTTTTGTGATGTAATCCTTATCACAAGAAGCAGATTTGACATTTTCAAAGCAGCTACATTGCAAATAGTAATACTACAAGTTATTAAAATTATTTTATTAAAATCTTCCCCAATTTCTCCCTTCAATTTTTTTTCTTTTTGTTCAATATAAAATCTTTCTGTTTCCAATTAGAGTAATTTTGTTTTGTGCTTCATTTATATCTTTATCTTTCAAAGAGCAGTACTCTCTTTAAGAAAACCTGGAATAAATGTTATAGCACTAACATTTGAATTTTAAAACTTTCTAGAAATACCATGCATAGCAATCAGTTAGAGAGAATGCCAGTCATTCATTTGGGCTGGCATGTAGGCTGGTTCTCTGCCAAATCTCAAAAGTCTTAATAAGCTACTTGAAATGTTTGGATTACAGGTAGTTCTCCAATGACAACTATAATTGAGCCCAAAATTTATGTTGCTAAGTGAAACCATTGCTAAGTGAGTTTTGCCCCATTTTACGATTTTTCTTGCTACGTTTGTTAAGTGAATCTGTTGTGGGGGCCACCAGCCGAATCAGAGAGAGAGAGAGGGAGGGAGGGGGAGAGAGGGGGAGGGAGAGAGAGAGAGAGAGAGAGAGAGAGAGGGAGACCATCAGCCCTCAGATGGAGAGTCAACAACCTCCAGGTCTGGAGCTGGCTGATGAGGAAGAGGAGGAACCGCTGGGTCCAGTGCCTGAGGCACAGATGCGCAGAAGGCAGAGGAGAGGAGAGCAGTGGAAATATATGGGCCGATCTTTGGAGTGTGTTCTGACCCAAACCTAGTTCCAAGAGAGCAAACACAAGACAAAGGCAGCAGTATAACCTTTTAAAGTTTCACGTGCACTTGGCACAGGCTCCTCAGAAACCTCCTCATTACTGCTGCCAGCCCCCACAATCTCTCAAGGTAGCGGTCCACTCCCTCATGGTCCTGGCCCGTCATCTTGAGTCCTCGCTCTCCTCAGCCATCTGCACCTGTTGCCAGCTAACCACAACAGCATGGAAGAGCCACTGCTGCTAGCAAAGCTCCACCCTAGCTCTAGGGGGTGGAGATGAATAGATGTGGCAGACAACTATTCATCTCCCTGCTGGACAGACTTGTTAGCCTGCGTTGAGAGGGAAACTTTTTGCCGGGGCTGCTGGTGCTCCTAGTAAAGGAATCGTTGAGTTAACTTCAGAGGGTTTGTTGTGTTTGGGGGAGCTGGGTCAGAACTGAATCACTGCAATTCTTAAATTAGTAACATGGTTGTTAAATGAATCTGGCTTCCCCATTGACTTTGCTTGTCAGAAGATTGCAAAAGCTGATTACATGACTCCAGGATATTGCAACCATCATAAATATGAATCAGTTGTCAAGCAGCCAAATTTTGATCATGTGACCATGGGGAAACTCTCTTTTCCTCTTCCTTTCCTTCCTTTCCCAGTTCTACAGTAATAATTCAGAATGAAACTGTGTTGCATAGGTGTGAATGTGTTTGTGTTGTCATAAAACTTCTGTATCCAAACACCAATTCTAAAGGGACTTCCTCTAGTTATAGTGCTGGCTTTCCCCATTCTCTTTGTTTAGCCAATAGACTAGAAACCTACATCTTTTCTCCATACCCACCTACTCAGCTCCCAACCCTTCACTTTTTTTGTGTGTAAATTTTATTTGAGAAATACAAATAAAACATCTTTTTGAAAGTAGTGTGATCCCAGGCTACATTTCTTCGTACAGACACAAATTCAATTTCATGCTCATTTTTATGTTCAATTCCATATCTTATTACTGTTTTACATTTTCTGCATAGCTTCTCCCCTCTTTTAATTTTCTTAATTTTATTTCAATTATCTCAATTCAAATCATTATATTTATACTTTTTGTCTGTCCTGTTTCAATTTCATATTATCTTTTCTCATTAAACAATGTTTCTCCTGTAGTTGCTGATTGGAGTATGACACCTTTATATCTTTTAATTTTATCCAATAAATACCTTAAAGTTATAACATTCAATATAATACATAACTCCCGTTCGGATACTGCTTGGTACGTTCTTAAAATATACACTATATTCTTAAAAAAAAAGAAAAGAAAAAAAGGGTTATAAATATATATAGTTAAAACAACACTTTGCATTCTAATTCAATTCTATCATTAATGTTAATATTCATTAAAATCTTAACTTCTTTAACATTACTTTTCAATTAAATATCATACTTATATGGGAACAGTTATAAGCTTTCCATCATTAATTCCGCCCCCTTCACTTATACTTTATAAAACATTAACTAATTATAATGTTCCCGTCCCTTCCTAATTCAATTCTCTCATTTATTTTATTTCATTTATTTTATTAACAAACATTTCACAAGATTACAGTAACTATTTTAATCATACATTGTTTCCAATTTTCTAAAATTATTTCTAATACTAATATAACAATACAATCTTATGTACCTTTACAGAATCCCTTTTTCAGTTAAGTTTTCACCCATTATCTCTAAATAGGCCCTGTTTCTCTATATCTTGTTTCTGTCTTTTGTAACTTCTTTTCCTTTCCTTCTTCCCTTTCTTCTTCTCTCTTCCCTTTTTACCCCCTTGTCTCTCTACCTCTATTTCTCTCTTATGTATTCCCCTCTTCTGTTGCTTTCCAATATTATGCTTATTTTTTGAACTATTTTTCTTTTCTTTGGTTGTTTTTTTAAGTCTTAAATTCTCCATTCTCTTTCCCCCCTTTCCTTTTTCTTCCCCACATAGAATTACTTGTTCATTAAAGATGGCTTCTTCTTTGTCCCAGTCTTCTTGTTTTGCAGACATTTCATTGTTTCTCATAGTTCCAAATCTCCATTTCTAAGAATTGAAAAATGAAGCCAAAAGAACCTCTCCCTTCTTGTGCATCTTCTTTGTACTTTTTAAGTTCCATTTTCAATTCATCCAGAAGTAGTGTCATTGTATAAATTTTAAAACAACCACCTGATTAATTTTAGTCATTCAAATGTAATAACCAAGAAGCCAATGATCGCCAAGTAATCCAAATACACGCAAGCTGTTTCTTTTTGCTTTTTTTTCACTTTCTCTTCCTGGGGTTCTACAATTTAGTTACCAAGTTTCAGTTAAAATGTATCTTTTAGAAGTCTTGTTGAACTTTTACTGTAGATTCCTTTTAATTCCAGGCAGTCTCCTCCCTTCTTTCCAGATCCTGCCCTTTTGTTCTTTTTCTCTCCTTTCCTGTTTATAAATAACTTTTTAATGTCCAGAAATCTTTATTATCCCTTTGACATTTTATTTTTATTTTCAGCTTAATTGCCTGTTGATGTCAAAGCAGATTTTTTTTCCGATTTCTTATTTAAGTCTCTTAGTTGTCGATATAGGGAAAGTGAGAGAAGGGGGAAAAAAAGCCAAACCTTTCCCTTTTCACTTTCCTTCGCTGCTTCTGAATCTTCTTTGGGAACGATGTTGCTTTTTTTTAGTTTAAATTCCAGGGTACCTTAGTTGTTGCTTTTGCAATTTAACCCGGTCAGCCAGAACTTTCACCTCTTATCTTCCTCCTGCACATTCTTTCCCGGTTGAGTTCTTCTTTGAGGTGGCCATTTCTGACCACCGCTGTAACCGCCTTCGGGAAAGGGAGTAATGGCCAGCTGAGGAGGAGAGATGTGGCTCTCCTCAACCCTGTTGGCAGTCTCCCCACTCTTCACCACCTCCACAGGTTGGCTTAGCACTGAAACCAGCCGGCTCGGGTTGCTCCAGTGGTGAGCCCAGACCGAAACCGCACATGATTGCGGATTTCTGTCTGTCGCTGAAGAAGCTCAAAACCGGAAGCCCCTTCTCCCAACCCTTCACTTTTCAAGTCAGGCTGGCATTAAGGTTTATCCTCCAGTGAGGCATGTTTGTGTTAAAGTGAATAAGAATTAGATGTAAGAAAGCTTCAAGGGGATGACAAGGCCCTCATGTTGACTGCATTATCATTTGTAGTAACAAAAAGAGCTTAAAACGTTAGCATATTCTTTTGAAAATGGAGCTTTGCATTCTATTGAGAGAAAGGAAGTAAAACCCTCCATACATTATCTTTCCAGGCACTGTCAAGAAATGCTTAGGGATGACACCTGTTTAAAAAGTATCATGGTGTAGAAAAATATGCATAAGTGCCAGATCTTTGGATTGATCCCTTAAGTCAAAAATGGCAAATTAAAATTTCAATTAAAATCCCACCTAATTTGAAACTTTTGCTTCTTTAATTTTCACTTTTTAAACTGGAAATCTCTCTCTCTCTCTCTCTCTCTCCCCCTCCCTCCCTCCCTCCCTCCCTCTCTCTCTCTGTGTGTCACACAGACACACATCCCTGGGCCTGCTCTACTTTCCCAGCCTGCTTAATGTGGGATTTATAATTGTAAGCGCTGGAAGTGAGTGCTTCAAGAAAAGCTTAGAAGATTCATATTTGCTGTGTGTGTAGAGAAGCCAGTTCCCTCCATTTTTTTTCAGTGTTAACTATTTCTTGGTTTACTTAAAGCCCAGGATGCTTGTTACCCTGTTTGTATTAGCTTAGTTCTTCGCTATTACCTAATTCCCATTTCGCTTTCATGCATGGAGCATTTGATAAATGTTCAAGATATATGCTGGTTGCTCATGAGGGTTTAAATATAGGAGCTGAACATGTACTGCATATTAATGTGTACAACGAGTGCCATCCCGGGTGTTCCGGTGGGCTTGTAAGTTTTGATGATCACTTGCAAAATATTTTTTTTTTTTTTTTTAGTAGGGAGAATTGTTCGAGCTTGTAACGATTTAAAATAGATCGTAGCATTCTTTTTTAGGTTTGTGAAATGGACTTTTCTGCAGCGTTTATTTTTCATCACTTCTCCCTGGATGTCCATCTAAACAATTCAAGAAAACCTTCACATATGCAAACCCCTATCCATCAAAACCTAGAGATGTTTGGGCTGTACAAATGGAGGCCCTGAAGACAAGGTGATATGTTAGCTAAGAGATGCAGGTGAGATATCAGGGAAAGGGAAGAATTTAAAATGTTGCTTTGGATTTAATTTATTCCTTTAAAAAAAAAAAAAAACTAATTCTGAGAGGATGAACGTACAAAAATATACACTACTCTTATCTTGTGCTAGGGAGAATTTGGCCCTCCTGGAAGGCTCTTTCCTTTCAATTCAGCTCTAGAAAAATAAAAAGAGGTGTGACTACTTCTCCAAAGCCGAAGTGTAAATCACTTAAATCTTGCCTCTGTCTTGATATCTAAGTGTTCCATTCTTGGGATTTTACAGTCTCACTAATTGCATTAAAAACTTTTGGAAGTCCTTTTAGGGATTTGATGTAACTTACCCCAGTTTCTTCCCTGGTCCAGAACAGAAAGTCTGAATCTCATAATTATTTTTATATCCCTTCCTGGTTACAGCTTATTGAAGGAGAAGATAACATATTCTTATGTTTTTTTCTAATCCATTTATTTTAGCCCACCGATATTCACCAATGCTCTAGAAAAATTGGGGTTCCGTAGACGTTTCTAAAGTTTTCAAGAAGTTTGTGACAATCTTCCTTATTTTTTCACCAAGTGTTGGAGAGTCATTTGTAGCCTGTAGGACTTTCTCAGTTCAGGCAAGAGACAACAAGTTTTATTTAAAGTGAAACAGAAGTCTTTTGTTAACGCAATTCTCATTAAGCACAGGATTTTCCCCTTGGTAAAAGAAAAATTCAAAGTGCGCTGAGAGCTCATCTTCTTTGCATCTTTATGAGTGTGTGTACATGTGGTTCCTTCCTTCCAATTTATTTTAAAGCTGCTCCATTTCTTATTTTGGTTATGAAAATGAGGCTGAATTTTATCTACGGTACCAGTAGTAGTGATAACAGTATTGAATAGGAAGATAGCAGAGCGAGGGTTAATGTTCTTCGATGTGTCTCTGAGAAAAATTGCTGGATTTTAAACATAAATCAGGAGAATATTCTGTGCAGCTCTTATGGAAGCTTTATAACCCCTGTCACTGCATGTGCTCCCATGTTTGTTCAGCCTCTTTGCCACACACCAAATTTGTACAATCGGGAAGAAAAAAAATTGTCTTTTTTATTTTTTATTCTTTTCTTTCCTCCCTAATGGTTGCAAAACTGGGCAGGCAGAATCTTTGTAATGCATGGAACAGCTTTCCTTTTGGTCTGCTCTCATTAATTTCTTCTCTGAAATCCAGCAAACTGCAGATGTGTCCCTGTTCATGCTTTTGTTCTCAATGCGATGGTATTGTTATTTCTCTTATTACACTTACTGATGCAGGGATTTCTTGAACTTTAGTTCCTTAACTACCATCAGTTGTCTCTTTGGGTGACTGTTCTGTTTCCAAATGTCACGAACAACCTTGTATTAAGGCCCTAGTCACAGGGAGACAGCACATTTCTGTTTTCTCACAATTCTGTACTCTGTTTGACAAAGTTTGATGTCTGTTTGCCTTCAAGTCACCAATCAAAGAAATGGTAGAAAATACAGCAAGCTGTAGGCTCTCAAAACCTTCGTATCTCAGAGGTCTCATTTGTTCTTGCAGGGGGGTGTTGGGGAGAGGGATAAAAAGGGATGATATTTATTGATTTGTTTGCTTTCGCATTAAGGAGGAATAATGAGGGGGCCTAAAACTAAGCGCTTTTTAGCATGGCTTCCAGCTTGTGTTATAATATGCAGTGTGGAGCTGTTTTCTTTTACTGGACTGGGAGGTCCTCTGCACTATCACCCATTTCCTTGTAATGTCTTGTTTAAATTACTGCAGTGCTCTCCATAGGGCTGCCCCTGAACAGCATTCGGAAGCTTCAGTTGGTGCAAAAACGCAGCTGCATGGCTAGTAATTGGTGCCTGCTACACGGCACACCAAACGCCACTTCTGCATGAGATACGTTGGCTACTGGCGTGTTTCTAGGTACTTGCTATCAAGGTACTTGTTATCACCTTAAAGCCCTACATGACACGGGACCAGGTTACTTGAGTTTCTACACACTGCATTTGATCTAGCAGATTGGGCATGCTGCAGATCCCATCAGCCACGGAGTGTCAAGCTGGAGGGGAGAGAGAAGTTGGGGTTTTTCTGCAGCAGCCCCTGTTCTGTGGAATGTCTTCCCTTTGGAACTTAGAATGGCTCCAACCCTGCTGGCCATTTCTAAGCCTTCGAAAACTCTGTTCCTGCGCCTGAGATGCTGACTGTGTTAAAGGGCCCCGTTTCTTGGCTTTACTGTGAACCGGCTAACTATCCCAGCTGCTCTGTACATTTATTTTGGGTGCCTTTATTATTTTTCAAGTGCTTTTTATTGTCCCAAAGGTGCTTTTTCAAAAGGCAACTGGACTTCTTTTTTTTCTTGAAGACGTTTTGGTTCTCATCCAAAAAATTTCTTCAGTTCAGAAATGAAGAAGCTTTTTGGAGTTCACAACTGAAGGAAGCTTCTTGGATGAGAAGGAAAACATCTTCAAGGAAAAACAAAAGTCCCATTGTCTTTTGAAAAAGCACTTTTGGGACAACCATGACCTGGATGACTGGGAATCTCCGTGGACCAGGGGTGTCAAACTCAAACTTAAATCTGGCCCATGGGGCTAGGCTGGAAATAGCAAAGGAACAGTCTGCAGTGCCTCGGGCAGGCAAAATGGGACATGGGTGGGGGAGCACATTTTGGCTGGCAGGGTGCTGCAGGAGGCCATCCAGGCCAAAAACGGGGCATGGGGGTGCATGAGTGCCCCCCCATGCCCCAATTTGGCTGGCAAAGTGCTGCAGGAGGCCACCCAGGCTGAAAACATGGCGCAGAGGAGAACTACAATGCTGATCTGGCCCTCAAAGAAATCCAGTTTATCACCCCTACCTTAGACAATGGTTTTTAGTGCTTTACTTGTTTTTATAGTTTTGTAATTGTAAGACACTCAGAGTCATTGACATGGGTGGCTATAGAAATCAAATGCATACATATTACACATGCATACAACTGTTTCTGTTGTGGAAGAATCTATCACCATCCCTGGTTGTTGCTTCCAGATTCTGGGACAGTGGTGGGATTCAATTTTTTTTTTACTACCGGTTCTGTGGGTATGGTTTGGTGGGTGTGGCAGGGAAATGATACTGTAAAATCTCCAGTCAGAGGCGGGATTTGCCAGTTCTCTGAACTACTCAAAATTTCCACTATCGGTTCTCCAGAACTGGTCAGAACCTGCTGAATACCACTTGTGTTCTGGGATTCAGTTTTCCCAGAATGTTGTGAATAGAAGATTTTTATTGTATTTCTAAACTATCAGGCCATTGCAGAGCAACACTAAAATGCTCATGCGAGGGTTCCCTGGCTGGCGGGTCCGGCAGAGAGATCCCGAAGCCACCCGTCCTTTCTACCCCTCGCCCAGCCCGTCCCCGTCCCCATGCATCTCCAAATGCACTGGCAGCTCCAAACACTGCAGCAGCATGGGATCGGACAGAGGCACTCACTCGGCGGGTCTCAGCTCAGAGGAGGACGCAGAGCAGGCCATCTCCTTGCCTCCCTGTCCACGAATGGGTGGGTGCTATCACTGCCTTGGGTAGCCTCTCCTGGTGGCCCCTTCAGGTTTGGGCTGGAGGGACTTGGGAAGGAAGCCAAGCTCGGGTCAGCCTGGCTCTATCACTTGGCAGGCGGGCACACACCTGCAGCTCACTTTCCCAGCTCTGCCTAGCCCACATGGCTCTGGCACGGCCCTGGCAGGATGAGCAGAGGGCCCAGCGGGGAGGTGCTCATTGCCTTGGTGAGAGCTCCGTCCCTGGGCAGGAGACCCCACCTGTCAGCTGTGCTGGGTGCCCCAGGCGAAGCTCTTCATGCTCTCCCCGGCGCCAGGCAGGGGTGGCGGCTGGGCGCTTTTGCCGGGGTGGGCCGATCCTGCACTGCAGCCCCGGGAGATTTGCCTCACCAAGTGGGGTAGGGCTGCCCTCAGGCAGGGGAGGCTTTGTCATACCGGTAGTAGGGCGTCGTTTTTAAAAGAATTGGCAGGAAAGAGCCTTGGCTGGCCGCACGTGGCTGCGCCAAACACCGGCAGCACGGGGAGAAGGGAAAGCAATGGTGGCGGAAGGTCTCCCGATATGAAGTGCCCCACCAACGCTGAGGTCAACTTCCAAGCCGTCTCCACCCACCCGCCTGAGGATGCAAGGGGGGGGGAGAATTAAGTCACCCCTGAAAAGATGGTCTAGCCATTTTTTCGGGGGTCAAAAAAAAATAAGGCCCAGCCTTATCTTGTGAGAAATATGGTAGATACAAACTCAAGGTTAACCGCACCAAACTTGACTGCAGAAAATACGACTTCAGCAACAGAGTGGTCATTGTTTGGAATTCTCTACCTGACTCTGCGGTTTCTTCCCCAAACCCCAACAACTTTAACCTTAGGCTGTCTACTTTTGACCTCACCCCTTTCCTAAGAGGTCTGTAGGGGGCATGAATAAGTGCACCAACATGCCTACCATCCTTGTCCTATTGTTTCTTTTCTTTTCTTATTTTTCTTATATGTATCCATAATTATGTTTTTACTTATCCCTATTATCTTGTAAGCAATTGACAAAAGTAAATAAATAAAATAAAAATAAATACAAATATAAGGTGTGCATATGCAAAGAACTCATAATTAGATTCTGTCTTAGCTGACCAAGCTGGCCATTTTGTATGACAGTGAGAGAGAGAAAGAACACAATTTGCCAGCCTACAAATGAAAAACCTGTACAATGCTACTTATCTTTCCTCCAGAACCATTGAGATGGCAAAATATATTATCTGGCTTAACAATGCCGTCTCTGGTTGCATGAATAAATTGGGAGGGAAGCTGTTTTTCTTCGTTTGCATGACAATGCCCCTGCTGCAATACCATTTGCCATTTAATTTGGAGTAGTTGCTGGGTGAGAAAAGGAAGGAAGACAACACAGTGTGGATACTTACTGGGGAAGAGGCTTTGTGGTAATTAAAATTGATTTGTTCCTTGGGAAAAAGCCTTGGAATACCTGCTTGCCCTCCAAAACTATCTGTCTGAAGCCTGAGGTTGGGAAAGTTAAAGAGCAGAAAAACAGTCCCCTAATATCACTCCACTGGGTCCTTATTCATGTAAAACACTGGGTATGGATGGAGTCGGTTGGCTTAGTAAAAGCACGGAGAATTCAGCTTCTGAGAAATTTGTAATTTAGAATAGTAGATGAAGAGTTTATTCACACCCAGTTTACAGATAGGACAAAGTAGCAACGAGCTTCTGCCTCGTACTATTCTATTTTTTAATATAGCAGTAAGGAAGTTTTTTTCTCTTTGAAAGGTCATGGATTTATGAAGAAAGCAAATGGGGGTTGCAGCTGATGGAGCTGGTCTCAGATAGGGAGAGAAATGGCCAATTTACAAGTTTGCATCGTTTCGTCTCTGTGTGGTCTCAGCCTAATGTGTATCCATATTGTGTGTGTTCACATTATCAACATATGTTCTATCAGTGGAAATAATATCCAGAGATATGATTTGGGGAGCAAGAAAGGGCTTATAGCATCTGGATATTGTAGAAGTCTGTAAGAAGCTTGGCTAAGAGTTGCTTTTTCCATACCAGCTTGATAGCCAAACCTTTCCAAAACTGACAAACATGTGAGTTGTTCACAACTTTTGTATAAAGTTTCTGGAAAACGGAGAGACCCCAGTGCTTCCAAACTAAGATACACAGGATTCAGAAAAGATAAACTCTGGATCAATCCTGCTATCCCTTCCCTGCATTTCAAACTGTTTGCTTGATATCTCTAGACAGGCTGTGGATGGGTACCCACAGCCAATAATTCCCTCTAACTTAATTTGTGAGGCCAAGCATATGCCCAGCTGTCATGCGACAGCCTTATTGGCTGATATTCCCTTCTGATGATGCTTCTTTTTGGCAATGGACTTTTACCCTGAGTAACATTAGATGTTAAAGGAGTCTATATTCTGAGTAGAGACTGTGCTACACTGGTACAGTGGCAAAAGTTGCAAGGCAAGTTCTACATTAAGGAGAATTGCATTTCTTTCAATGTTCATGCTTTCCTTGAAAAATCCCAGTGCTCATCATGGTCTTTAAGAATAAAGAGGATGCAATTAAAAACAACACGGGGGAGATAAATGCATTGCTGCTGTGCTTTTGTGATATTGCATTGGCACAGTGCTCTGGGCCTGTCACTGGATTCAGGATGGATGTGATTCAAAATAGAAGACACCCACAGTTCTACTTTGGGAAGTTCCATTTTTAATTAAGGCACCTTTATTCCAAAGCCGACTCCCCATAATGGCAACCGAGTTCTGTTTGCTAAGCTTATTCACAACAGGCATGAAAGGTAAAGAAAGGTAAAGAAATTGTCACATCCTTCATCACTAATTGGGCAACATGCAGCAGAATAGCATGTAAAATGAAGTGGTAACTTGCACACTTACCTGCTGGTGCTCACTTTATGAGGGAAAAAAATCATTTGTAGCCTGTTTCAATGGCTACTCAGTGCTGATCTGAACAAGAGGAGCTTCTGAAAACTCCAAAACTTCCTCTCCTTAGACTTGTCTGTGTGTGCCTGCAAAGGGGCTTTTCTTCTCTTGTTGTCTTTGAGATCCTCCATGCAAATAGTAATGATGGTAGATTGGCTGTCTTGGAGTTTCCTTCACCTGAACTGAAAAAAGTATTGCCTGTGCTTGTGAGTTGGTCATAAATTGCCAGTGCATCCCTCTGCCCTTTTTGTCTCTGTGGTGTTAATTGCATAAGAAAGAGAATGCAGGAAGGTTTATTCATTCCATTCATCCAGACATATTCCTTTGTACCACATCAAATAGTGTTAAATGGTATATCCGTTTTTACGTACATGCATATGTTCTGCAGAGCTCTTGTGCCATAAAAATGCTTCTGAGTATTAAGGTCCTTCAGAATGGCATGAATGGTGGCAGTTGGATGTCATATTTCACACTTTCTGCTACCATGGGATAAAATTCAAGTTTCTTTCAGCCATGATTTGTTGAATCATGCTGGATATATACACTATGCTGGGTATTAACTAGGATTTATAGACAGCAGTGGCTGGGTTTAGACACAGGACTAAACAACAACATGTAACAATGTAGTGAAATATGTGAACCCACCCAACCACTATGTTCTAAACTGCTTCAAAACTACAATAAATAGGACCAGTTGGCAGGCACCAAGAACCAATAATGACACGTGGAATTACTTCTGAGCAGTTCCTTTATTGTTGTTTGCCTAAAGACAGAATCTTGCCAAACTAAAACAGCTACTGTATCTGCATAGGTATAGATATATTTTGTGAAATGTTAGGGAGTGGCTGTCTTAGCCCTCTTCTGACCAGATGCCCTCTTCTACCAGATGTTCCAAGTACCCCTGCTTTTTTGCCCTCTGGAAAGCATCCCCTCCCACCTGGGACTCCAGACTCCATTCCACCACACAGCAGACTAAAATAGGAATACAAAAAAATCAATTAGGGTCATTGGAATATCTTGCTTCCCGACTATTGAAATAATAAATACCATTTACTGCAGCAAATGCTGTAGGTTTCTTGTTCAGAAATCAGTACAGAATAGGAAGCGTTTGTGCATCAAAGCTGCTAGTTCCAAGATCTTGCTGCTTCAGTTAACTATTTTAAACAGCTGGGCTGATTTGCAGTGCTAAGAAAGATCTAAACACTCATTTTCATTTCTGGTTCCTACTACAGGTGCTTTGTGCTTTTTATTATCTGCCTTCAAATAAGTTCCTTTGGGTTTTTTAAAAAATAAAATAGCACAATACCGAACTGCACCACCTCATGGCTTATCATAGGAAGGGAGTGTTAAGACATTGGCCTCTAAATGGCAATCTGAGAAATCATTTCAGAGCAAGGAAAGAAAGCACACCTTTCTGTTTACAGACATTTGCCTTTCACTATAATGTGTTTAAGGAAGAAAATTGCCACTTATACTCTACCTACCAAATTGACTTATTTGCAGTAATAGATTTCTCAGCTGTTTACTTCTGGCTTCTAAAGGTCAGTGCAGAAACTTCAGAGTTCCACAGAAACTTTGGATGAAGTTCCAGCTAGTGGAAAACAAACACAAACAAAATCATGTATACAAATACTGGTGCAAGTTGTAATTTCCTTATTGCACTGGGTCCTCAACCATCTCTGCTTCTGCTTTGCCTTATCCTCTGTCATGGTTACTTGTATACAGGCAATGCTGGATAAATGCTCTGGTGAAAGTTGAGGATTTTAAAAGCATGCTTGCAGATGTGAAAGGCCCACTGGATTCCATCAGTTAGGTATGCTTTTCTTTCTTGTAGCCCAGTTTGCCAAGCCATCTGATCCTGCCCTTTTCTTTTTTTAAAAAAAAAGTTTTTATTGGTTTTTAAAAACAAACATAAACAAACAGAACATAAAAACATCAAGCCATCTTCCATATGTATACATACAGTGTGCTGGTTGGTTTACAAATTGTTTTGTGCTTCCATTTTGTAGTCTTCCATTACAATTACATTGCATATAATCTCGTATTTTCAATCAAAAATTAGATACCTTAGTATCATTATTAATCAATCATTTGACTATACTTTTATTCATTCATGTTTTACAAGATAAACATAATTTTCTACATTTTGGAATCTAAGATAAAATTCTGATCTATCCATCTCCCATCTCAACATACCACTTTTATCTTGTTCAACCACCGTTAATCTATTATCAATATCTCCAATCTTCTTGTCTCTTTGTTTATCTTCTTCTTCAATTTTTTGGAATCTCTCATCATACTTCAACATCATTTGTTGGATGTTCTCCACTTTTTCATCGGTTTTCCCTGTTCTTTGTTCAATGTTCTCTGTTCTTTGTTCAATGTTCTCTGTTCTTTGTTCAGTGTTCTCTGTTCTTTGTTCAATGTTCTCTATTCTCTTTTCAATATTCTCTGATCTTGCTTGAATATTTTGAATTCCTTGCATAATCATCTGCAGTCACTTTTTCTTGTTCTTTTTCTTGCTTTAACATTGTATTGAACGTTGTCCTCCAGATGGTGGTGAGGAAGAAGTAGAAGTTGAAGAACCAGGAGCTGTAAATTTCCTACTCATTTTAAGCAATTCAAAATCTTCAGGTTCTTCTAAACCTTAATCCAATTGTGAAATAACCAATTGTAGTTCGAAATAAAAATAGTAGAAAAAAGAAGCTAAATAGTAATGATAAAAAAAAGGGAGGACAAAATTTCTTCAGGTTCTTGTATACCTTAATCCAATCAGTAGTTAGATGAAGAAAAAGACTTGAAAAAAAAAAAGGAAAAATTCTTCAAGTTCTTCAACACCTTAATCCAATTGAGAGGTCTCAAATAGAAAAGAGTGCATAAAAATAAACCAGAAAGGTAGATGAAAAAACAAAAATACCAGGAAAGGAGAAAAAAAGGCTATTCCCTTAAAAAAGGAAACATTAATACTAAAGCTTTCCCTTTAAAATAAAAAGCAAGCATGGAGATTGAACTTCCAAAGAAAAAAAAAGAAAAACAAAGACAAGCTCCAACAAAGCCAAAGATCCAAATAGCTATTGCAAAAAAAAAAAAAGATAAAATGAAATAAAATAAAGCTGGTAAGGAGGGATAGCACAACTTAGAAAAAGTAAAAAAAGCACAATGCACTTTGTTTAATTATCCAAGGCTCTTATTATAACTCTCTTCTCCAAAAACTTATCACCTTTTTTTCCCCTAAGTTTCAACACCAGACTCCAGCTGTTGATAGAAACCCAGAAGAGCACCTGCAATAATATTCTCCCATGCTCTTCCCTCTATCTTATCAAATAGCAATGTCCTTGAAAAAAAGTCTCAGTTCTTTCTTTCTCAGCTTTGTCTGGTCACAGGAGAAATAGAATATTTCCAAGCCTCTAGTTGGCAGTGTTACCAAGTTTCTTTGCTTTCACTTTCCCCCTCCTTTTCCAAGCAAAATATAATAAGAATTAATAAAAAAGAAAGAAAAAGATATTTTAAAAAAAGAAATAACTAAAAGGGAGTCTCTAGCCTAAAAGGTTACAAAATCAAAAAGGAGAAAAAAAATAGATGGAAAAGAAAAAAACCAGTCCAGTTTCAAAATATAAGATCATGTATAGAAAATCCAGCAATGAGAAAAAAAAAACATTACTTTGACATTCCTGTTTAAAATCGCCGCTTAATCACTTCTGTCAAAACTTTTACAGATTCTTTCTTTTCCTTAGGGTGTCCTTTCAGATCTCAGAATAAAGAAAAAGTTCTCACCAAACTGGCACACTCTCTCTTTCTGTTCTCTTTTGTTTCGGAGCTGTCCCAACTTCAGAAGAGCTTCTCCTGGATCTACCAGGGACCTTGCGGTATCCCTGGGATCGACAGGATGCGCTCTTCACTTTCACTGTCTCTTTGGGACGGTTTAGATCCGATAGGACCATCCAGGAGCAAAGATATCGGCAGCAATCTCAGACCTCCAAAATCACATGCTGCATCGTTGCAACGCCAGCTCCTCCCCGGATCCTGCCCTTTTCTGTTAAGGAAGACTGTTGACATTGCTAACTATTGCCTTGGCAACCAATCTGTCTCTCTGGTGTGTTTATGGAGGTTGTTAAAGCTGGTCCCCAAGGAATCCTTATTCCAGAATATATTCAGCTGGTAGCAAAACCAGAAAGAACACAAAGCTAAGCAGGGTGACAACAACAACAACAACAAAAATGCAAAACTAGTCCTTCAGATTCTAAAAAATCACTGCCATATAAAGATGCGGATATGTCCAAATTATTATCTTAAATGAAAATATATGGATGATACCTTTTGGGAGCTTGATATCCACAAGTCATTTTCTTATTTGATAATAGTTATGCCTATTTTTTTACAAGTTCTAAAATATTTGACTCTTAAACATGATGATCACATTATTTTCTTCCTATCTCATCTTGTGTTTTTATTATTTTTTTTCTACTGATTACAGTGTAATTTTTTTTCCTGTATCTTTATGTGAGGCATACTAGATGGAGATATCTGAGAGACCTTGACTTGCCTAGCAAACTAAAAGGGTTATTCCTGGTTAGCCTTTGGGCAGAGACCACTTGCAAATTCCAGGGCTGCTGGATGCGGTAAAAAAGTTAGTCACTTTCTCATTCTTTCTCTCCTACTACTCATCCTAGAACAGCGTTTCTCAACTGTAGGAACTCTAAGATATGTGGACTTCAATTCCCAGAATACATTTCAGAGTTCCTATGGTTGAGGAACACCAGCCTTTTAGAGGATAACATGTAAAAACATTGATTATGCCAAGAAAATGCAAGGCTGAGTATTTGTGCATCAGTGGCAATCCAAGACTATTTTTATGAAGACAACTTGCTATTGGTGAAGAATATGCTGGATATTCTATAGCATTCTATAAGCCAGTTTAACATTTAGAATAGAATAGAATTTTTTATTAGCCAAGTGTGATTGGACACACAAGGAATTTGTCTTTGGTGCATATGCTGTCAGTGTACATAAAAAGAAAAAGGGAAAAAACCCACATTCAACAAGAATCATAAAATACAACACTTTGTGTTTAACATTGTGGCTTCCAAATTAGGGATTATATGCACACTCATGCAGTAGCAATATCAGGCAGAAGTGCACTAGGTCATTTCTCATAGGTATGGGCTGAAATTCAATTCTTTTATGCTGTATTTATCCCAAAACTTTCCAACTTTGCTTTTTTCCAAAAGTATCTCAGTTTGAAACTATCAGTTTGGATACTGAACATCTTGGGAAAATACAGAATTAAAATCATGCTGAAATGACAATCCTTGAAAAAAAGGATTATCCAACAGAGATTTATGAAATAATGCTATTACCAATTAACATATCAGTGAATGCTAATGTGCACAAAAGGATTGGGTATGTTAGAAAGCTAAGCTCCTATTATTTGTACAGAGGAGAGAGAAAGATTCAAAATCAGAGTTAAATGTTTATCATTCCAGAAATATGCAGGTCAGGATGCCATGAAGTACAGTTTATGAGTAGGAGTTTAAACTATAGAATCAAAAATGTAGATGTATCTGATATTTAAGATTTTTAGCATAACGGATGTGGAAGGCAAACTTTTTAACAGCTACAAAAATAATATAGTTTCCAATGCTCTATGGCAACTGAGTCATAATTAAGTAGACGTACCCTTTGTCCCTTTGGCAGATTGCAGATACCTTTTTACCCATCCTTTCCTGTAGCAACAGTAGACATAGAAGCTGGCCGAGTGAGCAAGATGTTGGTGATGCACTCTGAATTGGAATTATCGCTGAAATTTGCTTGAGCTGTGATATTGGAAGCAGCTTGGGTTGATGAATAAAAGATGACAGCAAAAATGGCTAGCATGCTAGCTGAAAAAATGGCTAGCTGAAATCCAAGAAAGTGAGAAAGAAGTTATTGACTGTAGTGTTAGATGAGTTGTGCTTTTAGGGAATCCTTTCAACTTCCATTTTGGTAGAATTATTGGGAATGCAATTTGATACTTCAAGGACTTACACGCATAGATGCAGCATAACAAAAATTGGAAGATGGGGAGGGGAGAGTCAAAATTAGTCATAGCTGAAGTCAAAGGATCAAGATTTAAGCTTTAGTTCACTAATTATAACTTTAAATCAAGTTAAAAGAGCTAAATTGTTTTATCTGGCCAAAGGCTCTCTTTTCACTCTTTGTACCAATGGCAAATCAATATTGAAGATTTCCCTTATCTAGTAACCACATCTTTTGTTTCTGAAGAAAATGCTCACAAACAGCCTGCCCAGCATTTAAGATATTTAGGAGAGGTAGGTTCTCTGATTTAAGATTATCAGAGGCCAAAGGAACATTTGATGGAGGTATATTTTTAATGACCACTTCCAGTTGCTGGAATTCCCCAAAAGATAATTGAAATTTACTTCCAAATTTGCTACCCTTTTGTTAGAAATTAGTATGCATTTGGCTTTCAATAAAAGGGAATGAATGTCTATCTATCTATCTATCTGTCTATCTATCCATCTATCCATCCATCAATGTACATACCTACATACCTATCTACCTATCCATCCATCCATCCATCCATCCATCCATCCATCCATCCATCCATCTATCTATCGGAATTGAACTGTGGAGTCTTCCAACAGTTGATACTTCCAAGAGTTTCCGAACATTAGTTGGGTAACTAGGCTTTGGAAGTAAACAGCCAAGCTCAGAGCACAAGGACTTCATAATTTGGCATTAAAGTTGTTGTTGAAATAGGATATAGTTTAATGTTTTTATTCATGTAATATTGATTTATTCTTATGTTTTAACTTTAATTTACTTTCAAATAACTTATATTGTCAACTGGTTATGCTATGTTGGTGATTTTAATTTTTCTTTAAATTTAATTTTTGTACTTTTGAGTAATTTTTGGCTCAAAATGCAAGTCTCTTCAGTTTTCTGGGCAGGTTTTCAGAAGTGGTTTACCCTTGCCTTCTTTCTAAAGCCAAGAGAGATTGACTAGTCCCAAATCATCCACTGGCTTAAGGCCTGAGGCTTACAACTAGAACACATGGTCTCTGAATTTCTAATCTGGTGCCTTAACTATTACACTAAATTCATTCTTGTAGTATGGTATAACTCTGTGATATGAAAATAGCGCTATCTGGACCAATATGCAATTAGATTTAATTTTACATCTAATTTTCTATCTGGAAGCTCCAAGGCAAATCCACAATGCTGAAGTGGCCTGGTTTTCAATTTATTTTTGTCTACTGCTTATTAATTCTGCTGTCCCCTCATTTAATTATATCACCTAGTGCCAAGCAAGATATACCATGTTGTTAAAGAGCTGTTTAACATGACCCTGAGTCACTCTATGAATGATTGTTGCTTCTGAATGCTGCCTGATGGGAGGTCTGTAAATGCAATCAAACTTAGTGAGCAAAACTCCTGCTTTAACTAACAGGAGCCAAATGCAAATGCCAGTCAACTCGGCATTGCTATAAACAACAAAATAAATGGCAACAGCTTGGCTGATGTGATTTATTATTGCCAATGTGCATTGGAAAATAATAATAATAAATGGATACAATGCTTCTGCAGGAAAAATTCCTTTCAAAATTATTATTCATGCCCGTATTGCTTAGGTATGTGGAAAAAATGAAGTTGGCTTTTCAGGGAGAATGTTTGATGACACTTGATCCACAGAGTTCACTCTATTGTATGAAATGCATTCTTTCCCTATGGGCAATTATGACTCACAATGTAATTATTCTTAGCAGCTCTTTTAGATGAGAGATTTTTTTCGCTTGTGTGCTGTGTATGTTAACCAAATTAACCTTGTCACCTTATAATTTCCTTAATATATAGTAGAGCCAACTATAGTTAACATTCACAGCTTACATGCGAAGGTGTTTATGAACACAATGATGTATGCTAAGTTACTGTTTATTTCACTATAGCAATAACCTTGACAATCTGGGTTAATTGTATTTTTTTTTCTTTCATTAAATTGTGTTTGCCTTGCCTGGGCACCTCTCTGCAATTTTCTTGGCAAGGTTTTTCAGAGGTGGCTTGCCATTGTCTCCTTCTTATGGCTGAGGGAGAGTGACTGGCTCAAAATCACTTGTGCCTAAGACAGACTAGAATTGGAGGTCTCCTGATTTCTAGTCTGATCCTTATGGAACATCATTCTATCTAAGAACAGACTGACCGCAACTCTTAACCTTTCAGAAGATTCTTTAAAAAATTAACGATCCAGGCAAAGATTCAGAGTGTTACTTGGAGCCTATGATATGGTTTGAATTTTTTAGCTGCTGTATAGGTTGCTGTGCCTTATAATATCCTTCTATATCTGTAAATGTTGTTTTTAAGCTACATGAAATCGCTGTTGTGAGAGGGGAGTTATATAAATTGAATAAATAAATAAGTAGCATCTGTCCTTACAAATCTACTTTAGATGTACCTCTACTTTAGATGTACAATTTAAGGACAAGAAGAAAATGGAGGATCCATGATTGGAAAGTTATATTAATTATAGATTAGATGGACTGAAATAGCTAATTGAGGCTCAAGCTGAGATACGAGACTAAGTGAGGGGCTACTTTCTCCCATAAGAACTGCCTAGCTGGTGAGATTTTTTTTCTGAATGAACATTACATTTCAGAACAGATGTCTGTCCTAAGTATATTGATCTCACATCTGGATTTTTTTTAACTTAACTATCTGCCCAATTCCAGGCTTTATTATATTTTTATATGTCTCAATATTTTTTTTCTTTTCCTCCCATTTTCCTTTTGATTTGTTTTAAGAAATGTGCCCAGTAACTTTGATTTCAATGCCACTTTTTGCAAATGTTGAGTTATGTTTCATTCTTTCTAATATTGTTTTATATGTCTTTATGAATGGCATTTTAAAGCAGTCTTAGGAATCAAAGCTTGAAAGATGAGATGGAGACATTCAGAATAAACAAAATCTAGCTTCAAAGCCAACGAGACTGCTTTTAAGTGCTATATGCTGCCTTGATTTCTGACAACCTCATGGAGTGCTAAGAAATACTGTAAGTCAAGCCATTTCAGCACCACGGAAAGCTCCAGTGAGGACTGGTTCCTAAGATAACTAAGAGCTGTATGAAGCTTTATAACTCTAGAACTCTAGAATTACTTTGCGTCCTCTTTCAAAAAAATTTAGCAATGGGTTCTCTGCCCAGTTGCTGGGTGGGCATGCCATGTTGGGCGTGGACTAGTTGGCCTCCTGCACCATTGTGGGGGATGTTTTTGCCCTCCCTGGGCTTTGGGGGCTTTCTTTGAGCCTCCAGGAGGGCAAAAATGGCCTCCCAGGCTCTGGAATCTCTCTGGAAGCTGGAAACAGGCCCATTTCCGGCCTTCCCAAACTTCCAGGAGGCCCATCCATGCGCGCCCTGCACTTACCTGCATCCAAAACAGGCTGCTTGGGGATTCCTGGGATGGGCGGGGCAGGATGGGTGGGGCCAGCCATGAGTGGGATTTGGGGGTTCTCCGAATTGTGCAGAATCTTAGAGGATGTCCCAAACCCCTGCAAACCCCCAGCAGCCCACCCCTGCCTTGGAGATATGGAAAGCCCAAGTTTGCATTCTAAGGTTAATTCATGATAAGCTTTTAGGGATGAGATACAATTCTCCTACAAAGCACATATGCTTTGCTAGAAAAAGAACAGAACAAGCAGTATAAAAAGAATGGGATAAAATCCATTTGCAAATGTGAGGCATAAGCTCTTCCTTTGGTACCGTTAAGACCATCCACTGCAGATACTGGAAAGAAAGCTCACTCTAGTACTTACTGGTGGATTTTATTTATCAAGCCTTCGGTTGCCTATTTCCATAGATACGGAAAGGTGCAATTGATAATATGGAACTTTTCCTTCTGAATCTTCTGTTATTGCATAACAATTTAAGAAGCCAGCCTTTTGCCTCTCTAAAGAAAAAGGGGGCAGTTGTGCACATATACAGTATACCACTAAAATAAAACAACAGCAACAGACTCTACTTTTCTAAGAAATAATATGACATCGGCAGCTATTACTTAATTCATCTTTCACTGGTAACTTGTTCTATCTGTGTTTTGTTTCCCAACCCTTGTCTGCTTTGTAGTTCACTTTTAAGTGGATTGTATAAATGAAAGAAGCAACTTGAGTTGAATAGACTGCTGCTTGAATAAAGGCAGTAAAAGGAGGCCTTTTTTTAAGTTAGCAAGGAGCAGGTCAATTAAATGTCAGGAAAGCCACCCAACAGCCTTTGACAAATAACAGAACATTAGCTGCATACTGTATTTGGAGTGTCATCCTTGTAATGCTCTAGAATCCAAAAGCCGAGAATTGTGGCATCTTGATTAAAAGTTCAAATAAACAATGTAGGTCAAGATGAGAGTTTTGCTTGAGACATTTTTTTAAATGCTGATTTTCTGGAAATAACATCTGCATTGTCATCATAAATGGAAGCAAAAAGAACTTAAGGTGGGTTAGGAAAATAAGAGGATCTAAACTGATTCCTTGTGTGAACAACTCAGTGCCTTCCAGCTGATTTTTGAACGACAGTTCCTCTAATTCTAATTGACATAACTGCTGTTATTTATGGAATTGTAATCTATACGTTGCAGATTGCAAGAATTCAGATAGGCAGAAGACTTTTTGGTCTGTATCTTTGTGTAATCCATTATTTCTGTGAGGCTATCTTGGTGTTCCTATATGTACCCCTTCACCATTTTGACAATTCCTCATTTTCGATTTGGTAACCTAAATGTTCCTTTCTCATCTGATTCCATGATACATCATGGCAGGCCACTACAAACATCTTGCTCTTAGGTAGTGAATTTAACTGATGCAGACAATAAACAATAATTATGGTTGGGTTTTTCAAGGAGGTGGGTTATATGTAACGAGGGACGCAAATATGGATGCTTTTAACACCCATTATTCAATGGTTCCCATTATTTGTAATGCTATTTCTTCCAGTAAAAGATGAAATATGTCTCTCTATATTGATTGTTATGGGAAAACATTTGATCTGATCCATCAGTACTCTCTCTTGTTGTACAGAAAGTTTAATCATTATTGTACCAAAAAATGCATTAGTATGACTGATCTGGAGCTGCAGGTATGTAAATATGTTGTTTTTTTCAGAAAGCAATCATAAATGCTTAAAGTCCCATACATCTTTGTCATACTTCCAAAAAAAAACGAAGTCAGGGCTGCTATGAAGATTGCCAGTGATTCATTACTGCTGAATTTTGATGACTCAACAGATGCAGCTGTGATGGAAAACATTGGGTGGAGGCTAAGAAAAGGAGAGGAGAGGAGGAGGAATAATAATAAAAGAGGGTAAACTGTGATTGTTAGTTTATATCATGAAATAAAAGTATGGTTGACAAGAGAAGGAGTAGGGATAATTGTGTGGGGCCCCTTTGCAATTCTCCAGGTTTGCTGTGTTAGGAGCAACATTGTCAAACAGCCTATAGCCTGAAAATCATTATCAGGCTTCTTGATTGCCTTGAGGGCTGATAGAAATCAGGACTAGAATTATAAACCACTTTGATTTATAGTTCTTTTGTTGTCAGTGTTTCTCTGTGCCCAAGAATGTATAGGCTGTAAAAGCACCAACTGTCCCCTGAACTGTTTGTAAAATGCTTCACAGAACCACTGATGAGAACCTGGAGGCTGTAAATCATAAGCTCTGGAATGCATGCAGGACTTGAACTGAAAAGATAAGGGATCTTCAGAAGTTTCTCTGCTTTCCACATCCACATCCAGCATTCAAGATCTTGGACTCATATCTAAAAAAGTAATCAGGAAGCATTAATAGCCTAAGGAAGCTTTAGGCCACTCTTTTCAAATTTGCCAAATTTAAGATATGTGGACTTCAACTTTCAAAATCCCTCAGCCAGCCTGCTGCCTAAGGATGCTCTGGGCATTGAAGTCCATACATCTTAAAATCAGCAAGTTTGTGGGAGGAAAAACAACAACCCTGCCGTATGCTTTTTGAACTGTATGAGTGTATGTCATTTAAAGATCTATTTTAAAGTCCAGAAAAAAAGTCATCTTAAAAAAAATAAGCTTTAGGGAGACAGAATAAAAAATGCAAAATAGTGACTCACTTTTATTTTTGAATGTAGTTGCTGCTATAGCTAATTGCTTGAAATAACGTATATAGTCATGTAACTTCTCAAAATGTTTTCTTGATTTTATTTTAAGGCAATGTAGCATCCTATATAACCAATGCCAATCTTGCTTGGTTTCTCATTAGCAAATTGGTTTAAGCCTTGATTTTAGTGGTAGAGAAAATGTGGAAAGTAATTTCCAATCTGAACAATTGCCAGTCCCTGGGGGGATATGAGGACTTTTTGGCCTGGCAAATTTAAACATTTATTCAAACAGATAGGACCTCTTTTGGAAATCTGTTTTAAGTCCTTGGCTCAAGCTTGCCAATGTTCAACTATTTCAATTGGCCAAGTAATTTCTGTGGATAAGAAAGGAGGAAAGAATCAGTAAGTCTGCTAAAAACAAAAAAAACGAATTAATTGCTTGGCAGTTAGATGTGTGGCTTAAAATAAAATTTTCCTAACAGATCTTTACTTGCCCTCTCAGAAATATAGAACTAGTCCGGGGAAGAGGGAGCAGGCATACATCTGGCCTTTCAATGGCATGCTGAGATTATACTATATCTCCCAAAATAGGCAAAATCAGGTTGAAAAAGTAAACAAGGTCAAAATGAACCCTCCATCTAGCTCAAGAGAACGAACAATTTTTTGCTTCATATTTAATTAGAACATTAATAATACAGAAAACGGGAAAAGAATATTTGCTATCAGGTCTTTGGGGAATCCAATCTTTACATGTGTCTTTACTGGCTTCTCACATTTATGTGAAAAAAAAATTAAATCAACTGATATTTAATAAATGCTTGTACACCTTGGTAAAGCTAATTTACAAGAAAGTAACCAAGTTTATCTATCAGCTAATTGAGTTTGCTACAAGGAATATAACTCAATGTTGTCCCTTTTAATGCTTTCTCTAGTGCTGTATAATTATACCCAAATTGTCATTCAGATGCTCATTGTGGATGGAATTTGTCTGTTTCATTCCAATGATATGGTTCCTGAGGTATAGAACTGGGCTGGATTCTATTAAGAAAAAGGCAAAGAGTAAAAACTATTGAATCTTTAAAACCTACAGCCTATTGCTTGTATTTTTTAGCATTATTGTAAGCACATAAATTATTCCTCGAGCAAGGCAAGGAGGTAAATTTTGCAAATCCTAGTCTAATTATTGCTTACATGGATTTTCAAAAGAAAGCCATGATTGGGCAGATATCCAGTGTGTATTTAAAATGTTTTGTATTTTATCTATTAAGCTAATCATATGAAGAGATTTTATCAGGTATTCCTTAGCTGTAAATGAATGACTAGATATTGGGAAGGACAATTAGATAGGATGAACTGCTGTGCAATTTAAAACACAATCTGTCCTATTTTTATTAAAAGTCATGTAAGCGAAATTGGTACCTTTTAGTTACAGCATTCTGAAATCTGCAAATATATATATATATATTCTTGTACTTCTCTCATAAATCATGGACATTATACTGGAATGCCAGAACTGTAAACAAACAAAAATCCCAAAGGTGCTTTTTTTTTCCAAAAGGCAACTGGGCTTTGTTTTTTCCAAACACAAAGGAAATGTTCAGACCTTTGTGGGAAGGAAGACATGGAGAATCTTAAACATTATCCAGTGTCACAAATGAAGGAGTATGTAGGTATCCCAGGATAATGTTGCAGGATCCAATCTGGGTTGGTCACCAAGATCAGAGGTTTTGTTTTATAAGCTTTCGGATTCAGCTTATCAAGTACTTAGAACAGGGGTCTTCAAACGTGGCAGCTTTAAGACTTGTAGGCTTCAACTCCCAGAATTCCTCAACCAGCTATGACTGACTCAGATTGGATCCTGCATTATCCACTATATGGTTTAGAATAGAATAACAGAGTTGAAAGAGACCTTGAAGGTCTTATAGTCCAACCCCCAGCTTAGGCAAGAAACCCTGCATCACTTCAGACAAATGGTTGTCCAATCTCTTCTTTAAAACTTCCAGTGTTGGAGCATTTACAACTTCTGGAGGCAAGTTGTTCCACTGATGAATTGTTCTCACAGTCAGGAAGTTCTTCCTTAGTTCTAGGTTGCTTCTCTCCTTGATTAGTTTCCGCCCATTGCTTCTTGTCCTGCCCTCAGGTGCTTTGGAGAATTTCCTGACTCCCTCTTCTTTGTGGCAATCCCTCAGATATTGGAACACTTCTACTGTGTCCCCCCTAGTCCTTCTTTTAATCAGAGTAGACGTACCGAGTTCCCGCAACCATTCTTTATATGTTTTAGCCTCCAGCCAAATAAGCATCTTTGTTGCTTTTCTCTGTTTCTTGTTTAAAGTTTCATATTGCGCATAAATGAACGATCACTGTAATCATTTTACCCTCATCCAGTAGAATAGGAGCTGATAATTCAGGCTGGGGCATTTTATGGTCACATCTGGCCCTTTGGCTGTCTCTGTCTAGACCATGTGAGGTCAACTGGAAGTTAGAAAATAAAATGTAAATAAGTGCATTTCAGAGGGTGGGAGAAGAAGCCAAGTGTCTCCTTTCGTCAGCTGATGAGAGAAAGGCTTTTCTGCAGCCTGTTAATTAAGTTAGAAGTAGATCCAATAAAAATGCTAAAAATCTATTAATGTGATAAAACTGAGAAGAGTGGGGGCCACGATAAGGTTGAGGCTGTGTGTCCTCCTTCCCTCAACACATGGGCAATGGTGGGTGAATTAAGTTCAGCCTATTGGTTTGATTCTCCATAACAATCGCAGTTTTTCATGTGGCACTTTGGGAAAATTAATTGCCTACCCCTGTGATAATTTAATTAGAGAGGGGAAAAAGCTGCTCCTGGTGACTGGCCTGGTTGCAAATGTAAGGGGAAATAATTTAAGGAACTGCTTCTCCCAAAGCAAAGAAAATCACTTAATGTCTATAGTTAAGGTACATTTTCAGTTGCCAAGCCCAGAAGATACTTATGATATAACAATCACCTTTTCGTACTTTTATTGATGCCTCGCCAAATCATATTTTCATAGATTCATTGGAATTTCTTTCCAACAGATATTTGCAGATAAATATTTAATGTGCTAGTGATAGTCTAGAAGTGACGATAATTCACAGACCCTTGGTTTTCCAAAGCTTTTCATCCTTCGGGTTACTTTCAATCTGAGCAATGTCACCAAGAATTGTTAAGCTGTTGACAGGTGAACTTATTTTTACAGCCAGTTGGGCAAGTCTTCCTCCATATGATTGGCACTAATTGGATCCCTTCTTGTCAGTCTTGAGAAGGGAGATGAAGACTTTATCAAGGCCAGTCTTTTTCTTTCCTTCCCTTTCACCTTTTGTGCACAGCTGAAATGAATAGGAAGCTGGCAGCAATATTGTTTGTGTCATAACTGCCTTGAGATTAAAGACATTCCCCAGGCCCATTATTCCTGGTATTATTTTTTTTTACCACTTTTGGATGCTTGCTGGGATCTTCTTCAAATGAAGCATTGCTGTTTCACATACAATGTGTCAGCTCTACATTATTCCCTTTTTTCCTTGGGGTTTTTCCCAGTGTTTTATTTATTTATTTAGCATATGGCAAATACATGGACTTACAGTGGTTCAAATTTAATGTCCAGTCCACCCAGCCATTCAAGGACAGCCTAGTCTATGCTGAAAAAAATCACACAACGCAGATGTTGGCCCAGTGTAAGTTCTTGATGGGACATTCAGACATAATGTGGTGAATATTTTGTTGGGGATCACTGCAGTTACACTGAGGGGCAGAGACAACACTCCACTTAAACAGTGAGTCCTGGCAGACACCATGCTGGGTAACAATCCTGTTCAGAGTTGACCAATGCTGATGAGGAAGGTCAAAACCTTTTGTGTGTAGGGTCATCTAAGTAAATGCCTGTATCTGGGTGTTCAGCAACCCATTTGGCTTTCCACTGTGTGTTGATGTCAAAGTTTCCCAGGGTGAAGCTTAACCATTGTACTCCTGGTGTGCTGAACCCTGTGATTTCTCCTAATGCAGAAAAATCAACTGCATAATTTGTGGGTCTTGATGAGCAGGATCTAGGAAGTGCCGTTGCCCCCAACCCTATGGAACCCCTTGTGCTATGGTGAGGTTGGCCATCACCCTGTTGGCATTCTGAACCTGACTCTCTCCACAAACATGTGGATTCAAGAACAGGACGCAGCCTTGGGAGTGGCTGGTGGCCTGGAGATACTCTCTCTGTGTTTTTAACTTTGTTCATTTATGTCTAGACCTTTATGTAACTTTATTGTTTTTTTACTGATAAACCTCCCGTGGTCAGTGTTCCAGAAAACAAACTCCAACTCAGAAAACTCCAAGACAGGCATTTTCTCACAGTTCCATTTTATTAGAGTTGTCATACTGGCACAACTGGGAAAACCCAAATCTGAGGCTTCCGGGTTTCCCCTTAGTAATTGAAAATCAAAGACCCATTCCCCTGCACCCATCAGTCTATCACATGGCCCAATCACCATCCATCCCAACTGAAGACAATCCTCCAACCACTCCTTGTCCAGGTGCAGGATGACATGACCTTGACTGAGAATAAGAATACTATTATGACTAACTACATCCACTCTTATGAGATTCCCCCCTTCCCAATTTCCCAGGCACAGGAATGTAGCAGCATGAAAGCTTCTGAGGCTAATGTGGCTTCCAAGGCTGGCATCCGGAGTCACTGAGTGAGAAGGGTGGTCTATAAATTTGATATTTTCATATTTTTAATTTATGTTGGGGGTATTTTTAATGATTTTTATGAATTTGGATGGTTTTATTATGTACACTGCTTAAGAGTCGCTCCGTGAGAGACAAGCCTTGCTTCCAAAGTTGAAACTCTGAATTGTAAAACTGTGCCAGTCATTGTAGGTGTCAACATGATGGCATATATTTCATTTTCATGTTCACCTTACCACACAACCAACATTAGTTGCTTCTGGTTTATGTGGTTTCCATTTTGCAGAGATCAATTTCATCTTTCCCATTTAGTTAATTATTTACTTATAACTAATATTATTTAAGTCAGGGATAAGTTGGTTACAGGTGCTAAATAGCAGGAAACAACTTGAGTGCGTTGGAGAGAATGTAGAATGTTAGGCTGTGCAGAATGAATTAGAATGAAAGACTGTAGTTAAATGCATATTTTAAAAGAACATGATACCTTTTCTTTGTTTTTATAATTACCGCTAACTGTTTTTCAAATGAAGGTTTCCTTAATTAAAGCTTTAGAAATCTACACCTGTTCCAAGTCCCCTACAGTGCTCAATCATACACAGAGTTTTGTTGTACTCAGAACAGCTACATAAATGTACAAAGAGACTCTCATGCAGGAGAACATCTGTTTAACAGTCTACCCACATGAGTAGTAGTAATAGAGTAACACTGGAAATATTTTTTATTTATTTATTTTTATTTGTCAATTGCTTACAAGATAATAGGTATAAGTAAAAACATAGTTATGAATACATGGATGCGTATAATAAAAATAAAAAATAAAAATAAAAGAATAAATAAAAATAAATAAAATAAAAAAATAAAATAAAAAATATATAAAAGAAACATGGTTGATCTCCCTCCCATTTTATTTGCATGCTAACCGTTGCATTAGGTTGGGAAGGAATTGAACTGTGACAGTCCCAACACCATCGGTTTCAGCCTCCAACTCTAGCCAGTTTCAGTGGTTACAGGAGAATGGGTGTTGCTGATCCTAATTTGTTTCATTAGTAGTTCAGAAAAGGTTATCTCAGTGAGCTTCCTCATGTGATGTTAAAATGATCCTACAGCTATCATAAGGGATTGGGTGTTTAGTCTTTGAAGACTTACTTAAGGAGTGCAAAAACAGCAGCCATGCAGTTGGTCCTGGACTAAAATTCCTCAACATTGGACCGGTTCATTAGATCTGCACAGCATTCTTGTTCTGCAATATCCAGAAGGTCACAAGTTCCTCATACTGTTGCCTTTCATCAGACAATAACAGAATTGTACAGGAAGCTTAAAGTTTGTATTATCCCAATTCTTCAGACAGTACAGAATCTTTGGTGTCAGCTTCAGCTGTGGCATCCATAACCCTCCTAATGTGGCTTAAATGTTTCTCATTAAGAAAATCATATTGCCTTAATGCTCATTAAAAAAAATACTCTTAACAGCAGCATTCAAGAGGGGAGAGGAGAACAATGTCAAAAATATGTCGAGACATTGGTCATGCCTACATGTTCAAAGCCCCATTTCTTTACACATGTATGTAACATACATAAAAACAAGGCAGGGATTCAATCATGCAGTTGTTGTCATATTGACATTTTTGTTTACCTATCCTGTGGCCCCTCCTGGATTCTTGTATTTCATTGCGGTCTCCATTTAATTCCATAATATTCCATCAGGGCAAATCTTTCTTTGAGATTTATTTATGTGTGTTTGTTTGTGTGTGTGTTTGTTTGTATGTGACACTTCTGTAAGGAAAGGAAGCATTGGAACCCAACAGGATCAATGGATAGCTCCATCAAAACTAGATCTGGAGTACTAAGATTTTTCTAACCTAGAATTTGTTAATGCTGCTTGCTTTTGTTGACTTAGCCAGAGGCAGAATGTCAGTCTTTTGTAGCTGTATCAAGCTCACCTTCTCCAGAGCCATTATATTGCTTGCCAAATTTTTATGCTAATGAGATTTGCTCTTGTAACCTGGATTGGGCAAAGGCATAGACATTTTTAGATAACTCAGAAGCAGTTAAAGTGAATTGTTGGCCAGGGTTAAATATAAGTCTAAACTAAAGGAAAATGCCAGGATGCGCCTCCTAACCCAGGCACCAAGATAGATTGAAGTTCTTTAAGTAATCTTCCTATCTATCTGAATACAATGTCTACTCAAGATGAGTAGGTGGGACTTGTCCAGTTATAAGATTGTTGGGAACCAGGAAGCTATTGTGAGCTGTCATATAATAGCTTTCTACATGGGACAGCCTTCCAGGGACATGATTCTAGCCCAGCAGCTCTAAAGTGAAATGTAGATCAAGGGTCCCCCCAATCTCTGAACCGTTACCGGACCAGTACCGGTTCATGGCGTCTTGGGAGCCAGGCTGGACAAGCAGTGGGCAAGCAAGCAAAGCTTTATCTGTACAAGTGTGGGAGCTAGGTTGCGTGTGAAACCACCCACCCTCCCTGAGTCTGTGGAAAAAATTGTGTTCCACAAAACTGGACTATGGTACCAGAAAGGTTGGGGACCGCTGACTTAGATCAAAGCACTTTTATTTCAAAATTTAGAGGCCCTAGAAGGAAGGGCTTATTCTCCCTACATCCAGAAACATTCTAGTCTGCAAAGAGGGTATGTCCCACAGAAGACATTCACAGTTATCCTATCCAAAGTGACAGCGGCCATTTACATAGAGATTCACAGTTCAGTCACTTTCCTAGCTGGTCTTCCACCTTGATGTGAATAGAGACTGATTTTAGAACTGTTGGGATAATGTACAACAGCAACACAAACGTAATGTGAGACAGTTAACCTGCAATGCACTACTTCTACTTGAGCATCCATTCCCCCTGATGGTCCTTTCACATTTTACAAGTGAACTGCTGTTGCTTACCATTAATAGTGTGCAAACACATCCTATTCTCTAGATGCCTGCATGTGAACTTCAGACAAGTCCTAAAAATAATATTCCTATTATCAAGAGCTAGGGTGTTGGTGGCAAGTCTAATTTTTTTTCCCCTGCCAAGAATGTGAAAATGTGTTGGAGACTGCTAATTAATTCATTGCCTATGCAAAACCGCCTGCTCTAAAGAATTGTTGAGGAGTTTTATGTCTATGCATTTCCCAAATCTGAGACCCATTTAATATTCTAATTCCAGTGTTTCCATTTAATGCTAATATATTTTATACATGAATATGAGACTATATTCTAACAGAATATGGATAAATCAAGCTAGGAAGAAAATGTCACATTAAGAAGCTCCTCATACTAACCGAGATATGGAAGTGTCGCCCCACCAAGCTTCAGCCTATGGGCCATTTCGTGTCTTATGCAGAGCAAACAAAATCCATAATATCTACTATCTGAACTGTAGCTTTAAACACTTAGAAGGACAGCAAATAAAGTAGAGCTTGCTTTTCATTTACGGTGCATGAGATGCCACTATGGGAATATTCTGGCTTCTTAAACAGTTTGAGATGACTTAACTATATTTTACACATGCTCTTAGCTGAAATATATAAAGAAACCTTGCATTTTTCAAAAGGTTTTTCAGCTTAACAGGGGTCCATTTGTCCCCTTCTGGAGCCATTGTTTTTCAACAATCAGAAAACCAAAATATGTTTTTTTTTCCCCTGTTCCTCCACTTGACCACAAACCACCTGCAAAACTTGCTTCACTGTACTATATAATAGGTTCAAAGCTGAGCAGATTCTACTATATAGTACATGCATAAAACAATGGATGCCATCTACCTGACTTGGTAACCAAATTAATTTTCCCATTGCAGAAACACATTTCAGAAGACAGCTGGATCTTCATGTCTTCCTTTATCTCTACTTCCTCTTCCTCCTCTCCTTCCTCCTTTTCTTCTTCCTTTGAAACAAAAAAATAACTAACACAAACTAATATAAAAGTAAGGGGGGAAAAAAAGCAGGGGGAATCAAGGAAAAAGTAAAAAATGCAAGAAAGGAAAAGAAAAACAAAGCCCTTCCCCCAAACAAAGTAGTGGTTTCCAGTATTCTTCACAGCAGTTATAAGTACAAATATCTGAATCTCTCTCTCTCCATAGAGTTACATTTTGCTCTTCCTTCTGTAATCTAATAAAACTATACATCACAAATTTCTTTTTTTTTCCTTCATTTTTATGCAAAAAGTCCATGAGGAGCTTCCAGTCATCATTAAATATAGACAACGTCTTCTCTCTAATAAAAGAAATCCATCGATCTGTTGTAGCAAGATCTGTCTGCTTCACCAGCCATTCCTCCCTAGTGGGTAGTGTGGAATCTTTACCACTCTTTCTCAAACTCTTCTGTTTTTTTTTCCTTAATTTATCCATTAATCTGAAAAGGAAAAGTTCTGGCTTCAATTGAATATTGATTTTTAAAATCCTCTCTATCAGAAGTTGGCTAGTCCTTCATGTGTTCTGTAAATAGACATTGGGCCATGTCATTAAGAAAGCAGGTTCCATTCCTGCACATGTGTTTTGACACCTATTTACATTATTCGGGTATGGACAACTTCTCCATCTAACACAGGGATGTCAAACTCAATTTCATTGAGGGCTGCCTCAGGACTGTGGTTGACCTCGCGGGGTTGAGCAGTCATGGCCGACTGGGTGGGTGTGGCCAACTGGGTGGGCATGGCCAGCTTGATGCCACTCACTGGGCGTGGCCCACTGGGTGGGTGTGGCCAGCTTGACGCCACTCTGAAAACTGTTGGCATGTTTCCTCTTCGCATTGGGTAGAGTAGACCAGGCCAAAGCGATGCGTGCCAGGTTCTTAAATTTCCAGGATGGCCCTGCAAGCCAGATCCAATCACATCGTGGGCTGAATCTGACCCACGGGCCTTGTGTTTAACACTCTTGATCTAACAACAGTACCATTCCGCAGCCCATACTTTCTCATTTTAAGAAGAATTTACAAAAAAATATAGAGTAACAGAGTTGGAAGGGACCTTATAACAGGGGTGGGATTTTACAGGTTCGCACCTATTTGCTAGAACTGGTTGTTAGCATTCTAAGCAGTTCAGAGAACCGGTTGTTAGAATAAATGACTAGCCTAATCCTGTAAGGAAGGCAGGAAGGAAACATTCTGGTGTTGCTTACAGAAACTGCCTCTCCATTAACCCTTATTACATTCTTGGCAGGACTAGACTTCCTGTCTCAGGAACGTCTCTGCAGTTTTTTTTCCCCTCCTTTGCTGGTACTTTACCTGTGTGGAGTGACCATTCAAAGTTACAATGGCCCTGAAAAAAGTGACTTACGACCATTTTTCACACTTACGACTGTTGCAGCATCCCCACAGTCATGA
The DNA here is from genome assembly GCF_049901715.1 of Pseudonaja textilis. Lineage (NCBI taxonomy): Eukaryota > Metazoa > Chordata > Lepidosauria > Squamata > Elapidae > Pseudonaja > Pseudonaja textilis. The sequence goes on along the minus strand of NC_141998.1, from coordinate 17,419,933 downwards.
GAGGCCAGGCGAGGAGAAGCATGTCTTGATGTGAGTGATGTTGAGTTGGCCACACCCAGCCAGTCACATGACCACCAAGCCACGCCCACCAACTAAGCCACGCCCAGAGAACTGGCCGTTAAAAAAACCTGAATCCTACCCCTGCTTTATAGGTCTTGTAATCCAATTCCCTGTTCAAGCAGGAAAACTTATACAGGTAGTCCTTCATTTACAACATTAGTTTAGCCTCCTATTAATCTCCCATTATCGGCATTCACACAAGTGTGATGCACAATTATCACCAAACCCTGAAGTCTTCCTTTTGTGCGCATCATAACAACCCAGAGGATACGGATTCACTCTTTCTGACATTAGCCCTTTCATTCATAATTAATTAAAATTAATTAATTAATTAAGGAGAATAACATGAATCTCCATAGAAGTCTTAGCTGAGGGTGAGATACATTATGGTATTCTCAATCCATCGATCTTAAATCATAAATTAGTGAGTGAAAGTTCCATAGAATTAAAGGAGGTGTGTATTTTAAAACCTCTCCCACATCTTTGGCATGAAGCAGAAGTTCTGGGTCAGGTATTACAAATTTCAGAGTAGAAGGTGATACCTGAAAAACTAAAAATTGAATGTAGCAGCACAGATTTAAAACAGTAAGGTTAATATCGAAGAGGGTAGAAATGAGCTTTACTCCTTGTGGCACTATAGAGAGCATAGGCTGTTACTGGAGTCCAGAATTTTACAAGCTGATTTGAAGGGCTGCATTGCAGAACCACAGAGTTCTGGGATGATATTGTACAGACATGACAGGTATCGTGTTCATGTCGGAACCTGAATCTGTGCGGGAAGACGAGCTGGAACCTGAGCCAACAGAGTTTGAGAGGGCAGGGCAGGTAGGCCAGGGCCTTTCAGGATTAGGACACCTTGCAGACAGGGAGGAGCAGGTGCAGGTTGAACATGAGAGACAGAGCTCAGGCAAGGAGCAAGGACCACCCCTTCCTGATCCAAGAGCACGGAGAGTGGAGAGAAGGTAAGAACAGCGCAGACTGAGCAAGCTACTGCCCCACCTATCTTCACAAGGCACACCTGGGGAATGAGACTTAAGGAGATGCTGTGGGGAGGGACATTTGTCAGCAGCAAATAGGGTTGAATGCCAACGTTTGAACTTTCCACGAGTCCTTGTATTCTTTCTGGCTTTCTGTACTAACTACCTGGATCCTTTGCTTCCTGAACTCCTTGATTTGCCCTGCTGGATGTATTGCTGTGCAGCCTTGGTGTGCACAGCACTGGGCTGGACTATTTACAGCCAGAGGCTGCTTCAGGTGTGCGTGTGGGTTTGTTCTCACTTTGTTCTGGGACTTGCCAAAAACATGGGAGTGTTTGGGGAAATTTGGAGCAATAAAGGGGTGGTTTGAACTGCCAGCTATTTGTGTTATCTCTGTGCAGTGTCCCGGGTCATCACAACAGACTTGCATTGGTTTTTTCTTCTTTCTGTCTCTTCTTTTTCCATAAAAGGTAAATGTAGCTGAATACATTTGGAGGAAGAAGGTCTGGAGGTTCCTTTTGTGCTAACTTCCTGCTTTCACTTATGTAGGAGTGATGATGCTAATTCTGCTGTCATTTACTGGAAAGGTTTTGACAGGTCCATATTATAGCACTCAAGCTGTCAGGAACACAGCTGATAGGCAGGCTACTGTGCAGACCTGCGCTCTGTAGATGTGATATGGGGAAAGGAGGAAGGGATGAAGAATGCAAGTCTGAACATGGACATCTTACAGAACATCTACACAGCCGTTGATTTCAGCTTATCAGAATGACTTTGTAACACGCTTTATTCCCATGAGCCAATCAGTCCATTAATATTATATATTAGGGTAATATACATTTTTCCCTTCCCAGGATATGACAATCGACTTTAAAAAAAAGTCAGATCAATACACTGAAATGTAAGAAATGCAAGAACCCTTTTAAAGAAAGTGGCCTTATAGCAGAATGCCAGGGAGCCTTTCTTTAGAAGGACATTTGAGAGAACTTTTATTTTGCACAAACAGAAAGGAATGGTAAAACAGAAAGGAGAACAGAAAGGAGTGGTGGACATGGACTGAGTTAACATTGCAGGAAAAGGGGAAGTCAATTTAAAGTGGGAAGGGGTATCTCCCCTCTTCAATCTTTCCATCCATAAATCTGGACAGAACCAAACTCAACATTCTCTGCGTCATGACTTGTTCACCCATTCAAACTAGTGGCAAAATCACAACAGGGTACAAACGGCTGAGCATCTTTTATATAAGAAATGTTCCTGTTACTCTGCAGTTCTAGGATAGTAACTTGCATCATACGTGCAGAAAAGTCTTGTTTACATACTTTTATTTCCCTGAATATTCCATGCATTGGGTTGTGTATCTAGGAGACGTTGGGGGTACTAACCCTAGTCAGTGTGCATACTAACCCTGGCTCCTGAGAATAAGCATCACAGGTGGTCTGAACTAGCAGGAAGCAACTCCCTTCCAAACAGTGTCTGTATATAAGAGACAAATTTCCTATCTCCTTCTGCAAGGAAGCACACTAGAACCATGCTAGTAACTCCAGGAGCAGAATGTCCATGTGATGGACATGAGAAAGCAGTGAGGGATTTCAGGCAAGAACACCCTGGTTTCCCAGGGAGAAAGTGGTACATTCCAGAGAGAAGGTGGTACATTCCAGAGAGAAGCCTATATTAAGAGACTGCACACTCCAGAGGGAGAAGAGATTCTAGAACGGTTGTGATTAGCCTAAATTGGTTTCCCCCTCCCCCAACCAGTTTAGGAGTGTGCAGTCTCTTAATCTGGGCTTCTCTCTCAGATGCACCATCTCCTTCATGGGAAACAATTGTATGCTTGCTGGAATACACACACACACACACACACACACACACACACACACCTCCAGTTACAGAATCCATCACAGTTGAATTCTCTTGCTCATCCATCTGTCTGAGCAGGAATTTAGATTCCAGCATACCTATTTTCTCTCATCCACACAGAACCCCAGAGATGCATAGTGGAGGTTTGACTTGTAGATCACCCTCTAACCTTGGAGAGAGAAAAAAGAGAAGTTGTCTCCTTGCCTTACTAGATGATATTCCCAGGTGCCAATAAAGATCTCCAGGTGTTTTGTTTTTTTTTAAGGCCAATCTATAGATCAAAGATACGGGAAACTGTTCATTATGTGCCAGCTGCATTCCTGCTTTTCAGTTGACTAACAGCTGCAGGGGGTTCGAGTATCATTGACCTTGGTGGGGTGTACAAAGTTGGAATATCAGGCCCTCAAGCGGTGCAATTCAAAGGAACAACTGAAATAAATTCTTTGCAGCTACGGCTGATCCAGGTCGAGGAAAGTTCCATAACAAAACATTGCCAGAGCTAAATTGACTGGTGAACACATCTGATTTTAAATTTAAACGTGCCAAGGACATCAAAAAGATATTTATTCCTCCCCCCCCCCCCCATATATAAAATTGAGAAAAGACTTCTTTGGAGAATTGATTTCCTCTTTTCTCTTCACCTCCCAGTCGTACCTTGCCGTTGTCTAGGCTTGAAGTGAAGTGATAGTTAATGACACATTAATGAGAGCATATTAGTTGATAACACATTTTCTAACGTACCTCATTACTGTTTTCCCCCCAGATCCAACAAAGCCTCTAGGTAGGTGTTGCAAAACATTAAGTATAAACCTTCTTTCAATTTGCCACCATGTGTTCAAGGCAGTGGTAATTTTATTTCTGGGAAACTCCCTTCCCAATTATAATTCTCATCTCCAGATATATCATATAGTTTATATATTATCCATCCATCCGTATAGCAGTAGCACTTAGACTTATATACTGCTTCATAGTGCTTTACAGCACTCTCTAGGTGGTTTATAGAATCAGCCCCCAACAACCTGACTTCTCATTTTACCAACCTTGGAAAGATGGAAGACTGAATCGATCTTGAGCCGGTCAGGATCAAACTGCTGGAAATGGGTAGAGATAGCCTGCAATACTGCATTCCAACCACTGTACCACCAGGGCTTCTATAGCAGTTGTATTCAGGGGCTTTCCCGATTTGGCTCTATGTGATATATTTAATATGTCCCTTTTCCAAAGAAATGGGGGAAGAATATATAGCTGGATCTTTTTAATTTCCAATAGTCCTGTAATAGCTTAAGATAATGTCTAGCTTTAACATGACCTGTACAAATCAGCATGGGTTATAGGTTCACATTAACAAGTTTTGTGAAATCTCAGAACAGTAAAACACAAATCTTTTTGCCACGTGTATTGGAAGCAGCCATTTGTGATTGTAGGACTGTAACTTTGTCACTTGTATCCTTACGATTTATACTGACTATTTCCTAGTATGATTTGATTGTTGATTGTATCCTATGACTGTCATCAAGTGTTGTACGTTATGATTCTTGATTCTGAATGAATGTACCTTTTCTTTATGTATACTGAGAGCATTTACACCAAGACAAATTCCTTGTGTGTCCAATCACAGTTGGCTAATAAAGTATTCTATTCTATTCTATTCTATTCTATTCTATTCTATTCTATTCTATTCTAGATTGCACAAATTTGTGTTGGAGGGTGTTTTTATTTTCCAGGGTTCATCACCAGAGACCCACAATATATCCACTATATATTTACACACATAGATGGGGACTTTTGATATTGGTATTCAGTAATTATAACTTATTTGCAAATGAATGATAGATACATTTGGGAAAGGATGGCAGTTCAGCCAGAAATCTAGTCTGCAGGAAGATTATTGAATTCCTGGCATCTTCATTCAGAAACTCCGGAAAGATGTTGCTGGTCATGATGGATTGCAGGCTTGATTGTCATTCTGGCCTCACCAAAGGTCAGAGATGCTGGGAACTTTAATGAGCAACATCTGGAGGTTGTAGATTCAACACCTTTTGGCTTACTAGAGCAAAGGTCTGACTCAGCACAAGTGAACCTCTTAGGTCCCTATGTAAATATATACCTATGAAACATAATGTCATCACACTATTGTTTTTTCATGCTATGCACAGCAGTGTAATTAGATAATTGCATTTCTTAAAAAAACATAGGATGATATTAACCATAGGTGATGCTATTTGATGATATTTGTTCTCCTGCATTTAGTTTCTTGAACCTCTATTTCCTGTAATGCTCAAAATTAGATTAAACCATCTTCCTTCCACTTTAGTTTACATCTAGCCCCGTTCAATAAATTTGCAAATGACTTTGGACATTTTAAAATGCATATAAAAGTGTATTAATGGAGAGGTGGAAGTCAGTAATAAAAAGGTGAAAGTATTAGAAACATCTGTAAATGCAGAAGGCAAAAGCAAACAGTTAACAATATCGGACCTTCGTTCCTTAGGACAGTGGTCATCCCTACCCTTTGCAGACTGCAGGGTAGCGGTGTGGGAGAGAGGAAATAGTTCTCTGTAAGTGACTCCTGCCCTAAGATTTCAGGAAGTGTTTAAATCTACACATATAAAAGCGAAATGGCACTCACGCATCATCACAAAATCTCCAGAACTGTAAAGTCTACAAACTTGAAATTTGGCACATATGTTCCTCTTGGCTTCTAGGTGCTCACTTAGAAAGGATTTTTTGAAATGACCATCAGAGCATTAGTATTTCATATATTTTTATTATTAACATACTCTGATGCTAAGGAGTTCTACTCCCCCTCCCCACCTGAAAAGTAATCTGTACCAAGTGCAAAACACAAGCAGAGGAGAGGAATTTCAGTTTCAGTTTCACAGCAGCAACCACCTTTAGTACAGAACAGTTGAGCTAAGCCATGCCCAGGCTCCTTGCTGTCTCCTTGCTCACACAGCAAATACTGTTTCAGTTTCCATGTTTCAGTTTCCAAACAGCCCTCAACTGTCTCACACACTGACAGGACGCTAGCCAGATGAATCCTGGTGGATGCTGGTAAGCAGAGGCACAATTCCCCCCCGCTTATTTCCCTCCCCCAAAACTAAGCCTGATCACATAGTTTTGAAGCTGATATAGAGCTAGTCCTGAATATAGCTATCCTATCAGCTGGAGAATAGCTAAGAAACTCCTGGTGTTCCCAGGCCAAAAATCAAGGTGGTTGAAGGTCATCTTGCAAGAGATTACAAAGCTGAAAACAAAGTAAAAAAAATACTGCTCAGAGATTGCAACACTGAAAAGAACGATAAATATTCACACAAAGTCCTATTGCAAGTAAAGGGGGGGAAAAATCTCTTCATGTCTCAAAGGCTAGTTTTCCTGCCATGATGAGTTTCCAAGCTGGAGTTCCATTGCAAAGGGCACTTGATGCTGGTATTTTGAGACTCGAATACAGATATTTTGAAACTAAACATTTCGAAATGTGAAATGCCTCTGGTGCTGTTTCTGGTACCTTTGAATTATTTTGTTCTGTGTTTGCGATAGATCTTTAAACTACTGGGAGAGGTTGACCTGAGAGTTTGGCATACTTGCAGAGATGCTCATTTCCATAGATATCTTGCCAAGGGCAGTAGGTGGTTATTGGGTGGCGGGGGTTGGGTTAGGAGTGGAGATGACTAAATGGAAATTGTATTTACTTGAATACCTTTTTAAATGCTTAAATGGCTGAATAATCTTTTCCCCCCATTAATTAGAGATTCTGAAATATCAGTGAACAAATGCTGCCCCCCCCTCCCCTCCGCGCTTTCTGTGCCCTCATGAAAGGGTAAAGGCAAAGAGCGGCTTCAAATGAGATGACAGAACTGGAAATGGAGACCAGGAGAAGCTTCTCTCTCCCCCCCCCCCACCCTTCAGAATGTCAACTGGAAACAAAGCCTCCGTTTTTAATGGGAATTTCTGACTGCAAGGCCAGTGGTGAACTTCTGGGCTCCTGGGTTATTAAGAAGGGATATGGGCAACTTCCTTCCTTCCTCCCTGACTCCCTCTAATCCTTCCTTCCTTCCTTCCTTCCTTCCTTCCTTCCTTCCTTCCTTCCTTCCTTCCTTTCTTCCCTCCCTCCCATCTTCCCTCCTTTCTTTCCTCCCTCCCTCTCTTCCTTGCTTCCCTCCCTCCCTTTCTTCCCTCCCTCCCATCCTTCCTCCCTCTCTCCCTTTCTTTCCTTCTTCCTTGCTTCCCTCCCTCCCTCTCTCCCCTCCCTTCTTTCCCTTTCTTCTTTCCTGATAGGCAACAGGGGTTGCTGGGTTATTAAGAAAGGATATGGACAACTTCCTTCCTTCCTCCCTCCCTCCCTCCCTCCCTGCCTCCCTCTAATCCTTCCTTCCTTCCTTCCTTCCTTCCTTCCTTCCTTCCTTCCTTCCTTCCTTCCTTCCCATCTTCCCTCCTTCCCTCCCTCCCTCTCTTCCTTCCCTCCCTCCCTCCCTCCCTTCCTTCCCTCCCTTCCTCCCCTCCCTTCCTCCCATCCTTCCTCCCTCTCTCCCTTTCTTTCCTTCTTCCTTGCTTCCCTCCCTCCTTCTCTCCCCTCCCTTCTTTCCCTTTCTTCTTTCCTGATAGGCAACAGGGGTTGCTGGGTTATTAAGAAAGGATATGGACAACTTCCTTCCTTCCTCCTCCCTCCCTCCCTCCCTGCCTCCCTCTAATCCTTCCTTCCTTCCTTCTTCCTTCCTTCCTTCCTTCCTTCCTTCCTTCCTTCCTTCCTTCCTTCCTTCCTTCCCATCTTCCCTCCTTCCCTCCCTCCCTCTCTTCCTTCCCTCCCTCCCTCCCTCCCTTCCTTCCCTCCCTTCCTCCCCTCCCTTCCTCCCATCCTTCCTCCCTCTCTCCCTTTCTTTCCTTCTTCCTTGCTTCCATCCCTCCTTCTCTTCCCTCCCTTCTTTCCCTTTCTTCTTTCCTGATAGGCAACAGGGTTGCTGGGTTATTAAGAAAGGATATGGACAACTTCCTTCCTTCCTCCTCCCTCCCTCCCTCCCTGCCTCCCTCTAATCCTTCTTTCCTTCCTTCCTTCCTTCCTTCCTTCCTTCCTTCCTTCCTTCCTTCCTTCCTTCCTTCCTTCCTTCCCATCTTCCCTCCTTCCCTCCCTCCCTCTCTTCCTTCCCTCCCTCCCTCCTCCCTTCCTTCCCTCCTTCCTCCCCTCCCTTCCTCCCATCCTTCCTCCTCCTCTCCCTTTCTTTCCTTCTTCCTTGCTTCCTCCCTCCTTCTCTCCCCTCCCTTCTTTCCCTTTCTTCTTTCCTGATAGGCAACAGGGGTTGCTGGGTTATTAAGAAAGGATATGGACAACTTCCTCCTCCCTCCCTCGCTCCCTTCCTTCCTGATAGCCAACAGCTTTGTCTGTCTCAGGTGAAGCTTCTGGCTCAACCAGTCAAAAATCAGCCTGGCTTCCTCAGGCTGACTTCTGTGTTTGGTTTTATTTATTTATTTATTTATTTTTGTCAACTGCTTACAAGATAATAGGTATAAGTAAAAACATAGTTATGAATACATGGATACATATAAGAAAAATAAAAGAAACAATAGGACAGGGACGGTAGGCACGTTGGTGCTCTTATGCACACCCCCTACTGTGTGTGCTGTGTTCATCTAAGACTCAGAAGCATTTGGAAGGGCAATTCCATAGTCTTCGTAAATGTCTGTAGGGAAAATTGTTAAGGTTCTGTTGTGCGTTCCATCACAATTAGATGCCCCCCCCCCACTCTTGCGAGCTTGGAGGAGGGTAGTTGTATCTTGGACACTGACTAACCTTAACCTTTCTGAATCTTTGTTGGTGGAAATTCTGAAAATTGTAGTCACAGCCTATCTGGATGAAACCAAGTTGGAGAAAAATCTATGGAATCTTACAGGGTTTAATTTTGTTCCATATGTTTTCAACATCTCCATGAACCCTCTATGAAAGATCATCTGGAGTTGGGGACTGCTAGTAATACACAGCTCTGTGTCGGTTCTGTCAATAGATACCTATTTTTCCACCTCATGCAAGATAGGGTAAAGTCAGTTTATGCATACCTGCATAGCTTATCCCTCTATTATTTGTTTCTTCTGGTGGCTGTGATCAGAAGTGGCATTCAGCAGGTTCTGACAGGTTCTGGAGAACCAGTAGCAGAAATTTTGAGTAATTTGGAGAACCGGCAAATCTCACCTCTGACTGGTCCCGCCCCCATCTATTCTCCACCCCCTGAGTCCCAGCTGATTGGCTGGGTCTTCTTTGGTTGCCCTGCACAGGAGAACAGAGCTGGAAAGCAGGTTAGTGGGGTGGGGAGGAAATGGGGATTTTGCAGTAATCTTCCCTTGCCATGCCCACCAACCTATGCCTACAGAATCGGTAGTAAAATATTTTGAATCCCACCACTGGCTGGGTTAGCAAATATATGTAGGTTCAGATACATTCATGTATACAAGGAGAGGTGGCTATGTAAAATTATATTGATGAGTAGGGGTCAAAATTCCCCAGCCAGTAGAATTCTGGAAATGGAAATATACAGATCTGAAAGATGTAGAGATTGAGCAATTCTGGGTTAAGAAGAGGATGTCCATTGAGCCTCAATTGCCATTTGGTATAAATGAACATCTGGGCAATGGGATAGTGTGCACATCTTCCCATCATTTCCTACCAGCATATACGGTACCATTTGCCCATTTTCTTGAGCCTAGCCCCATGGTGTTTTTGAGTTAATAAACTCTTTCCTTTCATAAATCAATATGTGAACCTGACCATTCTTCCCTCAGGCAAATTGATTTTCATCCTTTCTTGACAGTGCTATCTTGGGGCACAATCCATCTATATATTAAGATGTCAACTTTTAGGGTGTCATAATGTCAGAGTAGCACACCAGTCTTTCCACTTCCCCCATGGGAGAGATTGTTGTTAACTTAAGAGGCCCTTATGGTAGGTTCCACAAAGCTGTGCAGGGCTTAGTTAAGGTTTAGGCCTGTAGAAAATTCCTCTGCAGGGCCTTTGTCTCCGCATCCCACTAACCTCAAGATTTAGTTGTGTCCCTTTAGGGTGCTCTTTATATTGTCACCCAAGGAAAAATGCTTTAATATTAGGCATTCTTCACCTTTTGGCCAAAACTGAATTTGTACAATCAAAAATAAAGCAAGCTGCCATTTAGAATAGAATAGAAGAAAATAGAATTGGAACTGGAATTGGAATTGAAATTGGGAATAGAATAGAATAGAATAGAATAGAATAGAATAGAATAGAATAGAATAGAATAGAATAGAATAGAATAGAATTCTTTATTGGCCAAGTTTGATTGGAATTTGCCTTTGGTGCATATGCTCTTTTTTCTTACATAAGAAAAAATAAAATACATTCATCAAGAATCATAAGACACAACACTTAGTGATAGCCATAGGTTACTAATAAGCAATCAAATCATGCTAGGAAACAAATAAAACAATATAAATTGTAAGGATACAAGCAACACGATTATAGTCATAAGTGGGAAGAGATAGGTAATAGGAAGGATGAGAAGAATAATAGTAATAGTTTTACTAAGTAATTTGACGGTGTTGTGGGAATTATTTGTTTAGTAGAAAGATGGCATTTGGAAAAAAAACTGTTCTTGTGTCTTGTTCTGGTGTGCAGTGCCCTATATGTCCAGAATGTGAGGGGTCTGTAGATATTTTCACAGCCTTCTTTTTGACATGTGCTGTGTATAGGTCCTCAATGGAAAGCAGGTTGGTAGCAATTGTTTTTTCTGTAGTTCTAATTATCCGTTGAAGTCTGTGTCTTGTTGGGTTGCAGAGCCAAACCAATGCAACATGTGCATCATTGTGTATTTGCTTACACCTGAAATGAGAAGTTTAATTTCCTAAATCCTAACTGGGGGGGCTAGAACCTCGGGTAGTTGTACTTTCCCTGGATATGCAATGCATCCTTAACACATATATAGAATTGTCCTGCTAAAACCAGATCTATATTAATGGGCCAGCAAATGGCTGGGCATCCTGGATCTTGTCACTCAGCTCATGTAGTGAGTTTTGAAATGCTGGAAATGTTCGTATTTGAAGACTTAAATATTGGTTTATATGCAATTTCTGAATTCTAAGTGCAGAAAGATGCTTTTAGGGCAACAGGCAAATATATACATATCAAAATATTTCAAAAGCTGCTGACAGGTCATGCTAGGAAAACACATTGAAAGTGAGTGCATTTTAGCTTGTTTGCTATAATGGAACCCCTTCTTCTTCACTTAGAGTGAAGCCATGGCATTTTTCAGCTTAGTTTCTCCTCCCTCCCCCTTTTTGGACTTTCCAATGTCCTACTAAGGTATGAAACATTCAATTACTTCTGTATAGAAGTAGCAGCCACTTTTTATATACAGGGAACCATTTCTGTCTCAAGTGGTCTGCCGAGAACGGACTAAACCCTATCGGCTAGGTTGGTTGGGGTGTGTGATATAAAAGCATTCCCATTTTAAAAGTAGAGGGCACAATGTCTATGTCTCAGTTCTTCAGTCCAGCCAGCCAGGCCCTAACATATCTTTCCAGATTACCCAATTTCGTGGCATCATTTGTTCCACTTGTTTTATCTAGGGTTGAAATTTAACACAAAATTCAATGAATGCCGCTACTGTTTTTTTCTTTCTTTCTTTCTTTCTTTCTTTCTTTCTTTCTTTCTTTCTTTCTTTCTTTCTTTCTTTCTTTCTTTCTTTCTTTCTTTCTCTTTCTTTCTTTCTTTCTTTCTTTCTCTTTCTTTCTCTCTCTCTCTCTTTTTCTCTCTCTCTCTTTCTTTTTAAAAGAAATTTATATTACTTCCTATTTGTCTATTTTACAGGAATATAAAAACCTCATATATAAAACAATAAAACTAATAAAAGAGAATAATCATATAATAAATTAATAAAATAAACCCACCCTGCCCTCCGTGACAACACATCACACGAGCCATTTAATGGGCTCCATCCCGCTCTGGATTCCCCAGGCCCACTGGCAGAACCAGGTCTTCTTCAGCGCCTTCCGGAAGAGTGTTTGAATGGGGGCCATTCTAATCTCTGGGGGAATGAGGTTCCAGAGAGAGGGAGCCACCACAGAGAAGGCCCTTCTTCTGGGTCCCACCAGGTGTATCTCCCTTGTGGATGGGACCCACAGCATTCCCTGCCTCCCCACTTTGGTGGGCTTTTACTGTGGTTACTATAATATTGTTATTTGATGTAACTGTATTGTAGTTTAAATATGGCTGATGTGTTTGCACTGTAGTGTTCTCCGGTCTACGGGCTATGATACAGATTTATGATTTGATTACTTGATTCATATGACAAATGGGCCAATGCGAAAGGTGCCATGCCTGATTCTAGAGATGATATGGGCTGTCTATACAAGAGCAACATACGTTTGTTTGTTTTGCAATGAAAGTAAAGAACTCGTGAAATGTAATGTCTCAAGGGTTGAAATAATTTAGCCAACCTAGGTTTGTAACCATGGAATGGAAGGTATTGTTGGCTTCTCCTGACAAATCCTTGGCTTTATGTTTGTGCCAAGCTTCCCAGGCAAACCAGACAGGAAATAGGATTAGATGATCTAGTTCTATGTAATTGTGAGGTTACATAAACAGAACCTTGCTGTTCTGAAAGCAAAAGCATCCCACTGTCACTTTTAACTGCTTGATCCATTAGTCTGGGTCTTTCTAAATTCTTTCTCCTGACTGTTAATCCACAGGTGGCTCCTGCCTCTCTTACCTGATTGTTTCCTAGGCAGCATGTCTTCCCTTCATTCCCCCAAATTAAATACAATTCCATTACAGTTTTGAAGAACGATGGCAGAGTACATATTTCATCAATATAGCACTTAGCACTATAGCAATAGCACTTAGACTTATATACTGCCCCATAGAGCAGCACTCTCTGGGCAGTTTACAATGTCAGCATATTGTTGCAAAATCCAATCTGAGTCAGTCAGTGCGGTCAGATATCTAGTCTTTTGAGCTTTCGGACTGCAACCCATTGCCAGGGAAGCTCAGAAGACTAAATCTCTGGTTCTGGTGACCTGTCCAGATTGGATCTTGCAACATTATCCTGGGACACGTACATTTGCCTTCATCTGTTACCATATTGACCCTGACAATCTGGGTCCTCGTATTACCAATCATGGAAGAGTGAAAAGCTGAGACAACCTTGAGGCCCATCAGAATCGAACTCCTGGCAGTGAGGAGTGAATTAGCCTGCAATACTGCACTCTAACCACTGTGCCATCAAGGCTCTTATTCACAAATCTTGGCCATACCTATTAGATCTATGAATGCAGCTCAGCTTTCAGAGTCAGGGTCACTCGGTAGCATCCTTAGGGTGTTTTCTTTCTATAGGAACCACTGTTTCAGATTTGCTAGCAAACTTTGGAAGGGGGTTATTTCAGCTGCACGATGGACATTCAATGTAGCTGCATATTCCCCAATATTTTCTACAGTTGCTGTTATTGTTTGCTCCAGGTTGCTCCAATCTGAGTGCCCTCTAGTTGTGTAGCTCCAACATCCAGAACTTTCCAGCTAGTAAGGCCATTGCTGAAAATATTTGGAGTTGAAATGCCCAGCATATGGCAGGATTGGGACAGCTGGTTTAGAAAAATGATCCCTGGATGTATCTTTAGCTCAGACTTCCCCTCCCCCTAAAATTGATGGCAGTAGCAAACTCAGGTCTTTCAAATTTTGCTCGCTGCATGGAAGGATTAACTGGATTTCCAGCAGAACATATTGCATTGGTGAGTGGTCAGTAGTTTTGTGCAAACTGTTATTTTGCACGCTCACTAAATTTAATGGGAAACTAATTGATTTGGGAACTGTTTTCAAAGGAGGAGAAATCTTTAATGCAATTGGGAGACAGATTTCAGCAGAAGATTAGAGAAGAGCACAGCCTACATTAATATGTTTGTGGGTTCCTAATAAGGATTATGGAATTTCCATAAAAGATACTCACTCAAGCCATCACAGCTTTTTTTTTTTTTGCTTTTCTCACAATTCCTTAGATGCTTCATCTTATCCAAACCTCTGTCAGAATTTTACTGAAAATCTCTCTGGCAACTCCATTCAAACCCCTCAGCTGCTGAGCTTTCTACATGATCCAGCTTCCAAATGTCTTGACTGAAGCTTCCAGTCTTTCTATTTTTATTTGTCCTGTTCAACTTCTGTAGAAAACGAAAGTGCTTGCTTCTTATAGCACAAAAAGTACAGGAAACCTCACTTTACAGCTCCATCCCTGGACAGCCAGAGCAAGAAGGCAGAGTGGGCAAAATATGTTTTCCTGCTGATGTTGGGCTGCTAAAAGCCGACATGGCCAAGACGCATCAGTGGAGTGCAGCTTTCCCATCATTTCTTGCCCTTGAAAGGGTAGAGCTATGTTTTGTTACCATGGCACGTACAAAAACAGCCTCCCATCAGGAGCTGGCTGAAAGAAAACGCCATTAAAATCTGTGCCAGTTAAAGAGAGTCTGTGCAGCTTAATCTAAGTGCTGACTACCTTGGGAAGTCCATCCACATTTTGCTACTTGTAAGGTTCTGCCATCAATAATTGACACAAGCTGGGTGTGCTTTGTATCAAACATGGCCATGCTTTCTTAAGGAAACACGATTGTAAAATGGGGTTTGCACTACTTAGACGTTATGTAACACTTTTAAGCCAGAGTTGGGTAACTTTTGCATTCTTTCCGCCTTTTTGAGTCTCCCCAAAGTGATATAGAAAGTTTATCAACCCAGCAGTGTAAAAGTTGGAGGACAAATTCATCCTTCACTTTTTTGTTTGTTTGTTTATGGACTGCAATACATGTGAAAGGCTTGACGCTGCTCTTCAATCAAATGATGAATAGGATCATAGCAGTTGCACTTAGACTTAGATACCTCTCCTTTATAGCACTCTCTGAGAGTCAGCATATGGCCCCAAACAATTTGGGTTCCTCATTTTACCAACCTCTGAAGGATGGAATGCTGAATCAACTTTGAGCTGGTCAGGATTGAACTCCTGCCAGTGAGCAGAGTCAGCCTACAATACTGCATTCTAACCACTGTGACATCATGGTTCTTCTTAAAGAATGCAATTCTTTATATTAAGCTGAGCTGTCCACCTCAGAACCAGAGAATACATGTTCACCTGTACTTGTAAGGTCTTCCCGTGTAAGATTGAGAGAATCTTGGCAACGTTTTGACAAGGTCCCACTCACCATCTTCAGGCTGGTGCTTTTGGCTTCGTGCTTGTGCGAGCAAAGCATGATCGGAGCTGCCGTCTCCCTGTATATACTGGTGGGGAGGTTGGCTGTGTTGTCATTTCTTGATTGGTTGATGGAGTTGATGTTTGCAGATTGGCTGGGTTTTTCATAAGAACATGTATAGCTGAGATATTGTCTGTGTGTCTATCTGCCTCCTGTATTGTCTATCTGCCTCCATTACCCAGGTTGTTAAGTTTTCATGGGTATTTATATGTATGGTATTCAGCTTTGTTTGGGTATTTTCCCATGTCATTATAGTTGTGCTTTTAAAGTTGTAGTGATGTTTCGGCAGAATCTCATCTGCCATCGCCAGGCTTGTGTATTGTGTTCGTCTGTGAGTCAGGCTTTCACAGCCATTTCTGTTTTAAATTTGGTGCTACTGCTGTGCCAGAATGGTTGTTTCTTCATCCTGATTGGTTGGGAGTCTTGGTCTGTGTTTATTGGTCTTGGAGTTTGCTGTGTTATGCTTGATTGGTCTTTCTAATATCTTCTGTCTGTTTTGTATCAAGACAAAAAAAAATGCTACAAATATAATGATGACACAAATATAATGATGTGGGAAAATACCTGAACAAAGCTGAATATCATACATACATACATACATACATACATACATACATACATACGCATATGTATGTTATAACCCTATAAAAATTGTACACTTATTTTCTGGAGAGCCAGTTTGATGTAATGGTTAAGGCACCAGATTAGAAATCAAGAGACCATGAGTTCTAAACCTGCTTTAGGCATGAAGCCAGCTGGGTGATAATCCCTCTTAGTTTTAGGCAAAAGAAAGCAAGGTCAAACCACTTCTGGAAAGGTTGCAAGAAAACTACTGTGACTTGTTCAGGCATCCACCAGAAACTAACACTGGCTGGGAGGCACTAAACTAAAATATTGTTCTTTAGCTTTATTTATTTTTGTTCTTTAGATTTATTTATTTCTAATGTTAGAAAACTTAACAGTATGGAGAAAAGGGGGGAAGGAAGGAGAGAAAAAATATGAGACTAAATCAAACTGCTGTGGCAGCTGTGTAGCCTCTGGGTCTCCAATTGGCTGTCACTGATGTATGTTGGAGCTAGTGCTAAGAGCTAGTCCACATAAAGTACAGTGTGGCATTCCTTCAAATACCAAAGACAAAAATGAGAATAAAATGATATTTCTTCATGTTAAGGTAGCCAAAGTAGGGCCAAAGAGTAATGCTTAATGCTTTCATTGTATATGTTCCCACTGCCCTGAATCTATCATAAAAGCCTTAACAGTGAAGTTCAGCGCAATTATCTAATGTATCCCTTAGTGATTGGCACTAATAACACAGCAGTGAGGAGAACAAATATGTATTTTTCAGCTTTCTTTTCTCTCTCTCCCTCTCTTTCCCTTTGTAAAAGTTGCTTTTATTTTGGTCTACTACACATGCTAATGACATGGTATCCAAAAGAGCCCATATTGTGTCATTAAATTCAAATAGCAGATTCTCCATTCATTTTGTTTAATTATTTGTTTTACAGTGAAACTATCAGTCATGTAGCCCCATAGTTATAAAAATGGAATGGCTACTGTTGATATGAAAAGGTATTGGTTCTCTACATAGCAATCATATTTTCTCATGCTATAACTTTTCTCAAGGTGCCAATTAGATGTTTGCAGCTGTTGTGCTTTTAGGCAGGGCAAAGGATGTTTCTCTTTCCTATGTGATGCCAAGGATATTTTAGAATAGGGCTTCCCAACCCTGGCAACTTTAAAGCATGTGGACTTCAAGTTTCAAAATTCCCCAGCCTATCATGCTGGCTGCAAAATTCTGGAAGTAAAAGTCCATCAGTCTTAAAGTTGACAAGGTTGGAAAACCCTGCTTTAGAAACAGAAAAAGGGGTTTGAGGGAGAAAAAAAACCCCTTTTTTGACAAACAAATTTTATGAAAAGGCATACACTTTTATGAACGACAGCTTATTTCATGAGAATGGCTACCCTGATTTAAACTGAGATGAGGTGGGGGAGGGCAGAAGGGAGGAGAAAGCAGGGTGGTTATGCACATTTATGTTACATATGCACATTTATGTTACATGTGAGACAAACGAGAAAGTATCTGGTTTGATTGATTGAAGTTGTATCATCATTTCCACGAAGCCCTTGGTTGCTGGGACTGGGTATGTCTAGCCTGATGAAAAGATGGCGTAGGGGGTGGCATGATGGCAGTCTTACAATATCTCAGGGGCTGCCACAAAGAAAAGGGAGTCCAGCTATTCGCCAAAGCACCAGAGGGCAGGACAAGAAGCAATGGGTGCAAACTAATCAAGGAGAGAAGCAACTTAGAACTAAGGAGAAATTTCCTGATAGTTGGGACAATTAATCATGGAACGACTTGCCTCCAGAAGTTGTGAATGCTCCAACGCTGTAAGTTTTTAAGAAGAGACTGGATAACCATTTTCCTGAAGTGGTGTAGGGTTTCCTGCCTAAGCAGGGGGTTGGACTAGAAGACCTCCAAGGTCCCGTCCAACTCTGTTATTCTACCCTAAGCCTAACAAGTGCATATATTTTCTCAAACTGAGCCAATTTCATGATTTTCTTAAAAGCTGTGTTTGTAGGGGTATTGATGTATAGTGCCTCAACATTCATGGTAACTAAAATAGTTACTTGCAGATAAAATAGTATTGTTATGGCAATTGGCAATGCATTTCAGTCATTTTACGAACTTTGTCATGCCTCTTAGATAGCTAGGAGTTCTGGTGGTACATGACCACCTAAGAAGACTGAAAGCCCTTGACAATTTTCCTGACAACACAAATCCTGCTTCAATTCAGCCACTTCATGCATCTGAGGAATTGAGCTGTGACTTCAGTTAGGCATTTTAATAGTGTCTCAGTCTGAAAAAAAAAGTGCTACTAGACTCCTTTTGATGTTTGGCTATCATAAACTAATATAGCTCTCCACTTACCACGTTTACTAACAGCACTTTAGAACTTAAGGGGTCCTTGGTGCTCTCTGGGCTTGTTTCTTGCAGACATTTCATTACCCAAGTTAGGTAACATCATGATGTTACCTAGTTTGCTTAATGAAACATCTGCAAGAAAACAAGCAAGCACAGAGACCACCAAGGACCTCTCGTGTCAACCCTGAGCTACAAATATTCTCCTTTATTAGTACTTTAGAACTTATTTCTCTGGAACACTGAGATTTCTTCCTTGCTCAGAAGTGGCTGAGGGTATCAGCATTCCTACTAATTTTTGAACCAATAGAACCAATAGAATTTTCTCCCTCCTTGTGTGGCTACAAGTCACATATTCTTCTTCCATGTTCTATGGAGAAAATCCCTCCCAATTTCTTCCTGTGGGACTGAAGTAAAAGATGGGAAACTGAGGACTTTCACACATCTCTCTTGCCCAGCTTGCAACTGAAGAAGTGTTAAAACTCTCCATACCACCCATGAGAGTTTCACCAAAATTGTTGCATCTCTTGACAAAAACAATTCAGAGCAAATTTATCTGCCCTCAGCCTTAATGCAAATTACTGAGGAAGGAGAGTGAGAGAGGGGGGTATGAAGCCAAAATAGAAATGCAGTTGTATCTTCTGCCTGGCCCTGAAAACAATCTGCTCTTAACAGAGTTTCTAATGAATTATTTTTGCATTTGTGGCAGCAGTTGCAGGGACTGTACTATTGGAGAAGTAATTACAGCTCCATGTGTTGCGTTATCTACAACTCTGTCTCTCAGATCTGCTTGCTCCTCCAGCCCATCTTATTCCTTTTGTAATTATTTTCCAATACAAGCCTTCATTTGCACCAAAAGTTTAAACATTGTTCCTTTTTATGTAGCACCATTTTTAATTTTCCTGCCCAACAGAAATGATTGTTTAGGTTGTAAATGCCACATTAGTCTCCATGAAATGGAGATGCAATTGATTCTCATTTCAGAGATTTCACAGCTTGCCCCAGAAATTTCTGCTTGGCTGCCAATGCCTCCAAAATGCGGGGAGCTCTGAAAGGGTCAGAAATGAAGTGTGTAACACAGCATACGAAGCAATGAGTATGAGATCTGCAACCAAAGTAGTTAGGAGACAGCACCCACATCTCGGCAGACGAAGACTGCTGTGCATCCAAAGGAGTTGACAAAGGCAATTGCCTTTGTTTAATGTGTATGGAGATTCTCAGCCATCTAGATCATGGTTATCCCAAATATGCTTTTTTAACAGGCAACTGGTCTTTCTTACTTTTCTCTGAAGAAGTTTCTCTTCTCATCCAAGAAGCTTCTTCCACTGAAGCTGAGGTACAGTTGCCTCTTGAAAAAGCACGTTTGGGTACTTTTGTTGGTTTACTTGGCCCTCTCTAGTTCAGTTCCAGGTCAGGTTCTAGACTTGTTAAACTCATTAGCCCATTTGTAAAAAGGACAACCAGGTAAGTTATTTTATCATTTTGCACAGGGCGATTTCTGTTGGGGGCTTGGCTTAGATTCAACTTTGCCCAGTCAACTGCCTTCTGAGATTGAGGGGTTCATAACATTGCTATAGCAGAATTGAAACCCTGTTTCTTTAATATGCCTAATTAGCCAAGGGGAGGGGCAGTGATAACTTGTGGGAAGCTTCCAAATAGATCAATGAACCAAGTCATCTCCCCATCCTAAAGAGGTTTTTTTTTTTTTTGACACAAAGCAGATACAGTCATGCCCAGAATTAAACCAGTTGCATTTTGTGGTAACCGCTACTTGGGGGTGGGTGGGCTGTCCATTACTTGGGGGTGGTTAACCTTTGCTTCAGAGAGTGAATTTATAGTTGACTTTTTGAACACCATCCAGAGTTTAGTTGTTTGAGTTAGATGGCCATATAAATGCTAGAAATAAACAAGTAAATAAATAAAATATTTCATGGCTATCGTCTTATGTGCAAGTGAACAATGGAAAAACAGAGCGAGGTTACACGTTATCCTTGTTCAAAAAAGATTGCATAACTTAGGGAATGAATCTACTGAGTTGCTGTAATAGATTCACTGTAGGGACGCAGTGGCTCAGTGGCTAAGACGCTGAGCTTGTCGATCAGAAAGGTTGGCAGTTTGGTGGGTCGAATCCCTAGTGTAACAGAGTGAGTTCCTGTTACTTGTCCCAGCTTCTGCCAAACTAGCAGTTCAAAAGCATGTAAAAAGGTAGAAAAATAGGGACCACTTTGGCAGGAAGGTAACAGCGTTCCATGTGCCTTTGTGTTTAGTCATGCCGGCCACATGAAGACGGAGACGTCTTCAGACAGTGCTGGCTCTTCCGCTTTGTAATGGAAATGAGCACCACCCCCTAGAGCTGGAACCTTTACCTTTAATAGGTTCACTAGATAAAGTGACTTGCATAAATCTCAGGATTTTTGTATTCCTTCTCTCTTCTTCAATACTTTGTCATGTCTCCAAGAAGGAAATGGAATTTTCTAGTTTATAAAATCATCATTCAAACATTCAAAAATTTGGTTTAATCTCTACCCATCAAGGACAAATCAGGAAGGGAAACTGTTTCTTCATTCTAATTGTCATTTGTGACAATTCAAACAGGACACAGATAC
Organism: Pseudonaja textilis; assembly: GCF_049901715.1. NCBI lineage: Eukaryota > Metazoa > Chordata > Lepidosauria > Squamata > Elapidae > Pseudonaja > Pseudonaja textilis. Next base: position 17,399,273 of record NC_141998.1, on the reverse strand, counting down.
TTTCATTGCTCATCTCATAAGGAATCATGGTACGTTTGCACTCAGAAATTAAAATTCCCAACCATTACAAGATGACAGTTTGCAAGAAAGGTTATCATAATGGAATAGTGGTGATCTCTTTCCAAACATTTATATGACAGCTGAAAATTGCCTGTTGCTTCCTTTGCCAAAAACATTAGTCAACAGGTGTCTTAGTTCCTGTATCAAAGCCCAACTCTCATTGGGGATTCTGTCAGGTGCACTGTGTGTGTTCCATGTGAGAGAAAATTGCAAATGTGCTATTGAAATTATTTGTTTGGAATTCAGAGACAGATGTACTTTGACAAGGATGAATAGAATGAAGCCCTTCCTGAAGAAAATCTTGAGGTTTTGTGCAGCAGGTCAGAGAGAACCTGGGATGCTTCCAGAATGCAAATCCTGGTTTGTATGTGAGCAGGTGACTTAATGAAAGCAAGAAGAAAGCCTGTTAAGCTCACAACTCCTTTTGCATGGCAAAATGAGGGTATTGATTTTCCACCCATGACTGCTGTAAATGAGAAATTTCTCTGACAAAACCAAGGCCCTTCACAAGTCGTGTTTCTTATCTCTTTAAATATGATTACCTGCTCTTCATGGTCCCATGGTTAAAATCATAATGAACTTGGCCAGCCAAGTCAATTCATCATCAGGACTACGTTCTGTGTGAACAATTAAATGAATTCTCTTACTAGCTCTACCTCTGGGCTGGAGCATTATTGACTTATGACTAATTTCATTGTCAAGTTAACTCTTCCAATCAAGATTTAAAACAAACCAGGAAGGGAGCTAAAGTGATGGAGATTGAAGACCTGATCCATTTGATTTTATTAACATGCTGTCTACTTGGAGATTAACTGACAGATACGTTTTTGTTTTGTTTTTTGGAATCTTCCTTTCACTCTTCTCCCTTAACGAATTTGGAGCATCGTCTGGCATTTTGTTCAATAGAAATGTGTCCTTAAAGAGACCAGATTACTTGTCTTACAGAAAATCCTTTTCCTGGGGCTGGTGTCTGCTTTTGTATATTTGCTCATAAGCAGAGGGGGAAGGAGGAGATAATTCCCACAGCAGCAACCTATAGACTACTGCGGGCTATAATTTTCTTCCATCTCTAGCTGTGAAAAGCAATGCCGTTCATTTCATAAGTGCTGCTTTTTGTATTTGACCTTTTATTTTGAAAGCTGATGGCTTGCCACTTCTACTCGTTTTTTCTTCCAATGAGTTGAATGATACCAGCTTCAAATTTGACACGGGTCTACTTTTATTTGGGTGATTATTTAAGAAGCAAAGGGCCTCTTAGCAACCACAAGGTGACAGTTGCTCTTCATCTATTCAGTCCGAATTGCAAAGCTTTGGGAATTAAGTCTTTCTTCCAGCTGCATCTAAATACTTCCTTAGGCTTTCTTTCAGAGTCAGGATCATATTCCCCCACCTGTTAGCATGCTGCAGGAATGAATTTTTTGTGTATTTAGACAATCTTTGTGTTGGTCTTAGCCGTAATTGAGCATGTCCTGAGAAACCTTCATGGATGAAGCAGGATAATGTGCATGGATGAGGACATTAATTCTTGTATTTTTTTATTATTATTGAAAGAGGTTCCCTACTGAGATGCCCTTGGGTTGGCTGTTCCTCCTCTCCCTTAGAGTCAGATTCTAACAGGGACATGGCACATCCCCCTTCCACATTTTCCATTGCCCATCTTCTCCAAGGCAAAAATAAATAAATTGGGAAGTCTTTGTCCCAACATTGAATGGTTTTGTACAGTTTGTAAAGATATACCATATCTTTTGGTCTTGAAATTCTAGACCTAGAAAACCTAGAACTATGCCGCCTTCCATCCGATCTAAGTATAGTATATAAAATCATACATTGCAATGTCCTACCTGTCAATGAATACTTCAGCTTCAGCCACAACAATACAAGAGCACACAGTAGATACAAACTCAAGGTTAATCGCACCAAACTTGATTGCAGGAAATACGACTTCAGCAACAAAGTGGTCGATGTCTGGAATACTCTACCTGACTCTGTGGTTTCTTCCCCAAACCCCCAAAACTTTAACCTTAGACTGTCTACTATTGACCTCACCCCTTTCCTAAGAGGTCTGTAGGGGGCGTGTATAAGCGCACCAAAGTACCTACCGTCACTGTCCTATTGTTTCTTTTGTTTTTCTTATATGTACCCATTTCATGTATTCATAACTATGTTTATACTTATACCCATTATCTTGTAAGCAATTGACAAACCAAATAAAATAAAATAAAAATAAAATACAGATGTACAAGATAGTCTTTTTCTTCCAATTAGAACTGAGACCAGAAATTTCATGGCTAAGCAAGGCAGTTATTATATGGATCACGCTCCAGGTTTCAGACTTTTTTTTGCCATAGTTGTTGAGTGACCCACCCCGGTTGTTAAGGAAATCTGGTTTCCCTCATTGACTTTGTTGGAAGTCAACTGGGAAGATCAATTCACTTAACAACCATGTTACTAACTTAACAACTGCAGTGATTCACTTAACAACTGTGGCAAGAAACTCAAATTAAGAAATGTCTCACTTAGCAATATAAATGTTGTGGTCAATAGGTAAGTTGAGTACTACCGAAACAGTCTTTGGCCGGGGGTGGAGGGGGCTCTTTGAGTCAGTGTTGACTCCTGGCAATTGCCTAGACCCTGCAGGGTTGTTGTTGTTTTTTGTAAGACTTCATAAGTGGTTTGCCATTTCCTTCCTCTTAGGGCTGAAAAGACTGGCCCAAATTCAGCTAGCTGGCTTCACGCAGGATTATAACTCATGGTCTCCTGGTTTCTAGAATTTATTTTTAATAGCAGGCACACTACCATTCAAACATACATATTTTTTTTTAAGTACCCATTTGTAACAAACATTGATTCACGGAACCTACAGCACGCAACCACATTGCAAATTTTAAAGTTTGTCCCTGACTCCTTATTGTAATATCAGGTTATGTAGTCTTTTAACAAACTCTTTCTTCTGGAGAATAGAAGAAAGAAAAATGAACAACTGTGTTATTAAAAATATGCTAAATGTAGGAAATTGATGGAGCTGAATGGAAGAAAGTACCAGCAGGGATTGAGAAGTAAAGAAACCACTAAAAGAGGACATTGGAAGGATGAGAAATAAAATTGCTGTTGATACATGAAGGCTTCTTATGAAAATGTTGGTTCTACAGGCTAGCATGGTTTCTGTGGATAACTAGCTTGTTTGGAAAGGATTGTGCTATTTTCAATAAGCTAGTTAACAGATGCAATGTTGAAGGCAGTAACAACTGTCCCATTGTCCTTCTGACACATAGGTTCAAACTACACACACATGCAAACTCACACATGCTTAAGATAACTTTTCATTTCTGTGCTACACAATTAATCAGTCGTCTCCATTGTTGACACAGTTCCATTTCATACCATTCAATGCCTCACACAAACTGGAGGCTCTCTTTCCCTCTTTTAATCTCACTTTCTATTAAAAGTCTTCTCAGAGCTAATGCAACAAATTTAGATTTTAAGCTAGATGCATAGCAAAAGGGGAGGAAAAAAAACTTTTGGCAGAGCACACTCCATCAGAAGACACTGCAAATGAAATATGCTTTCCCTTGGGAATTATTCTACAGTTTAATTTAATTTGAAATATCAAATGAAATTAATTCAAATGGTTATGCAGTTTCCAGGGAAAACAGACTTCATTTACGATGTTCTGTCACCAAATTGTGTTGCTCCTATCGTATATCTTCTATTGTTAACTAAGAATGATAAATAGTGACAAGAGGAAGAGGCTTCACCCCGCCCTCCATTGTTTTGATTTCTGTTTATCAGAAAAGGCTGTCAAGAGGATTCTGTCCATACTTAGTTATCTAAAGCTTAATCCTGAACTAAATCATCACAATAAAAATATTCTTTAAGAAAAAAAGAATGTAAACATTCTCAGGCAGGAAGGAGGGAGGAAAGGAAGATATGAAAATATAAGAATTTAAACATTCTGGAAAGGGAAGGGAAGGAAGGGAAGGAAGGACATACATGAAAATGTAAGAATTTAAGCATTCTGGGAGGAGGGAAGAGAAGGAAGGAAGGAGACATGAAAATATAAGAATTTAAACATTCTGGGAAGGGAAGAAGGAAGGAAGACATGAAAATATAAGAATTTAAGCATTCTGGGAAGGGAAAGGAAGGAAGGGAAGGAAGAAGGACATACATGAAAATATTAGAATTTAAGCATTCTGGGAGGGGAGAGGAGGGAAGGGAAGGAAGAAGGAAGGAAGGGAGACATGAAAATATAAGAATTTAAGCATTCTGGGAGGGGAGAGAAGGAAAGGGGAGAGAAAGGGAAAGAAGGAAGAAGGAAAATATAAGAATTTAAGCATTCTGGGAAGGGGAGGGGAGGAAGGAAGGCCCAGGACTCATCTGAATACTCAGAGTTGCTTTGGAGAATAAACTGAATGACATATTAAATTAATAAATAAAATGTGACCCCTTGCATAGGTTTGACCCATGGTGATCTGAGACAAGCCTGCAGTTGTCATGGTGAATATGAAGTCATGAGCTGCCTCTTAATTCTATTCCAAAGACAACAGTATTGAAATATTCCAAAATTGGAAGTCTGTCTGCATCAATCAGCAACCCAGCATTGAGGTCCTATAATTCAAGCATGGGTGAATTGAGTCTAGTAACTTGTAGGCAACCAAAGCTGTGCTTTTAGCACTTCACAATTTCATCTCATCAGCTGTCCCACTAAACAATCAGGCAGTTTGTACAATTATGTATGAAGACAGCCCATGAATCAGACCATTAGTACATCTTGCTCCACGCTGTCCATCATAACTAGCAGTAGTAATTAGTAGTAAATAAAGACACCTGGGTTAATTTTCAAGTAGACTTACAAAGTGATGTGAAGGATAATATTGACCTACCTCAAGATGATAGATGATGCACATAAAACATTTTCAGTGCTCAAGAACATCTCAGCAGCAGAGAAAGTAGCCTGCTAAGAATGAAGGGTCAACAGTTGTGCATAGTGTTGGTAGATGAAGGGAAAGACAAGGATCTGAATTGAAATCCCTAATGAAATAATTAAATATTGGATAACTTTATCCATTGTCAACAGTATTGAGGTAATGGGCAGTGAAAATAACCTCGGGAGAGTGATGAAAGACCCATAGCCCGAACAACAGTCTATAATTATAGGTGAAATGGTTGGGAACATGGCCAAAATCTGCTGTGAATAACAAACATTTAGAGTTTGCTGAGATCATCTTATACATAGCTTTTTATGACAGTATTATCAAGGCGAGCAACATGTTCAAAAAACATGCTAGCAAGGGAAGTTATTTTAGTGTCAATGCAAAATGGATAAACCATACCTATCATGTGACTTCTCCAGGCACTGTATCTCTCTTGGAAAAAAATCCATCTGGCATCACTCTAGTAAGAATATTTTTTTCAGTGGAATAAATAGCACAGTTGCAAGAAGATGCATCACTTGTACAGACAAGATGGACACATCAGATCTCCTACATTTTCCAATGATTTCACAAGTCTGTTCTCTCCCTGAACCATTGATCACACTGACTAAGAATGATGGATTGGTATGGATGTACCATAGGTAGAAGCTTTGTGGTTACATATAGTTTGGGAGAATTGCTATGCTTTAAAATCCCCCACAATTCTATTTCCTATCTTGGAGCCACAATTGCTGCTTTAAAATAATTATACCACTCTCTAGAGATGGCTGAACTCATTTCTTCATCAATTTGTTTTTTAATCTGAATGTCATCTGTATTTCAGCATTTGCAAATAAGCAAATGTTAACCCGAAAAGAAAGCTGACATTATGATTCATCTCTAGGAACCACTTTCTGCTCAGGCAAAGAATCTTGATTTCCCTTCTGAGACACCAAAGAACTTCAAAGGAAATTGTTGATCATGGTGGTAAGCATTAGGATCTACAGTAGGACAGGTATGAGGAGCTTGGGGGCACTTTTGGTACTGAATTCTGCTTACAGCATCTCTCACTGCTTCTGGCTGCAACTACTAGGAGCCCTTCTTCAGCTGTATACACAAGTCTGTAGGTTATCCAACTCTCATGTAGACTATTTATAATCCAAATTAGGTACTTATAAATTTGGCAATTTCAGGAATGGTAAATGCTGACATAGCCTGAAGTACTTAATTACGGTTAATGCAATTCCACATTTTAATGCTATAGTAATTGCAAACCATCTGTTCCTTTAAGACCTATATATTCAGGGACATTAACAGCAATTTTTGTGTGGTTTCCATTTTACTCTAAACCCTTGTTTACATGTTTTAGCTGGTAGGCAACGCTGTTGTCCTTGGTTTTTTAATAGTTGAGATCTGTGCTTTTCCTTTTATGAATTCAGATAAATGGCCTGTTAGAGGGGAGGAAAAGTAAATAGTTGGAGGAAATAATTTTGAAAATCTGAATGCATTGAAGAAAATTCTGCAGAAAAATACACAATTATTCATGTTTGTGAAAATGTACACAAAAGCACATGTATATACAGGTTCAGGTAAATTTTAATAATTTGAAAATAATTATAGAAATGGAATCATTTTGAAAAATGCAGAAATTATGTACACATTATGAATACTGATATAAAGCTTAATCCATCTAAAAATGAGTAGTAGAACCTATCAGGAATAACTGGCTTCCAGTTTGAGCTTCTTCGGCGACAGACCAAAACCTCATCTCTGCGAGGCTTCAATCCGTGCTTGCCGCTGGAGCGCCTCAGCCAGCTGGTTTCGGGGCTAAGCCACCCCGTAGAGGTGGTGAAGAGGGGGGAGATTGCCAGCAGGGTTGAGGAGAGCCGCATCTCTCTTCCCCACCTGGCCATTACTCCCTTTCCCAAGGGCAGTTGCAGCGGTGGTCAGAAATGGCCACCACAAAGAAGAACTTGACCAGAAAAGAATGTGCAGGAGGAAGATAAGAAGTGAAAGTTCTGGCTGACCGGGTTAAATTGTAAAAGCAACAACTAAATTACCCTGGAATTTAAACTTACAAAAAAATAATATCGTTCCCAAAGAAGAATTGGAAGCAGCGAAGGAAAGTGAAACAGGAAAGGTTTGATTTTTTTTTCTTCCCTTCCCTTCCCTATACTGACAGCTAAGAGACTTAAGCAAGAAATTGAAAAAAATCCACTTTGACATTAATAGGCATCTAAGCTGAAAATAAAAGTCAAAGGGATAATAAAGATTTCTGGATATTTAAAAGTTTTTAAAAGCAGGAAAGGAGAAAAACAAAAGAATAAAAAGGCAGGATCTGGAAAAATGGAGGAGACTGCCTGGAATTAAGGAATGGAACTGTAACTAAAAGGAACTTACAGTGAAATTTCAACAAGATTCCTCAAAGATACATCTTAATTGAAACTTGGTAACAAAATAATAGAACCCCAGGAAGAGAAAGTAGAAAAAAGAAGCAGAAAGAAACAGCCTTGGATTATTTGGTGATTTTGGGTTTTTGCATCTGGATGACTAAAATTAACCAGGTGGTTGTTTAAAAGTCTTTAAAATGGTATCACTCTTAGAAGAACTGAAAATGGAACTTAAAAAATGGAAAGAAGATGCACAAGAAGGGAGGGGTTCTTTTGGCTTCATATTTCAGTTCTTAGAAATGGAGATCTGGAACTATGAGAAACAACAAGAAACGCTTGCAGAACAAGATTGGGACAAAGAAGAAGCCATCTTTAATGATCAAATAATTTTAAGTGTGGGGGGAGAAAAGGGGGAAAGAGTGAAAGGTTTAAGACTAAAAAAACAACCAAAAAGAAGAAGAAGAATTTCAAAGGTAAGTATAATATTAGAAAGCAACAGAAGAGGGGATTACAGATGAGAGAGTTAGAAGTAGAGAGATGAGAGGGTAAAAAGGGGAGGGAGAAGAAGAGGGGGAAGAAGGCAAGGAAAAGAAGTTGTAAAAGACAGAAACAAGAAATGGAGAAACAGAGAAAAGATATAAGGATTGTAACCATAAGCTTGTTTAGAGATAATGGGTGAAAATTTAATTGCAAAAGGGATTCTGCAAAGGTACATGAGATAGTTTTGTTATATTATAAACAGAAATAAATTTAGAAAATATGATTAAAATGATGGATAAAATATTTACTGTAATGTAGTTGAATGTTCGGTAATAAATAAATGAATTAAAATGATTGAGAGAATTAAATGGGAACATTTTTAATTATTAATAATGATTTATAAAAATATAAGTGAGAAATATGGAAAAAAAGAATTAACTATGGAAAGTTTATAAGTGTTCCCAAGGAAGTATGATATTTAATTGAAAAGAAATGTTAAAGATGTTAAGATTTTAATGAATATTGAATATTAATGATAGAATTGAATTGGAATGGAATGTGTGCTTTATTTACACACACAAACACAAACACACACACACACATATATATATATATATTCCTTTTTAAAAATATAGTGTGTATTTTAAGAATGTACCAAGCAGAATTCGATTGGAAGTTATGTGTTATATTGAATGCTATAATCTTAAGGGTATACATCGAAGCTTAAATAAGAGTTTGAATGGATAAAATTAAAAGATATAAATGTATCATACTTCATTGGTAACTACAGGGAAAAATTTGTTTAATAAGAAAAGATAATATGAAATTGAAACAGGACAGACAAAAGTATAAATATAATGATTTGATTGAGATGAGATAATTAAAATAAAGTTGAGAAAATTAAAAGAGGGGAAAAACTATGTAGAAAATATAAAACGGTAATAAGATATGGAATAGAATATAAAAATGAGCATGAAATTGAGTTTGGTGTCTGTGTGAAGAAGTGATAACCTGGGACCATGCTATTTTCAAAAAAAGATGTTTTGTTTTTGTGAAAACCCAAATAAAACTTTCAAAAAAAAGAGGAATAACTGTCACTTGGTTTTGCAAACTTTATGATGCTATGACATCTTTCTCTTCCAAAATAAAAGGCTTAAATGAATTTGTGCAAACCCCACATTGGGAAAACACAGTAACATTTCATTGAGTTTACAATAAAGCATGTTGTTTATAAATCACTTACTTTTAATGAATATGCTTTAGCTACAGATGAAATAAAACAATGACACAAGCTTTCAGTTTATATAAAACAAAATCAGGATGCCAGAAATAAGCAAATCAATATGTGATAGGAAGGATGGGCTGGCCTACTTTTGTATAATTCCCTGAAATTTGGATATCATTTTGAAAATAGCCCATCTCCCAAATCAAAGGGGGAAGTTGTTCTGATATTAAATCAACTTCTGTTAAATTCCTCCAGAAACCCTGCTTGCAAATCACTGGTGGTTTGTAAGGTGCAAGTTGTGTTTGGCACCTATGCTAGTCTATTAGACGGTGAGAAAACAGACCTAGATCATCTGATCTTACCTTTCCAATTTAGCACTTGTGAATCTACCTCCACCACAAATTCCTTTTTCTCTTTTTTCCTCACTCCCTTATTTTTTTTTCTCTTCCATTATAATTTTCTAAGCAGAATCTGTATTGGAGCTTTGCAGAGAAGGTTTATGCCCTCTAGGTTTATGAAAAGCAAACATAACATCTCTATGCATCACAACTTTTCAAAACACACACACAAAGAACATTCACACTTCATACAGGGCTGTAGAGGTATCAGTTCCTTGCATTCAGCATAAAATTGGTCAGTCTGCTTGGAAATAACTTGTGTAGAAAGAAAGCCCTTCTTAGCAGCTCAGGAAGTCACTTCCCATATTTTGAGGAAACACTGATTTTTTTGTTCATTTTATAAGCAGGTTAGACAAATCAATACTCTTCTACTTTCATAGACAAAATTTGCAGGAATGAATTGATTCTGAAAAACTGGGAAACATTTAATCAGATTCATACAGGACCTCAATTACTGTAGCTGCATGGCTTTACTGGTGTATGAACTACACAAATTACTATATTTAAAAATGGTCATGTTGCGTGGCAGAAAAGTGCATTGGACAAAATCAAAATCTGGGTTGAATTATTTCTGATCAAAATCTCCAAACTCTTGGTATCCTACACATTGGCAATCTCCAAACTGTTGGTATCCTAGTGGCATCCTGACTTCTACTAAGCAAAGGAATGCTTAGAAGTTACAAGCCTTATTGTATTTGACTAAATTATGTTGAATATCGTCCCCATTTACTAAGGGAGAGTCTTTAAAGTGATAGAAAGAAGGGATAACATTCAGGAGATGTGTAGCTACTTTATTTTACCTCCCAGTTTTTCTGATCAGTGTGGACTAATGAACAAAACTCTCTTTTCTCTAAAAGATTATTTCTTAAATAAAGAGAACAGAGATGGAGGTTTCAACAGTCTTGGCTTTTCAATCCTTCCAAAATAGATCCCTGACCTTTCTATTTGGAAACAGTTCTTGATTTATCCATTGCATTTTTTTCAGGGTTTAATACTTTGAAGTTAAGAAATAAAATTCCACAGCATATTAAAATAGTTATCCTTTGACCAAGGATTTCTAAGTCTCTTGAAATACATGTCTTTTCTATCACTAGTTCTTTCAAAAGAATATAACAGGAAGGAAAATATTAACAATGTTGTCGTGGGTTTTGGGAATAATAGGCAGAATCTGTTTAAATTTTCTAGACAATTTGATTTAATATTTTCTTCATGTGAGGCTTTAAAGAAAGGAGGACCTTGGAAAATAGAGTTTGATAGATTATTTGTGATTTTCTAAAGTCTAATCTTCCACATGTCTAATGTTGGTATTTGACACGGACAATAGACGTTTTAACAGAATAAGAATTATATTCTGCTAAGGAATGAAGTGCAGGAAAGTAGGAAACTGAGTTAGAGAGGCTCAAAGTAGACTCACAAAGCACCGCATCAGCTTTTAATACTCTTCACATGTTCGCATAATGAGTACTTTAAATCTTTCTGCTGTATTGTTCTTCATACAAAAATGAGAAGCAGATGATGTGACAGATGGAAGATGTTTTAATTCCAGCCTGATAAAATGAAACATATACCTGGCTTTCCTTTCCACTGCTCCATCCTCTTTGGGACAAGATATCAAAATAGAGCCCATGTACAGGAAAACCTGCAGATGCAAATAAAAATTGAACAGATAATCTTCTATCCAAATTCCTGTAATTGGCTGTAATAGGCAAGGAAGTAGCTGATGTGCGTATATGCTGACGCCGCACATACTTAGATGCACTTTTCCTGTGAAGAAGAAAAACTGACTACAAACAGCAAATGGATATTTCTTGGAACCTTCAAAGCTGTAGTCCAAATTTATCTGGAGGAGTAGGAAGTTGGAAAAAGCTTAGCTTACCAGTTGCCAAAAATACAAAATAATCTTGGTTTTGGCTCTACGACTTGAACCCAGCAATCCTTTCTAAATTTTGGAGTCTAGAAATTGATCTATCTCTTTCTTGTTATGTGTCTCGCTTGTTCTGTCTGGGACAATCTCCCTTCCATTATCTAAAAGCAATAAAGGAAGGACTCTGACAAATGTTACTCGTGAAGTTTTAATGCCATGGTGATGATTGTATACTTCCAGATTAGAAGTCCCACTAAGGCTAGAGTGGTTCCTAGGATATAATCAATGAAATAAATTATCATGAGTTAATATAGATCTACTGACGAAAGAAAGTATATCCCTCTGTCTCTTCTCATATTTCCTTTCTGCTTTTGAATTAAAATCTCGTAATGAAACCTTCAAAAATGTGAATGGTTCTCATGTCTGTTACTTATTAAATATGGTTGAAGTACAGGTGGATTCAAAATTTTGGAAGATCTTTACATCTTGACATGCTTAACTAGTAAAACCATACAGCTGACTGGGCATCTAACTTCCTTTACCACATGTAAATGGAAGGACCTTCACACTAAATCTGGATTGAATATGAGATAGATTTAGTTGCGTTGAATCATTGATTCCTTGTTTCTTGAATGCTATTTTTCTGATGTCCTAGAAATTCTTTTGTACTGTTTTGAGCAACTGGAAAAATCACTATCAATATATCATTATTTGAATATTATTCTACATTAGAGTAGAAGGTATATTCAGAAGCTACCTTCTTCCTTCTGTTCTGCCCATTTCAAGGTATCGTGGGAAGGACTTAAATTTTTAGAGTTAATTGGGAGAAGCTAAAATCAAAACTATTTCAACCTCCCTTATCCTGTCTGAGAGTTCGGGGAATTGTACCATAGTCCTAAACAACCTGGAGGATTGTCTGGTTGTATATCAGCCTTGTGAGATAATCCAGACAGGAAGCACACCAGTGGTGGTTTTTTTACTCCCAGTTCTGTGGGCGTGGCTTGGTGAGCGTGGCAGGGGAAGGTTACTGCAAAATCCCCATTCCCTCCCCACCCCACTAACCTGCTCTCCAGCTCCGTTCTCCTGTGCAGGGCAACAAAAGGAGACCCAGCTGATCAGCTAGGACTCCAATCATCTGGGACTTGGGAGGCAGTGAGTAGATAGGGGCAGGGCCAACCAGAGGTGGTTCTCCAAACTATTCAAAATTTCCACTACTGGTTCTACTGTCGGAACTGGCTGAATACCACCTCTGAAGCACACCCAGATGGACTAATGCCACTGTAATATAAGGTTACATTAACTGCATCTTGCAAGTCCAAAAATACATTTCTCCCCCTCCTCTTTATAGCTCAAGAAACTAAGGAGGATCCTCTCTTGAGATCTTTGCCACACCCAAAGTCCTTTTCCAGATAAACTGCTTCTTATCCATCCATTCCCCTGGTTGTGGCTGTTTCCCCTGTTTCCCAAAATTATTCCTACATGCCATTACATCGTAGAAGAATGAAATATTTTCATAGCATTTGCTGTTAGGTTTACTAGCTTTTTTTTAATATGCAATGTATACTTTTGCAATCTGGGAATTAGCAAAAAGCAAGCAAGCTTTTTATACAGGCCATGTAGTCTACAAAGCAGCCTCTGAAAATCAGATATTCTTAAATAAGCCATAAGGATAACAGACTCCACACCAGAAATGCTTCTTTCCCTGCTAGACCAGATGAGGTATGAAGTACGATCCTTCCTCTGATGTGCGAAGGATTTTGCTTTGCCATTTGGTAAATATTGGTAAATCTCATAGTAAATGTCATAGAACTTCCAATGTGGTTCAGAGTGCAGAGAGAACTCACGCTGTGTTTGTTATCTATGGAAATGATGCTTACGTTGGAATTACCTGGTAACATATGGCAACTATCTTGTAATTAAATGCTCCACCGATACTTCCAAAGTGAACAAAATAAATCTCTCAGCAGCTGTACACAATCTACTGCTGGAGATTATTCGTCAAGAGGAAACACAGCTGACCAGAGGGATATTTGGTTCAAGGCAGCCTCCGATTCTTAAAGTGTTCCGTTTTTTTTTTGTTGATCTCTGAAGAACAGAAAAGATGCAGAGATGAAACATAAACAAACCTATTAAGAATTAGGGATGATTTAATTAACAATTTGTGATATTGAATTCTGCTTCTGTAATACTCCATTTGTTACAGTTGAACATTTCTAAAGAAAGAGCAAGTTGAGCACCAGGGATTTCTCAATACCATTTGCCACCCTTTTATCCCCAGATTGCTGCTGCAGTTTGGCACCACTGATTTATTTTATTTGAATGCTACTGAATCAGACCAACTCACAGCAGTTTATAAGTAGATTAAATAAAAATGAATCAAGTAAAACAAGACTTACACTCTAACCATGGGTGCCCACTTCAGTGTGCATGGCAACAATAATTAAAGCTTGAACGTCCTACAAAAAAAGTTATGTTTTGACGGACTTTCAGAATAACAGAATAGCAGAGCTAGGAAGGACCTTGGAGGTCTTCTAGTCCAACCCCCTGCTCAGGTAGGAAAGTATACCATTTCAGACAAATGGTTGTCCAGTCTCTTCTTAAAAACTTCCACTGTTGGAGCATTCACAATTTCTGGAGGCAAGTTGTTCCACTGGTTAATTGTTCTCACTGCCAGGAAATTCCTCCTTAGTTCTAGGTTGCTTCTCTCCTTGATTAGTTTCCTTCCAATTGTTTCTTGTCAGATGCTTTGGAGAATAGCTGGACTCCCTCTTCTTTGGGGCAGCCCCCTGAGATATTGGAAGACTGCTATCATGTCACCCCAGTCCTTTTTGGCATTAAATTAGAGCTACCCAATTCCAGCCATCATTCTTTATATGTTTTAGCCTCTAGTCCCTAATCATCTTTGTTGCTCTTCTCTGCACTCTTTCTAGAGTCTCAACATCTTTCAGAATGATATCAAGGTGGATAGACCTCTGAGAGAGGGTTCTTCACAAAGTGTGGGCTGCCATAGAAGAAACTATCCCAAAGATTTAAGCCTTCTTGCTTCATACATGGGGAACTCTTTAACATCTCACTTTGGATGACTGTGTAGGATTGGCCTGTTCTCTATGGAAGAAATAGCCCTGAAGATGCCTGATAGTCAAACTATGTAGGGCTTTTACAGATTCAACCAAACAATGTAAAATGTAAGAGCTGTGGTGGCACAGTGGTTAGAATGCAGTACTGCAGACTACTTCTGCTGACTGCCAGCTGACTGCAATTTGCCAGTTCAAATCCCAGCAGGCTCAAGGTTGACTCAGCCTTCCATCCTTCCAAGGTCGGTAAAATGAGGACCCAAATTGTTGGGGGCAAGATGCTGACCCTGTAAACCACTTAGAGAGGGCTGTGAAGCACAGTGAAGTGGTATATAAATCTAAGTGTTATTGCTATCAGGAGACCTACAAGGAAGGCAAAGCCTGCAATGCTTTGTTATTTGGTTGTTATTTGGCTTTGTTATTTGGCTGTTTCTTCTGCCAGAATCCAAGCTGGTCTACTTTACATTGACTTTCTAAGTAGTCTTCAAAAGCAACCCATGTAAAAGTATGTTGCAGTAGTCTAGCATTGACATCTCCACAGCCTCCCTCTCCGGGTACAGCTTCATCTGGGCTGAAGTCACATGGTCCATAGCCTCTGTCTGTAAATTCAGCGTGGATCGTGAATCCAGGAGCATTCTGGACCTGATAAAATGAAATAATATACCATGGATGGTGGTCAGGTTTAGAGCCGAATAACAAAGCAGCTTAATTCTCCAGGCTTTAACTCAGAAAAAGATCTTACTCCTACTAGGATCAGTCCACGAGGCACAAAGAAATGTAGAAGAATGTTTCCTGAGACCATTTGTTCCCCGTTGTGCCCTCATTGTTTCCAAATGCTATTTTCTGAACCTTGCTTCCTGTCTTCTGAGAAATTAAGAACTAAGTGTTTTCCAGGCTCATTCATTTAAATTTTATGTTTTGATTTGAAATAATGAATACTAAGAATTATAAATAATATTCTGGATCTGTCTGTATTCGAAACGTACATGATCAAAGCTAAAGTTTAATAACATTACTTGAGGAACATGCTCTGTAGAACTGTAATACAGCAGATAACTTTGATTGCCTTATGTATAGTATTTCAACTATAAAACCCACTTTATTAAATCATAATTAGAAATATACCTGGGGATAGAGCTACATTTTTTTTTAATAAAAAGGTAATTTCTGCCAGGTCAGGAGGTATGTAATGAAAAAGAGGATTTTGGAAATGAAAAGCTGATACTGTAGATTGCTGAAGCAGGATGAAAACCTCTACATATTAGACACAAAGAAAAAAACTAAAACACAGTGTTATATAAAGTATGAACACCTGTACATTCACCCACTTAATTCATCATATATCATTGGCACATATAACATTGAAGGCGAGGTAAAAGAGATGCTGTTCTACATTTTTAAGACATAGAGACAAAAGTTGCTTAAGCTTTCTAGAACAATCTTAAAGCTATATTGATTCCATAACCAATTTCTTTCCCTCCTTCTTCCCAATACTTTGTATAAAACAGCATTTGGAGATGGAAAATAAATGACTAGTCAACAACTTCACCAATTTCACCAAGCTCTCTCTCTATATATATATAAATATTTTTTTCCATCTTATGATCTGCAGATTGGATTACAACTTTAGGGAATATTTTTTTTTATCAAAATCAGCCATAACGTGCCCACACCCTTCCTGAATAAATTTAAATAGCAAGCAGAAGGTCACCTTTACTGACCCTTTCAGAAGGCTTCTCAGAATGGGAATTTTACCATTTTAAAAACAGATGTGTGTTAAGAAGCGTCAGCAGTGTCAACTCACCTTTTCAATATATTTTTGCCTACATTTGTTCATAGAATATAGGTAATTCTGTGTTGCATTATTTATAGCTACTTTCTTGCTTACCAGTGAGTTTCTTGTGACTGAGGTTAATGATGAAGTGAAGGAGAAGAGTTTTATCCAAGACAAAAAGTATAACTGGAGAATACTTTTTCCCCCCTCCTTCTTGTTTTTGTCATGGTTTTTATGAGGAAAGATATATTTTGCTCTCTTTTGAGAATCAGACAGTGTTTAGGGAAGGCAAATGGCCCAAAGCTTTTACTCCAGAAGGTTTTTGGGGGAGGAAATTGCTCCCAAAAGCTGCTGAATATTTGCTTTCAGCATTTTAGGAATTATTAAATCCACAAGCTTTTTAGGCCAAGACTAATTCCAGAATTTAACTGAGGTTAGGTGAGATGATCATTTAAATAACCCACAGGGAACCAAGTCTTTTGGTAACACACATACCACTTAAACTTTACTGGCTTTCATAACTTCCCCAGGCTACCACCAGTTCCTGCAAAGGAAAGACTGATCAACTCATGGGAGGGAAATCAGCAAACAGCAGCGAAATGTTAATGAACACAAGCCTGTGGCGACCATGAACAGCCTTGCTAGCATCTCCTAGCGGGATTCTCTAAACTATTATAGGCTTTCCAGCTAATATATATGTGTGTGTGTGTGTGTGTGTGTGTGTGTGTGTATGTGTATGTGTATATGTGTATCTATATCTATATGTATATATGTATGTATGGTATTCAGCTTTGTTTGGGTATTTTCCCACGTCATTATAGTTGTGCTTTTAAGGTTGTAGCGACGTTTTGGCAGAATCTCATCTGCCATCATCAGGCTTATACATATAGATACCTGTGAAAACTTAAGAAAATACACACACACACACACACACACACACACACACACACACACACACACACACACACACACATATATATATATATATATATATATATATATATATATATATATATATATATATATATATATATAAAATTTAATGTGAGTGCATTTCCCTTTAATTCTTCAGGCTGGATAAAAATGCTGGATAAAAATGGATTCATACAATAGTTTAAGGCTTCGGTATCTTGGACGGAGCTGCCTTGCCCCTTGGATTATGGTTTCAAATGGGCTGCTGAAGGTTTGCTTTGCTTTTCAGAGCAGCTAGTCCCTTTTTCATTATTGGTTTCGGTTGTTTTAATAAACATCCGGTCAGACACGGAGAGCTGGCTGCCGGAGGTTAGCACCAACTGCGATATTTCTCTCCATGCCCCACTTTTCTCTCCTCTCCCTTTTAATTACTGATAAGCCGAATGTCCCCTTTTGGCAGAATCATTCTTTCCAAGGGGAGAAGTAGTTCATAAGTTTTATTTCCTTTTCCTTTCTTAATTTTCCAAAGCTTAGAAGCCATTTCGGCCAGAGCCAATGCTGAACTGCATGGAAATCCCAGCCTCACGGCTCACTTTAAAAACAAATAATTAAAACAACAGTTTCAACCATAGCAACCCAGAAAAAAAGCCAAAGGGGGAAAAAAAGCAGGGTGTGCATGTGTAAAAATGGGAATACACCACCGACCCCCCATTTAAAGCCCCTTTTCTCATCAGATGGAGCAATCATAAGATCTAATTCCTCCCCCCCCAACACACACACACACACACACACACACACACACACACAGAGGGGTAGAGGAGAGAGAGTGCTCATTGAAACAATCTTGTCGTACTGGGATTTCTAAAACATGGAAAATATTATGGCTGTTTGAGGGGAGAAGTAATTGGAAGGATAGACAGAAATTAATTTAGATCCCAAAGCTGGAGGAGGTTTGTTATTGTTCACTGATTTAATATTACTTTCAAAAAAAAATTAGCAATTACTGATAATTGCAGCAAAATATACCAACTCCATAGCTGTTCAGGCACATTTCTTCATTTGATTTGTTGGTATTCTGGATATAGAAAAATGTGAGGGAGGCTGCACCTTCTATTACAAGTAGTGACAGCTAGTGTCTGAATTAAGGTAAGCAAAACACCTCATCTCTTTCTGTCTCTTCCTCCTCTTCCTTTTTATGATTCCTCACATTCTATATAGGGACTTACTGTTTTTGCACTCCATAAAATCCTAGTGGAACCTTGCTAAAATATTTGGCTAAGTTTACCACGTACCTCCATCAAAATCCTCTGCAGTAGTAGGTTATAGTGCAACTTAAGCATTCATTAGATCACTATGGATATTCTCATAGGCTGGAGCATAGTCCTCTCCTGAAACATTCAATCTATATTGGGCTACCTTATAATATTGGAGCATTAGACAGAGTAGATTATATTTTGAAATGTTGAAGAGCGAATGAGACAAGCCATCATTGTCAGCACTACTTTTTTTTTTTAACTGAGTAGACTAGGAAAATCTAATAGATTTTCCTTCTGCAGCAAAACCCCCAAGCTGCTAATGTCTCCATTTATTCTGCTTCTTTCTTACTAGAAAAGGGAAATGCATGCATTTTTTTTTTTGACAAACATAGAAAAGTCACAAACTGACAGACAAAAGGAAATAAAAATTCCGCAGGTATATTAGAATCAAGAGCTTGGAAGGCCTTTGCATGACTTTCACGTTCAGTGCAGTCAGAACAATGGACACAATTTACTTTCTTCTCCTAGTTTACTCTATGAATACACCTAGATGTTACACCTAAAATATGTTAAGACTCTAGAAAAAGTTCAGAAAAGAGCAACCAGGATGATTAGGGGACTAGAGACTAAAACATATGAAGAACAGTTATAGGAACTGGGCCTGGCTAGTCTAGGGAAGAGAAGGATCAGGGGAGACATGATAGCAGCCTTCCAATATTTGAGGGGCTGCCCCAGAGAGGAAGGGGTCAAGCTGTTTTCCAAAGCACCCGAAGGCTAGATAAGGAATGATGGATAGAAACTGAACAAGGAGAGATATAACCTGGAAATAAGGAGAAACTTTCTGACAGTGAGGACAATCAACCAATGGAACACCTTGTCCTCAGAAGTTGTGGGAGCACCATCACTTGAGACTTTCAAGAAGAGATTGGACTGCCATCTGTCAAATGGTGTAGGGTGTCCTGCTTGGGCAGGGGGGGGGGTTTGGACTAGATGACCTACAAGGTGCCTTCCAACTCTGATTATCTATTATTTGTTCGATGTATTCATGCCAGTTGTGTAATTCCTATTGTATTCAGGTTTTCAACAAAACTTCTGAGTGTTACGAGATTTAGCTGGGATAAAAATCAAGCTGGCAGATTAT
The DNA here is from genome assembly GCF_049901715.1 of Pseudonaja textilis. Classification (NCBI taxonomy): domain Eukaryota; kingdom Metazoa; phylum Chordata; class Lepidosauria; order Squamata; family Elapidae; genus Pseudonaja; species Pseudonaja textilis. The sequence goes on along the minus strand of NC_141998.1, from coordinate 17,379,789 downwards.
ATTACAGTTACTAGAAATTCCAAATAATACAGTAAATGGGAATTATAGTGACCATATTTTGGGACAGTGCCAGCTTGGGAAGTGGTTGTAAATAGTGTTTGAATTCCTCAGTATGTTTCCATTATGTTCCCACTTTTGCAGGAATGTTCAATAAAAAGATAATGAACATCTAATAGATTTTCCTTCTGCAGCAAAATCACAAATAGAGGGAGTCCTTGACTTACAATTCATTTAGTGACTGGTCAAAGTTACACCATTGAAAAAAGTGACGTGGCCATTTTTCACACCTACGACCATTGCAGCATCCCCATTGTGGGATTCGTTGTCTAGTTTGGAAATAAACAATCACCAGCAAAAATTTCCATGAGAAAACAATGATAATTTTATTCTTCACTTTGCAAAAAGGGTGGACCATGCACACACAGGTGCAGTGGATACACCCTAAATCATCCATACATTTGCCTTACATTCTCTAGTACCTTTACAAATTTACCTCCTACCTCTTCTTCATTGGCTTAGTAATAATGATGTCACTACTATCCAAACTGGGTAGAGATCATGGGAGAGAAAAAGGCCCTGATCCCTTTCATTAGTTGCAGCTGGGAGAACAGGATATAAGTGGGGCAATTGCACACAGCTCCTTGCTGGAAGCAAAGCGTGCATTATCTTTGTCGAGGATTATCTGTGTTTTGGCATCCTCCCAACTGTGGGTGCTGCATTATCTGTCGGAAGTCTGCAATTTATCATCCTGGCCTGCCGTGTTAATTACTTCAGTATGGTTTGTGTTGGGTTTTTTTAAAAAATTCTAATTATCTTTACTTTGGGTTTGGACTGCATTTCTTTCCTTCACAGACTGTTTTTTGGAAGAGTTTGATATCCAGCCAAGGATAATTGGACATTGGGGGCCAAGTTGGAAGCATTAAAGGGAATTTATTCTGCTTTTGTGACTTTGCTATTTTTGTGTCACGCCCCGGGTCATCACACGTGTTACTAACTTAACAATTGCAATGATTCACTTAACAACTGTAGCAGGAAGGTTGCAAAAATGGGGCAAAACTCACATAGCAAATGTTTCCCTGAGCAACATATATTTTGGGCTCAATAGTAGTCATAAGTGGAGGACAACCTGTATGCTATCTTTTCTTTCCATTTCCACTTGTGTACATCTATTTCCCCCCCATATTTCCTTTGGATGGTTTGACCAGCTTCTTTTGAAATCAGTTGTTTTTCTGTGCTCAGATTTTGCTTGGGTATATAGATCTCCTTCCTGGAAGTAACACCTTTCACCCTTGTTCAGACATCCTTTGCTTAAAAGAATTAAGGGTGATCTTTGATAATCACACAGTTCCTTTTTTGGTTTCTCTTTATTGAATCTGTGCACAGGCAAGCATTCTTAACAAGGTATGTGTGTTACTGTTGTTGCTGATTAGGATGATGACAAAGTATCTCTTTATGTCCATAAAGAGACACCTGATTGATAGTCTTGGAAGAAGAAGAAAATTCTTCCTGTATTGCTGGAACTGACAGCATAAAAACTGTACAAGGACTGCACAAATTACAGAAGGCTCCCCTGATAAAATATTGAAAGGGTTCGTATCTAGATGTGAGCAGATACCAGTTTTATTTTCTATTTTGGGACTTGTTTTAAACATTCTGCCTTTTCGTATGAGAATCGGTGCCAAGGCTGCCTTCTTTTTAGAGCCTCTTCAATCTGCTGTTTTCTACAGATTTGTGGAAGGGAGATCTACCAGCAGATGTCTCAATTGTTTTCAACAGATCAAGAAGAGTTTTTGACTCCTGCAAGCAATAACAGAAAGCTTCAACTTTCTTTGCAATTAGGCTGAGATGGAAAGTCACTAAGAGCAGGGAGTTAATTAGGAGGGAAAATCAAGATGGAGTTCACAGCCCAAGACCGAGGAAGTGATTTGTGGGTCCTTCTGAGAAGTTCATCAGAAGTCTGTGATTATGAATTTTTGACTCCTTCCAGTTTACAGTTGGAAACTGCAACTAGAACAACAGCAAGAATTGATGTCATGAGTGTGTCACGTAGAGATGTTGCTCTGTTGGACAATTTCCTAAGATTTCTTCCAGGTTTAGTCAAACTACAGACTTCATGCTGTCTAACAATTACAGTACAGATGTCTCAGACCTTTCTCTGTTTTGAAAATTGACTATACAGTCACATAGCTAGCCTAAGCCTGAAACCAAGAATTTCATCTTCCAAATTCTGAAGCTCCTTTACAGCTAACATACTGTACAGGTAGTTCTTGACTTATGACCACCATTGAGCCCAAAGCTTATATTGCTAAATGGGACATTTGTTAAATGAGTTTGGCCAATTTTGCAGCCTTTCGTGCCACAGTTGTTCAGTGAATCTCTGCAGTTGTTAAGTTAGTAAAATGGTTTGTTAAGTGAATCTAGATTCTCCATTGACCTTGCTTGTCAGAAGGTTGCAGAAAAATAATCACATGACTCTGGGATACTGCCAATGCCATAAATATAAGTCACTTGCCAAACATCTGAATTTTTGTCACATGACCATAGAGATGCTACAAAGATAAGTGTGAAAAACAGTTATAAGTCTACTTTTAAGTGCTGTTATAACTTTGAATGGTCACTGAATGAACAGTTTTAAGTCAAGGACTACCTGCATCTGGGCCAGCTTAAAATGTTTTTTTTCTTGTTTTTTTTGCGTTTGAATAGTATTCTCCAATATACCTGCTGAACAAAACTCCGCACTGGCAACAGGAAGGACATCCAGCCATTAAACGCTCTGCTAGCTCCATCCAGTTACCCAGCCTCCACCCTGCAAGGGATTAGGGGGTTGTTAAATGATGATGGTGATTTGAATAGTTGGTGCCTTTTAAATGATGATGCAGCCTATACTTATATTATAGTTTTGTCATTATCACTTGACAGGACTAATATAAGTTATAGTCTAAAATCTCTGCATGACAGTAAGTTGAAGAGATTTCTGGTAGAGAAATTCAGCTTTCAAACCTTGTTGAAAGTCAGCACCTTTCAATTAGTGCTTAGCTTCTCAATTGCTGGGATTCTATGCAGGGGTGGAATTCAAATTTTTAACAACCAGTTCTGTGGGCGTGGCTTAGTTGGTGGACATGGCTTGGTGGTCATGTTATTGGCTGGGTGTGGCCAACTCAATATCCCTCACATCGAGGCACCATCTCCTTGCCTGGCCTCTCATGACTGTGGGGATGCTGCAACAGTCATAAGTGTGAAAAAAGTCATAAATCATTTTTTCAGTGCCATTGTAACTTTGAATGGTCACTCCACACAAGCAAAGTACTAACAAAGGAGGGGGAAAAAACTCCAGAGACGTTCCTGAGACAGGAAGTCTAGTCCTGCCGAAAAGGGTTAACGGAGAGGCAATTTCTATAAGCAACACCAGGATGTTTCCTTCCTGCCTGCCTTACAGGATTAGGCCAGTAATTTCTCCAACAATGGTTTCTCCGAACTGCTGAGTTCTGTTTCTCCAAACTGGTTCTAGTGAATAAGTGCGAACTGGTAGAAACCCACCCCTGATTCTATGTAATATTTAACCATTTTAATGATTTGTCCTTCTGAGGAAAGAGAAATGCTGATTTAAAAGGAATTTAAATAAGGAAGCTTTAAGGACCTATCCCCACAAAGTATAAATAACTCTTTTTCTTCCATTTAGTACTGTCTAATTGCATATTTGGTACAGCACCTTCTGAGCAGGTACGGCAACCGGCTTGCGTTTTGCATTCCCCCAGTGCTTCATCAGCTTAATAATGCAAGATGGTAGGCAGTTTAATTACTGAAAACTGTAGCATAATTAATGACATAGTAACACTGAATAAATTACAGTGCTCGGTAATAATGTATAGCTCATGAAAGCAATACAGAAGGAGGGGAAGACCAAGAAAGAAGCCAGGAGGAAAAAAAAAATGATGACAGCTTTGGTCAGGATTAGTCGAACACTTGGGGACTCCGAGTGTCAGGACTCCAACAAATCCACCCCCCATTCAAATCATAAGTCTCTAGCCGCATCTCAGAGAAAAGAAAATTGATTTATTAGAAGTGGACATGTTGGTGTTGGCTGGATGCAGCCGATACTAAATTACACCATTCATTTCCCCCTTGATCCTGGTCTTCCTCCCACTCCCTGGATGTGTGTATTCTCCAATGGGACACATCCATCCCCAAGAGTCCTCAATCATGCTCTCTAGTAATATCCTTGCGCTCCGACAACTTTGGGCTGCCAGGGTGATTATCTAGGCACTTAAGGAATGCACTGTTTCCCCCCACTCCCTTTTTCTGGCAGCTAAAAAGGCCAAAGGAATATCTTTTTAGTTGACACTGACTTTCCAATTTAATATGGAAAGTTGGTTCAGAGATTCATTACTAGAACTTTGAATCTGATTGCAATAGATTAGATTCATATAGACTATTACAGGTCACCCTTGACTTACATCCATTCCTTTAGTGACTGCCCAAAGTTACAATGGCAATGAAAAAATGACTTACGATCATTTTTCACCCTTACGACCATTGCAACATCCCCATAGTCAAGTGATCAAAATTCAGATGCTTGGCAACTGGTTCATATTTATGACGGTTACCATGTCCCATTTGGTGATCATTTGGTCACCATTTGTGACCTTCTGATGAACAAAGTCAATGGTGGGGGAGCCAGATTTACTTAACAACTGTGTTACTATAGCCACGGTGGTGCAGTGATTAGAAGCAGTGGCAGATTAAGGATCACTGGTGCCCTAAGCACTGACAAATCTTGGTGCCCCTCCTCCTTTGCACATACTGTACAAACGAAGCCATGTTCTCAACTTTATGGTTCCCCCCTTGGGGCTGGTGCTCTAAGCAGGTGCTTAGTTTGCTTAATGGTTAATACTCAACTGATTTGAAGGCTACTTCTGCTGACTGCTGGCTGCCTGCAATTTGGCAAATCGAATCCCACCAGGCTCAAGGTTGACTCAGCTTTCCATCCTTCGAAGGTGGATAAAATGAGGAGCTAGATCATTGGGGGAAAGAGGCTGACTCTGTAAACCTCTTAGAGAGGGCTGTAAAAGCACTGTGAAGTGGTATATAGCAAGAGCACTTAGACTTACATACCACTTTATAGTGCTTTACAGCCCTCTCAAAGAGGTTTACAGAGTCAGCCTCTTTCCCCCAACGATCTAGCTCCTCATTTTATCCACTTTGGAAGGACGGAAGGCTGAGTCAACCTTGAACCTGGTGGGATTCGATCTGCCAAATTGCAGTAGGAGTAGCTTGCAGTACTGCACTCTAACCACTGCGCCACCAAGGCTCTTTATAAGTCTAAGGGCTATTGCTATTGCTACTAGCTTAACAACTTCAGTGATTCACTTAACAACTGTGACAAGAAAGGTTGCAAAAAGGTACAAAATTCATGCAGCAATTAACTCACTTAGCAACATAATTTTGGGGCTCAATTGGGATCCTAAGTCAAGGACTCTGTATTTACTTGCTGTCATTAGCTCAAGACTTTGTGATGGCTGGACCAAGTTTCTATTTTACATGATGGAACTGTGTGTTGATGTTTGTGTTTGCTTCCTCCGGTAATTTGGGGCTATAATCAGAGGCCAGAATCTATTTGTCAGTCCCATGGCTAACATGCCTAGCAACAACTCTCTAAGGTCTCTATTAGCATTTTTTTCAGTCTTGCTATCTGAAATGCTTTAATGAAAAATCCCCGAATAAAGGACATATGGTCTATAAAACGTGCCTCGCAGGTAGACTGTGCCTCCTGAGACTTTCTTGAGCATGTTGCCAGTGCAAAGTACCGGTACCACACTGTTTAGGGCTCCAATGGACCATATACAAAAGAAAAAAGTTCCTATCTGGGGTTACAGTCCATGGAACCTATCCAAGAGAATATGAGGTAATCCCCAGCAATAGACCAAGATCAAGAGCTTACCTCCTTGTTCGGGGCTCTTTCTTACATTTATTGTTTTCTACAAATCACCAACAATCTGGCGTATTGCAGTTTTCAAAGAAACAGCAGAGATGGGGAAAGCGAGGCGCAAACATTGTTTTAGATCAAATGAGAAAAGGTGGTGGGTGCTTCGGTGACATGAAGTTTTTCATGGCTCAATTTCTATTGATTGGAGAGTGCATTACAAGCATTAAAAAGTATTACTCTTATTACCCCCGTCCAAGTCTCAGGCTCCAATATTATTTCAGTCTTGTGGTCAGCTCTAAAAATACTGTTTCCTTCACTGTTGCACTGCAATTCTCACAACTCTCGGTTTGCTTCTTTGGCTGTTGCTTTAAGGGCAGGAGAATGCATGGTGTGATAGAGTAGAATAGAATAGAATATTATTTATTGGCCAAGCATGATGGAACACACAAGGAATTTGTCTCTGGTGTATAAGCTCTCAGTATACATTGAAGCAACAAAGGGGTAAATCATAAAAGACAATCATAAATCATAATATTCAACCAACAGGTGATAGTCAAGATACCAATAGGAAAGGTGGGAAGGATAGTAATACAGACTTACTATATGATTAGTATCCTTAGGCGTAAGTAATGCTGTGAGAATTAGCAGAGTGAATGCATGGGGCAAAAAATTATGTGTGTGTTGTTTTTTTGACATGCAATGCCCTGTAGCGTCATCCTGAGGGGAGAAATTGAAACAGTTGAATTGAAAACATCATATGTTACAACATCTTACCAGTTAATGAATATTTCAGCTTTAACCACAACAACACAAGAGCACACAACAGATATAAATTAAATGTAAACCACTCCAAACTTGATCGCAGGAAGTACGACTTCAGCAACAGAGTGGTCAATGCCTGGAACTCACTACCTGATTCTGTTGTCACCTGCTCAAACCCCTACTCCTTTACCCTCAAACTAACCTCTGTTGGCCTCACCCCATTCCTAAGAGGTCTGTAAGGGGCGTGCATAAGTGCACAATCGTGCCTACCGTCCCTGTCCTATTGTCCCCAATTATTAGTTCCTATTTCTTGTATTTAAACTTACGTTTATTCTTGTTTCTGTTGTATTGTAAGCGTTTGACAAAATAAATAAATAAAATAAATAAATAAAGTTTATGTGCAGGATGTGAGGGGTCTGGAGGTATTTTCTCAGCCCTCTTTCTGGCTCATGCAGTTTACAGGTAGTCCTCGACTTAACAACAGTTCATTTAGTGACCATTCAAAATTATAACCACACTGAAAAAGGGACTTGTGACCATTTTTCACATGTCTACTTCACATAATCAAAATTCAGATACTTGGCAATTGGTTCATAGTTATGATGGTTGTAGTTTCTTGGGGACATATGATCAGCTTTTGTGATCTTTTGACAAGCAAAGTCAATGGGGAAGCCACATCCACTTAATAACTGTTACTAACTTAATAACGGCAATGATTCACTTAACAACTGTAGACCAGAAAGGTTGCAGAATGGGCCAAAACTCACTTAACAAATGTCTTACTTAGCAACATAAATTGTGGCCTTAATTGTGGTCGTAAGTGGAGGACTAGCTGCACAAAGTCCTCAGTAGAAAGCAACCTGGTTGCAATTGTGTGGGTTGTTTTTTGTTTTTGCAGTCCTAACTTTCCGTTGAAGTCTCTACCTGTCCTGTTATGTCATCACGTCAATCATGACATGACGTTGTCCATTTCAAAGTGCCCTCATTGGAATGCAGACACAAAGTCATAATTGGGCTAAAGGACCACTAATTCATGAAGTATAATCAGACTCTGTAAGCAAACATATAAAAATTGATAAATTGGTGGGTTTTAAAACATAAAACCTTGCAGAATAAAAATACTGTAACTCTAAGCTTTGGAAAAAGAAGATTGTTGAGCTGTAGTTTTAAAATGTTTGCCTCCTTAAAGATGGAGGCGGCATTACATAACTCCAGGATATTTTTATAGTATACTATTTGAAGTTTGGAATATATAACTGGACTGAATGTTGGTCTTTCCTCTTGTGCCAACCATCAGAAAACTTGTTTGGTTCTCCAAGGAGTCCATTAATCAGGTGTCTTCGCTGTTGATGGGAAAAAAAATTAATCAAACTGAAGCCAAACTATAACTGAGCTGATTACCCAGGGACACAGTTCCCATATCATGCTAGCTAGACCATCAAATGGTTCATTTGTTTTGAGATTGGAGTGATATAGGTACATAGTGAGTTTTTGTTGATTGAAAACAAGCCACACTTGAATATAACCTAGTGTGATGTAGGAACTCTGCCAAAATGAAAGAGGAAGGCAACCTGGGATTTAGACGATGAAGTATGCAAACAAACAAACCCTTTTGGGCTTGAGAAAGAAGAACCAGCTGAACACAACTGTAACCAAAAAAAAAAAAAAGAATGGAAAGGATACCACTTAGAAAAAACAAATGGCTTTGTGACAAGTGAAGATTCAAAGTCTGGGTCCTGTTCTCAATTTAATCCCCGAATGTCCATCATGGAAAGGTCTCTCACAGCATTTCTTATCCCCATTTCAGCCCCCTCTAAAAAGGGGAGGAATAGAATCATCCCAAGTCAAAGGCTAAAAATGCATATTTCTTTGCAAATTAAGAAGTTGCACATGAACTTGCCTTTTATAGTGACAGTTCTGAGTGGCTCTTACCAGCTTTGAAAATCTGCTGTGTCTCCTAGAAACCTTGTTAGATCCATAATTACTATATTCAATATTATTTCAGTGATAGCTGGTAGTTCAGCCTTGCCCACTAGAAGGAGTTTTCTAATTGAAAATCTACCATGTGAACTTGCCAGCTGGTGTATTTTTTTCTCTCTCCCCCTTCGCTCATTCATATTTATATCATTAAAAACCTCCTCCACCCTCCGCTCCTTTCTGGGTTTTGCCCCATCTGCAATCTTAGGCATTAATCAATTGTACAACTTTCCTCTGTAGCCTTCATTATCTCCTATAACAAAGAGGGGAAAAAAATATGGAAGAGAAGACATAATTAGATGCCACTTTGCTCAAATAATACCTTTGAAAACAGCACAGTGACTTATGAAATGGAAAAGCGGAAATGGCACAGTTTGAATTAATCACTGAATTAAGTGTTCTTTTTATTTGTTGATGTTACTGATATTTTAAAATCAGGGTTTCTCCTCTCCTGGGTATTCTTTGTAGCAGATCATGAGAAAACCAGAGTTCAGATGGACGGTTGATTAGACTCCTACCCACCCATCCATTATCACAATAAAAAATGAAATATCTCTATAATATTAAACCCATCAAATTGATCAAAGTGCAATGTCAAAAGACATTTAAGTGCTTCTTCTCAACCAGCACCAAGGCTGATTGCAAATCTGCGTACTTTTTATCTCTCTTTCTCTCCAGAAGAAGGTAGTAAATTCGTAATACTCAGTGCAGATAAATGTGAATCACAAAAACAGCCAGCTGTCCTCAGCTGAATTTCCTGACCATGTCAACTATGGTGCTTCTTGTGCTGGTGAATGATCTGAACTGGGGGAAGCAAAAGGAGATTGGAACCCAAAGTACTCTGTCCAGCTCCCACTTCTACTGATAATTCACTGCATCTACTATTTTGTGTTGCCTTGTTACTTAGACCACAGTGGTCTGCTTGTCTGGACACCAAGGCTCTCTTCTTTTTTCAACATGTCCAAATGAAGTGATAAATGATATAGAAACTGCAAGCACAGCCTGAGTTGTAATAGGACAGAGCCTTGGTTCAACTTGTTTCTTCCATAACCCAAGACTTCTTTGGAATAATCAATGGAAATATGACATGATTCATAAATATTAAGTTTAGAAAGACATAGCCATACCATTTGTTCATTCATTCAGACGAAGACCAAAATAGCACCGTCTTCCCTGCTCTTCCTTCTCTGATACATTAACTCTATTTGGCCATTCAACTCTATTTGACCACAAATGAACTTGCTCCAGTGTCCCCAATCCTTCAGCCATGGGTATTTTACAATCAGCCTTTTCATGTTGAGTGGGGATTCCAAATATACTTCAATGCCTCTAATTGAATGAATGAATGAATGAATGAATGAATGAATGAATGAATGAATGAATGAACAGACAGACAGACAGACAGACAGATAAATAACACCTCCCATTTCATTATCGTAGGCAACCTGAGGCCCTTTGTTAGGCTTTTGTAAATCTTGGGCTCCTTGGCTAGGACACTAAAACCGATGGCATAATTTCTTGCTGTTTTTAGATAGAAACAGATGGAAACAGCAGCATCAAGGAATCTTCCAAGTATGAACATGATATATGAAAATGATACGGCTACATAATGATAAAATAAGACTGGTTTTCCCCTACAGTCAGAATTCAGACAATAGATCTAATTATGTCATTACGGACAAGATTCTGAACAAAAGAAAAGCAAAATGAAGACTTATTTTATAAAAGAAACTTTAGGTCGCATTTGAGTTTATAATATACAGAAAAATTGGAAGGGACCTTGGTGGTCTTCTAATCTAATCCCCTGCTCAAGCAGGAGACCCTATACCAGGGGTCTCCAACCCTGGCAAATTTAAGCCTGGAGGACTTCAACTCCCAAAATTCCCCAGCCAGTTGGGGAATTTCCCAATTGGCTGGGGAATTCTGGGAATTGAAGTCCTCCAGGCTTAAAGTTGCCAAGGTTGGAAACCCCTGCCCTACACCATTTCAGGCAAGTGGCTGTCCTATCTCTTCTTTAAAATATCAGGATGCTTAATACTCTTTATCACCATGTTTAAAAACAAAGAATATCCCTTAATCTAATCCCCACCAGTGTCCCATATCCTGTTCACATTACTCCAGCTGCTATTCCGAAAATCAAGAGCATTTGTTGCAGTTCCTGGTTGTAAAAGGGTTGCCAACATCCACACTGGATCTTTATACTGAAGATCAGGAGAAGAGATACTATTTGGACCTGTTCTGAGTGTGAAGATAGATAATGAGTTGCCATACAGGCAATGTGTGACCACAGTTAAGACCAACATTTCTGTTGCTAAGTGAGAGATTTGTTAAGTGACGTTTGTCTTATTTTATGACCTTTTGTGTCACCGTTGTCAAGTGAAACACTGAAATTGTCAAGTTAGTGACACAGTTGTTATGTGACTCTGGCTTCCCCATTGACCTGGCTTGTCAGAAGGTTGCAAAAGGTGATCTCATGACCCTGGGACATTGCAACGGTCATAAATATGAATCAGTTGTCAAATATCCAAATTTTGATCACATGACTATGGGGATGCTGCAGCAGTCACAAGTGTGAAAAATGTTAATTGTCTTTTTTTCCAGTGTTGTAACTTTGAATGGTCCCTAAATGAACTGTTGTAAGTCAAGGACTATCCGAACACAGTTTGTACCTTCATATATTCCTCGGGACACTTAAGACCATTCTATTCCCTTATCCTCCTTCATATATACAAATGTTATTTTTCTGACATAGCAGAATAGTAGCAGACCATGCATGTGATCTGGAATCTCTATTGTTATGGAATAATAGCAGTAGAAGTCCCAAAGGTGCTTTTTCAGGAGGCAACTGGACTTCCTCCTTTTTTCTTTTGAAGACGTTTTGCTTCTCATCCAAGAAGCTTCTTCAGCTCTGACTGGATAGTCATTTGCATCCTTTTAAAGGGTTGTTGAAGCACTTGGAGGTTGATCTGTGTCCTCAGGGTCACCTGAGTGGTGCTAATAGTTCCTTGTAGTCTGCAATTTTTCCTCTGGAAATCCATTCCTACTCCCAGACCGTTCAAAGGCTGTCCATTTCAAATTATGTAGCTAAAAGTCTGTAGATATTCTCAGTCATCCAGGTCAAGGTTCTCCCAAAGGTGACAAAGGTACCTTTGGAACAATTATGACCTGGATGACCTAGTATAAGATAAAGGAGGATAGATGACCATGATAATAGTGATAGAGGAAACCCATGAGCAGGGAGGCAACAGTGAGCAGACAGACCCTCAAGATGACAATAATGAGCAAAATTAGCATACAGTAGATTGGTAGCACAAATTTCCCTTCATGGAATAGAATAGAATAGAATAGAACAGAACAGAACAGAACAGAACAGAACAGAACCAAATAGAATTCTTTATTGGCCAAGTGTGATTGGACACACAAGGAATTTGTCTTTGGTGAATAAGCTCTCAGTGTACATAAAAGAAAAGATACATTCGTCAAGAGCCAAGAATCATGAGGTACAGCACTTAATAATAGTCATAGGGTACAATAAGCAATCAAATCATACTGGAAAACAGTCAATAAAAATCATTAAGATACAAGCGACGAAGTTACAGTCATACAGTCACAAGTGAGAGGGGAGGGGTGATAAGGAGTGATGAGAAGATTAATAGTAATAGTAGTGCAGACTTAGTAAATAGTTTGATAGTGTTGAGGGAATTATTTGTTTAGCAGAGTGATGGCTTTCAGGAAAAAACTGTCCTTGTGTCTAGTTGTTCTGGTGTGCAGTACTCTATAGCGTCGTTTTGAGGGAAGGAGTTAAAACAGTTTATGTCTGGGATGTGAGGGGTCTGTAAATATTTCACAGCCCTCTTTTTGACTTGTGCAGTATGCAGGTCCTCGATGGAAGGCAGGTTGGTAGTAATTGTTTTTTCTGCAGTCCTAATTATTCTCTGAAGTCTGTGTCTGTCTTGTTGAGTTGCAAAACCAAACTAGACAGTTACAGAGTTATAGAATAAAACTGTGTCTGGAATTAATTATTATCTCTTTTAAGGTGAAGAGATGAATGCTTATGCAAACCTTCTTCTGGCAGATGTTTTCCACAAATATTTGCCCTACTGAGACAATGGGGAAATTGAGCTGCTGATCATTGGAATGACTTAGCAAAGACTAGTCTATCTACTATGGCAAACTGGGCTTCAGTCCAGGATAGTATTGTGTTTCCCATATGTGTGTAGATTTGTTTTGGACATAGTGGCTGGACTGAAAATGTCTAATTAAGAAAGCAAGATTTGCAGGGGTGAGGAAGAGAACAGGGCAAACAACTATGAAATGAATTTATTGCTCACCAAATTAGAAACTATTTAGAGCTTTAAGGATTAAGTACCATTTATTATTGTCCAACAAATGTTGTATTACAATAGAACAGTTGTGGAAATTGAGAGGACTTCTGCATGAATGCTAAATGGCTTCATTAATGTCCAGCACAATTTCACTGAGTGATAAATTAATTTGTTGGAAGCACTAAGAATTACCAAATGGCATGGCAGACCCCCCCACACACACCCACCCAAAAAAGGACATTGACAACAAAGCAAGGGACTGCTCTGTTTTTAGTATGCAGAATAGCTCATGCAAACATAATGTTCTGTCAGAAATACTTGCCAGCTAGATTGCCACACTAATGTGTAAAATGACACATCATTTGGCAATTTCAAATAACTACTACAGCAAAAACTGAAAAGGGAGACTGAGTCAGTGTTGATCTCCAAGATGTATTTAAAAATGGGACTGGCTTATTGGTAAAATGTGCAAATACCCAATTCTCAGTCTGATGTGTACATCCAATATGCATGTGTCCATGTCTGTGTCCAGGTGTATGTGTGTGTGTCTGTGTGTCTGTCCATCCAACAATGGATGGAAACTAATCCAGGAGAGAAGGAACCTGGAATTAAGGAGAAACAGGAAGTGAGAGCAACCAACCAATAGAACAGCTTGCCTTCAGAAATTGTGAGTGCTTCATCACTGGAGGCTTTTAAGGAAAGCCATTTGTCTGGAATGGTACAGGTAGTCCTTGACTTACGACCACAATTGAGCCCCAAATTTGTGCTGCTAAGTGAGATATTTGATAAATGAGTTTTGCCCCGCTTTGCAACCTTTCTTGCCACAGTTGTTAAGCGAATCACTGCAGTTGATCAGATTGTAATCCGGTTGCTACATGAACTTGACTTCCCCCTTGACTTTGCTTCTGAGAAGGTCTCAAAAGGGAATCACATGACACAGCAACAGTCATAAATAAGAACCGGTTGGCAGTTATCTGAATTTTGTTCCTGTGACCATGGGGATGCTGCAAAGGTCGTAATTGTGAAAACGGTTATAAATCACATTTTTCAGTATCACTGTATCTTTGAACCGTCACTAAACAAACTGTTGTAAGTCAAGGATTGCCTGCTTGAGCAGATGGTTGGCCTAGAAGACCTCAAGGTCCCTCCCAGCTCTATTCTGATTGATGGACATATCGAATGAAGGAGAACAATCACTTTGAGAATCATTTTCCAGTTCTGTGGGCCTCATCCCTGCAGAATAATATGCACTCACACAAGCAGACAAGAGGAAGAATGAAAGGATCACTGTGTCTTGCTAAGTGTCAGGATTCTGGCAGTTACCCCCATTTAAATCATGAGTCTCGAGGCAAACTTCCAAAACTTCAAAATGATTTATTGGGAGTTAACATATCCGGCACAGCCTAGGTATAGCCGACTCTGAGACACATAATTCATTGTCACCCATGACGCTGGTTTCCCCACCCCCTGGGTGTATCATAATTCATATTCTCCAATGGGACACAATCATAGCTAAAAGTTATCAATCATGCTCTCCAGTTAGAATTTTGCGCAGCAGAAACTTCAGTCACCTAGTTACTATCTTTGAAAACGTTTATGGAAGGCAGTTTTGGTTTGAGCTGCACTGCTCCCCCTCCCTTTCTGTTGGCTACTCTAAAAAGACCATGCAAATATTTTATGAGTTGACACTAAGAGTGGATAGAAGGTCTAATAGGCAAACAATCTCCCATTCATCCTTCACAGTAATTCTAGCCAGATTCTCCCAGAATATACAAGAGCTGTTACTCATCTTCATAAAAGCCCTTCATAGACCATGCATCAAAATGGGTTGCAGTTACTTGATCAATATAAATGTCTCTTCTGACAAATGCTCCCTTTTCCTTTACATTTGTATGGAGGTGGGATATTTCGCCATGTGTCTTGCCATGTAAGATACATTTTATCTCTTTGAAGTAGTAATGTCAGTGAGTAGGAGCCAGGCCAACCTAATCATCTTGCTTCTTAAAGTTGAATTGTTCTGAGCTATTCGAGCATCACACATGCTGGCTTCTCCCTGAATCCCTCAGCCATTTGCAATCTTCCCATTTCGGGTCTCATCAATTCCCTTTAGTACATATTAACTACAGTTCATCAAGTTTTCGCCTGTCCCACAAGGTTCTTTTGGCATCAGTTTCTTTGTTGTCTTATTGATCTATTCTTCTCTCTATCATTTCCCAATGTTTGTATTGAATTTGAATTAAAACTTCACCAGAAGTGGTATTTGCTGTCTGCCTGAAATGCTTTGGTTACTCCCATCCATCCATCCATTAATCCATCCATATTCCCAATTATTTCGTCATAGCATTATCATTTTCTTCTTTCTTCAATGGCTTTTAGATCATCTTTCTTTTCCTGGGAATTAGCTGGTAGTTGCACCATAACATGTCACTATGGTGTGGCACAATATAACTGTTTTGCTTTTTTCAAAGTAGAGATTCTTCTAGAAATTCCATTAGTACAAAATGTGAATGAACAATTTATTAGGCAGTAGAAAGCTTTTTTAAAAAATCAGTAACAATCAGCATGAGTTCCTGTTCTCACCAATATTTGCAATAGTTTCGGGATTAACTTTGGCCCTACTGCTGACTAGGGAATTCTGGGAATTGAAATCCACACATCTTAAAGTTGCCAAGGTTGAGAAACACTGTTGTATATGATATTAGAATGTAAGTCAGCACAGTAGCATTTCCAGATGGACTTTCATTTAGACTTTGATCAGGTTCAGATAAGCAAGTTTTCAGACCTGAGACATGGTATAATTAGCATATAACTATTAGCATATAACTAAGGGCCAAGCTTGACATCCCATTAATTCTGTGACTGTAATTAACTCACTCTGTACTTCATAATTTGAATCACAGCTGTAGAGAACCCAGTCAGGACTTGTAGAATGTTTTTTCCCACAGTTCTGGATGCTAACACTGCTTCTTCTCTCTCAAACATCATTGACCAACTGAGAAGCTGTTAGGGGTAAGAATGGTACTTAACCTCTCATGCAAAATAGCAGTTTGTATGAATGTTCATACAAATTGCAGGAACCTTGAAGGCAGAGAAGGGTAATGGGAAGAAAGATTAACTCCCTGCTAAAATACTGCTAGCCTAGTTTTTTTAAAATTTTCTCTTTTTTAAAAAAAAATAACTTAATCAGAAGTTTGAATATGGGGTAAAAAAAAAACTAACAAGAACTAATATGTCCCCTTTTTGCAGCTTCAATTTAAAATTTTAAACACAATATTGTTAGCTGGATATTTTTTTAAAAAATAGATTATCTGTACCTAAATTTAGATCTTAAATAATCAGATACTGGCAAATTAGTTATGCCTGTCAATTAATAGCCCCTATTATTCCAGGGTTGGAGTATTGTGAAACGTACTCGCAACATCATTACTCCAAGTGAAGAATACTGGGTTATTAATATTGGGAGTGTACAAGTTAAATGTTGCAGAAACAGAATTAGGGTCCTTTTGACTTGACTATTCTATGATTATGGCTATTTTTTAATATCACATTATTCCCAGATAACTTCTTTGCTGACTTTTTTGAAAATCATCTGTTTCCTTTCTAAACAGAGTATCCATGTTTTTGTTTTTAACTTTTTAATCATGCTGTGACATGATGAAGCAAAACTGAATCCAGGAAGGGGTTATTTGCAGAAGCAAAATTGTCACTCCATTATGGAAAACATCAAGGATATGGAATAGGTTGTCTATCAAGGAGCCCTGGTGGTGCAGTAGTTAGAATGAAGAGTATTGCAAGAAAACTCTGCCCACAACTTTGAGATTGGTCCTGATGGGGCTCAAGGTTGATTCGGGCTTCCATACTTCTGAAGTTGGCAAAATGAGGGCCCTGATTGTTGGGGGCAAGTCTGACATTGTAAACTGCCCAGAGAGTGCTGCTATAAAGCACTATGTGATGGTATATAATTCTAAGTGCTATTGTTATTGTTAAGCTTTCTAGGGGCACCGTCCTGTTAATTTAGTATGAATACTAGCTGCAAGAATTTCCCCTTTCTTACACCTATAAGAAATGAAGAATGGGAAGAAGTAAAGCAGGAGTGGGAAACCTTGTCTCCAAAGGCTGAACTGGCTTTCCCCAACACTTTCGCCCACCTGCCCGCCTCCTTTCCTCCCTCTTAAATAGTTACCCATCTCACAGCTATTTGAGACCCTAGATCACGGGTGTCAGATCTGGTGGGGACCAGATCTGGCCCACAGGGTGCTTATATCTGGCCTGCAGGGCCACCCTGGAAATAGCTAAGGACCGACCTGTGGTTCCTCTGCTAGTGAAAACGTAGCCCTCCCAAGCTCTGTTTTTGCTGGCAGAGGGTTGCAGGAGGCTGTCCCAGGTGAAGACGGAGCTCGGGAGCCCACTTTCTCAGGCCACACACATCACCAACATGAGTTATGTCAAGCTGGCCACATCCACCCCAGCCCCCGAGGTCAAGCACAACCCTGATGCGACCCTCAATGAAATCAAATTTGACAGCTTACAATACAAACAGTAATAAAAATCAAGATGTTAAAACAACTACAATTAACAAACTTCAACAATATTATTAACAAGTTAGGGGAGAAAATTGACATTAAATACAATTCCGTCATCTCATCAAATCACCATTTCCTTGAGATACCTATGTTTGAGATACATCCATGTTCGAAGGGACTTATAGAAAACTGTAAAGGGTGGGGCCAATCTCATCTTGGGTAGAAGAATGATGTTTGACAGGTGGGTGCCACAGCAGAAAAGACCCATTTCCTGGATCCTACTAGGTGATCTTTTGCAGATGGAATATGCAGCACACCTGTTCTGTCAGATCTAATGGACTGGGCAGGTGTAATTGGGTGGAAGACTCAGATACCAGCAATGGGAGGTTCAAATCTACATCCTACACCCTTGCTTGGAATATCTCCTTGTCTCCTTGCAACATTATTCATAAATGCAAACTCTCCCTAAATTTAATCAATCTACTCATCGGAAGTTATTTTAAAACTCTGAGGAAGGAAAAGAGTTCCTACATTTGATTGTGGCCATTCGTTACTGGCCACAATCCATTCTCCTGTACCCATTCATACAGGAGAATGGATTGGAGCCAGAGAGGAAGAGAGGAACTTAAGAAATAGAAGTGGAGGAAAAATGGTGGTCTGGCAACTTCCCTTAGGCTGCATTATTTAGTAAACATGCTTTTATGCCACTGAAATCGATATGCCTATAAGCAACTCACCAGAAATGGATGCCCAATAATGTATTAATACAATAATCATAAAACTATCCTAGAAGGCTACAATTATCATAATGTTATAATCATAGAAACCCAGCACCATTTATCATACATCATCTGAGAAGTTCATCACACCACAGGTACCTCTAAGTAGTCATTACCCTTGAATGCATATTGGAAAAGGCATATTTTCAGCAGCTTTCTGAACATTGGCAATGACAGTTTGGATGTGATTTGTAATGATTAGTCTTTCCACAACCTTTTCAAAAACCTTCCTTAAAAAGAGAAAGTTAAGGACTAGGTCTTAATATTATTGTATTTAGAGCATGGCCCTGCTTTAAACAGTTACAAAATGAACTACTGTAAATCAAGAGTTACCTGTATTTGCGAAACACAAGCAGCTATTGGTCTGTGAATTGATGGGTTATGAATGAACATAACTACAAAGAATTCAGCTGCCTTCTTCTCAATTCTGAGATGTAGCATATACCAGGATGGTAAACAGCTGCTTATTAGATTATTTATTCTCTTGGTTTTTTTTTCAAAGCAGGATACTTTCAACTACATGTCACATCTCGTGTACCCGAAAAGTTTGGGATGAGAGTAAAAAACAAAAAACAAAGATGACCTTTAAGGATGTGCTTGCTATGTGGAGGGCAAATGGATTTACAGCGTGATGGGAAAAGTTTCTGAAATCAACATTCATACAATATTTAGTGAATGTGGTATTAAGACCCTGATGGGGTGGAAAGGCCATTTAAATAAACAGCACATTACAAACATACTGTCACTATTCCAAGTTAGTATGACCTAAGCCGGCTGCAAATTCTAGAAATTGTGGGCCCAACCCATCTGAAGATCTCCAGGTTGAGAAAAAGAGAGATTGATCTAGCTTCAATTTTGCAGCATTGTGTTTTGAAGGCTCCTTAAAAACTTTGCATGATAAACCTAAAATAAATGCAACATCTTAAAAATGTATAAATATGGAGTCCTTGGTGTGCTGTCTGAGCTTAGTTGTTTGCTGGCAGACATTTCATTACCCAAGTAGGAAACATTATCAGTGCTAGTGAATGTGGAATTTGCTCCCTGATTATATATAGTAGCTTGCCCTGCCAGCATTGGTGTGGGTATGGTTTCATTCTTGGTAATTCCTTGATTAGGGTATTATTTTCTGCTTGGTTGTTTCCCTGGTGTTAATCCCGGCTTCTAGTATTTAGTATTTATTTGATTTGTCAATCACGTACAAAATACAGGTATAAGAATAAACATAGTTTTGAATACATGAGATAGATAATTTCAAGAAAAATAAAAAGAAACAATAGGACAGGGACAGTAGGCACGATTGGTGTGCTTATGCACGCCCCCTACAGGCCTCTTAGGAAGGGGGTGAAGTCAACAGTAGACAGTCTAAGGTTAAAGTTTTTGGGTTTTGGGGAAGAAACCACAGAGTCAGGTAGAGTATTCCAAACAGTGACCACTCTGTTGCTGAAGTCATATTTTCTGGAGTCAGGTTTGGTGCGGTTAACCTTGAGTTTGTATATATTGTGTGCTCTTCTATTGTTATGATTGAAGCTGAAGTATTCTCTGAGCGTTGGTTGTTGAAGAGGATGTGTTTTGGCCTTTTTGTTTCCTTCTTAGATGTTTATTGTCTCATTTGAAATATATGTAAGTGTGGTTTATCTCTGTGTCTATTGACATTATATTAATGTATTAATACTTCAGAACCAACGAACCAAATAATGAAAACTCATTTTGAGGTTTGATGCTGTTATTGTTGTTATTTTTATTGGAAGTTTATACCTAGAGATTTATTGGATATTCATGACTGAAGATTGATAAAAAACCTTGAAAGTATGAAGGGCTGATAAGGACAATGGTTTCACATAAGGATCCTAGAGGCATTTAAAAAAAAATAGAGAAATGTCCAGGAATTGCATAAAGTTCTCAGCTTCTGCTTCAACAAATGGCCGCTATTGCTTCCACCCTGGGGCTTCAGACCATTCCATTTAATAGCTAGACAGTAGAACAATGCTTTTTGTTTTCTTTATGAGAATGTCTGATGGTTTGTTGTGCCAGGTATCATACCTTTGATCTCTTCATGTGGATGTTTAAGGTTCTCTTGAATGTAGTAGTATCTCCTTGAGATTAATACTTCATGGCAGTCTCAGCACCATGCTGTCCTGATTCATACATCAGAAGATGTCGTGCTTGGTGCAAGCTTCTTGCCTCAATGGCATTGTGCTGGCAGGATAAATAACCCTTGGCTGGCTCTGCTTGTCCCCCTTTGTTATGCACAAATAATTCAACAAGCTCAGTGGAGATTCCCGCCTAGAACGAGTGATAGAGTAGCACAGAAGATTAGTGTGGAAGAAAAGGCACAGTAGGAAGGGGCTAAGACAGTCTTGATGAGGATAAAATAACTGACCAAAAGAAGCAAGCTTATGTTCTACTTTTGTGGCGGGAAGGACACAGTGAAACAATAATTTTGGGGTGCCTTACATGGAACAGCAAATAATCACACAGGGCTTAACTGTCTTCTTTGCATAGATTAATTATTATGAAATATTTCCTTCCTTCCTTCCTTCCTTCCTTCCTTCCTTCCTTCCTTCCTTCCTTCCTTCCTTCCTTCCTTCCTTCCTTCCTTCCAGAAGTAAGGCCATACTATAGCTGTGTTGTATTTTAAGCATTGATAATGATAAAATAGTTTTCTTGTAGAAAAGGAATAGAGACCTAAAGAGATCTGGAACTTATTCATTGGAAGCTTTTTTCAAAGCATTTGACCCTAACTGAGATGGCAGGAATGACCAAGATGCCATACAGCATCACTGCAAAACAAATAAATAAACAACAAACAAAAGTTGTAGTTTTTTCCTGGTACACAGTTGTGTGACTCCCATGGCACATACATGCCCAATCTTGAAGGGAAAAGCTTGAGATTAATTTAATTTAATCTCCTGAAAAAATGAAGGCAACAGTGACTTCTCCATGTAATGTTTCCCTACCCCCACATTTCCTTTCTGTTACAGTCATGCCAAGTTTACTTTTTGCTCTTGTCAGATTTCATAAACCAATAAGCCTCAGGTTTTTTTTCTCTTAATGCAGATGGAAATTGATTTACTGCACTTTCCAATCTTACCCACTTCTAAGGATTTGGGTCAGGCAGCCAGAGTTTAAAAAGGCAGAAGACAGAAAATCAGAATGTCAAAATAGATGACATATAAATAATATTGAGATGAAAATTCAAGGTTTCCACATAATGCTGGCTGTTTTGGGATGGCAGCCTGCAGTAGAAATATAGTGTCCTTGGAGAAACATTCTTGCTTAGACAAAGACTTCTAGGACGAAGTAAAACAGTAGCATAAGGGGAGGTCTTTACTGTAGTGATAAGTTATTGGCAATCCATGCAGAATGACCCAAGTGCAGATCCTGGTATCTGCAGGCTGAGTTGGGTTCCCCCGCCCGCACACCTTGTCTGGAATTCAAGAGAGTGGCTGACAGTTACAATAGATGACTGATGAGTTCCACATTCCAGGAATTGACTTTGAAATTCTGTAAGAAAATCTTTCTCAACCTTGACAACTTGAAGATATGTGGACTTCAACTCCCAAAATTCTGGGAATACTGCTGTAAGGGATCTATAACAATAGTATAGCGCTGCAGTCCTATTTCCTACACACACAAAACCCACAGATACTTCATCTAGTGTAATTATTAGGCCACTTTGTATATTACATTGTCATTAAGCTGTTTTGTGGAAATACTGCATTGTCTTGATCAATTTAGGGTCACGACCAGCAATGGTACTAACTGCTCTGATGATCATCACACCTCCCAGGCACGAGACCGTCATTTGGGGGGAGGGGTGATATCCCAAACAAAACGTAGATTCATCTGCTTTTCAGAAATGTACTGTGCCACGGGACTATGGCCCCTCTGCTAACCCTATAGTTTTGTCTGATTATAATGTTTTGTGTGTGTATGTGTGTGTGTTCTTTGTTGAGCTGAAATTGCAGTGTTGGATAATAAGAGCCTCAAACAGTAATTAGTCATTTGTGATTTGTTTTCCAATGCCGTATTTAAATTATTAAAATTGGGTAATGAGATACAGTATGTTTCCATGATACTACATATAAATTACTTGAATCCCTGCTCATTTTGCCCCACTGGAATGGTGAGGGGCTGGACT
This sequence comes from Pseudonaja textilis, assembly GCF_049901715.1. Classification (NCBI taxonomy): domain Eukaryota; kingdom Metazoa; phylum Chordata; class Lepidosauria; order Squamata; family Elapidae; genus Pseudonaja; species Pseudonaja textilis. Next base: position 17,357,359 of record NC_141998.1, on the reverse strand, counting down.
TGTTACGATAAGTGAATAGTAGCTGGTAAGTTAGGATGCTAGCAATTAACCACTCATGTTTTATCTGTTGTAGTTGACTTTTTTAAAATGGAAATGTTAAAATATATAGAGTGCCAAAAAAAATAAAAAATGCAACAGAGGACAGACAAGAAAAAGTGGATGGAAACTAATTAAGGAGACAAGCAACCTGGAATTAAAGAGAAACTTCTTAACAATGAGGACAATTAACCAGTGGGACAGCTTGCCTTCAGAAGTTGTGGGTACTTCACTGTAGGCTTTTAAGAAAAGACTGGACAGTCTACTTGTCTGAAATGATATAGGTTCTCCTGCTTGAGGAGGTGGCTGGACTACAAGACCTCCAAGGCCCCTTCCAGCTCTATGCTAATTGATTGGATGAAAACCTTTGTTTGGGGATGAAAATAATCCGTCTAATTCTTTTGAGGTGCTAATTTTTCTTCATGGAAGTAATCCTATGGGAGAAAGGGAACATCACGTGGGGAAAAAAAATCAACTCAGACCCAAGGAAACCATCCAAACAAAAGCAATGAGAGGGAATTAAGGAATCCATCTGAGCACTTTAGTGTGCTTAATGGACGTGCCTCCTATTGCCACTGTTCTCAAGGGTTGTAAAAGACATGGCTATAAAACTCTCTCTCAGCAACACATTCCCAAGCAAACACAGGAAGTTTAGATAAATAGAAGTATTGCAGAGGAAGCCATGTAAGTGAAGATGTTTTGCATATAGCAGCGTGCGGAAAACCCGTCCCTCCTAGCTTGGGCCCAGAGTTCAGAACCTCAGATTTTGCCTCCTTCTGGATGCTCTTTTCTCATCCCATAATCTATATACTACCTTCTCTTTGTTTATAAAATGACTCTTTCTGGTGTGTGAATCGGCTTCAACTCTCACAATTGCCATACTAAGAATATTAGCCTTAAATCAGACCTCTGGTTCATCTTTTTAATTTTGTCTAAACCAGAGGTGAGGAGTCTGTGACTTTCTGTTTCCTTTTGCTACAGTTGTACTACTTCTATTTGCAGAACTTGTGATTTTCTCCAGTTCTTTCTTTACTCTTCTGCTGTCTCTAGGAATTGCCACATCCACTATCCAGACTATTTGTCTTATTCATTCATTTGTTCATTCATTCATTGCTTGCTTGCTTGCTTGCTTGCTTTCTTGCATGCTTATTTAAATTCATTGGCTGCCCATCGTACAAAAAGGGTGACTCTGAATAATATTGTGTTTTGAGTTGTTTTCATTCCAAATCTGGTTGTTTTCATTCCTAACCTGGTTGTTTTTATTTGCATTTCTTCTAAATAAGCTGATAGGAGTCTCTTTGGATTGTGGCAAGGTATAAATAATAAATGAATGTGAGTGGAAAAATTGGCACAAATTTCTCTTCTGTAATCTGGACTATATAGACTAAGTAAAATGAAGAACTTTTTTTGTAGAAAGGCTTAATATTTATAAATGTTTTTATCTTCTTTCTTTATGGTGTTTAAAGGAGTTGTAAAAGGAATTTAGCCTAATGATGCTAAAATGCATCATATTCAGATTCTTATTATATATCTATTTATGCTGCAAAGAAATAATCTCACCATTCAGTTTATTTTTGGACTTTGGGCCAGAAGGCCATTAGTACATGGAAGAAAGTCTTGAAATCTTTTTGACCATATGTTCATGAAATGGGCAGATCAATCTGTTTCTTATCAGTAACAGGTTTATACAGGTTAATTTGTAAATTCTTCCTTCTGGGTTTTTGTAATTTTCTGCTGGAACTTTGAGGAACTGTTGATCCATGATTGTTCATTAGCCAATAGGTATCATTTCAAGAGATCAAGAAGATCAACCTCCTTTTGTGATTTTCCATCTAACCTCTATTTGTATGTAAACATCATCTCAAGTCCAGTCACTACTGTTAGCAGCTAGAAGGAAGATAGGTAATTGCCAGTCTATTGATATGTGTAGACCAACATTATCAACTATGAGAAATTATCCAGGGTCTGCAAAAGAAGCTTTTGTAATCACCTCCTCTGAACCTTTTAAGTGGATATATCATGGACTAAGCCTGGGGCGTTTTACATATAGCAGGGGTGTCAAACTCAATTTCATTGAGGGACACATCAGGGTTGTGTTTGGTCTTGGGTGGGCAGGTAGGCATGGCCTGCTCAATGTCACTTGTGTCGGGGGCACTTGGGGTATCCAGAGTGGGACTGGGGGAGATCCACTGTCTCCAGGGGAAGAAGGCGAGACCAAGGAAAGTTCTGGTTTTGGGCTCCATGTTAAACTGCGATGCCCTCTTGCAGTTCTCTGCCAGCGAAAATGGAGCTCCTAAGCCTCCATTTTCATTGGCAGAGGCACCGTGGGCTGGTCCTTCACTGGCAGAGGCACTGTGGGCCAGTCTGCTGTATCCAGAGTGGCCCTGCAGGCCAGAACTAAACACCTATATCTAAGCATTAAAACTTCTGGGGACAAATTTCAATTTTGAGTTTGACACCCCTGGCATATAGCATTTATCACAACACGGTTGGTGATATCTGCAGTAGCTTTCCTATCCCATTAAAATAGTAGTGATTCATCCATGCAAAATTCTCCAGCTTAATGTTGAGCCTTTTGCCCCTGTGCTAATCATCTCCACTAACCTTACATGAGATCCAATGCAAGCTTGTCAGAGCTGGTTTGATGTTGGCACCAGGCTAGAAAGCAAGCGGCCATGAGTTTGGTTCTGCCTTAGATACAAAGCCATTGAAGGACATTAGGCTAGTATTTTTCAGCTCTAGGAAGAAAGCAAGGACAAACTACTTCTGAAAACATTGCCAAGAAAACTGCATAAATTGCTCCTGGCAATTTCCAGGAGTCAAGACTGATTTGAAGGTACTTTTTAAAAAAAGTGTGTATGTATATATAATCAATTTGAAGATGGTAATAAGAGCAATGTCATTAGAAAGAAGCATCTTTTGCACAGAGTGTGCAGAAATAGATAGACTTACACTGAAAATTAAACAGAAATAAGATACAGAACATTATCAAACATGGAATTTATTCTACCAGTGGTTGGAAAAAAAGGGGTGGAGATTAAGAATGGAATCTGTATTTTTAAACAAAGTAAAAACCCAGACAACATGATGCTATTAAGCACTAATAAATGTAAACAGTGGAAAATTAATAAAATTTATGAAAGAAAGAAAAGAAAAGAAAAGAAAGGAAAGGAAAGGAAAGAAGGAAAGGAAGGAAGGAAGGAAGGAAGGAAGGAAGGAAGAAAGAAAGAAAGAAAGAAAGAAAGAAAGAAAGAAAGAAAGAAAGAAAGAAAGAAAGAAAGAAAGAAAGAAAGAAAGAAAGAAGGAAGCACCTTTTCCTTTCCAGCTCTTCTTCCATTCACTGACTTCTGGGGACAAATCTGAATTTTTAAACTTCTGCTGCAACAGGTTAGAATATTAGAAATCACGATTCACCATCATCTGTTGTTGTTTTCTTCCCCTATTGTGGCATTTATAGTCTTTACCCACATTAATTATTTCAGCACCAAAGTCCTTTCTCATTTGAGGGCCCTGTGATTTCTAAGAAAGACAGATATTAAATATGCCACACATCAGCATGAGCTTCCATTCCACCGTGCTATTAAGTTTCAAGGCTTTAGACCTCGCACAGAAAACAACTTTGCTTATTTGCAATCACAGCCAAGTCTTTGAGCAGTTGTGGCTTAGAATAAAAAATACAGATGATGACAGGAACTGATTTCTTATTAGGAAGCTAAGCGAGCATTTGCATAAATCAAAAGGGCACTGGGAGCATCCTTCAGTGCCAAGCATTGCCCGGGCAGATGTCTGGGGCTGTTGGAGCACAGAATTGGACATTCAAACATGCCCCCTACATTTCAACAGGAGGAAAGCCTTTATTTTACACAAATGTTTTGCTTATAAATAGGTTGTCCATCTGCACTTGAGCTTCACTTCTTAGAAATCAGCCGTCGTACAGGGAGACGGTGCCAGTAAAGGAACTGCAGCAGACGAAGTCCTAGGCGTCAGATAAACATGAGGGGATGTGATGCAAATTCTTTGGATTCCCCCCTCCCGAAATGAGCAAATGTTCATACATGAGTTCTACAGATGAAAGATAAGAGCCTTATGATTGTCTCCCGACAAAGATAAATGAAAATGCCTGAAATTTCAGTCTTAGATCTTGGAAAGACTTCTAAATGATCCCGGTAATCTCGCTAAAGGGATTGGGGAAATGTAATTCATTAAAAAAAAAAAATCTTTACTTTAAGCCCAGCACATCCAGTCCTTGCCGGGCTGCTTATTTCCCCATCAGTTTTATTTCTCTGGTCAATTAATTGAAATGGGGGGGAGTTTCTCTTTCCTCTGTCGCTGCTCCGTCCCCCGCCCCAGTTTTCTTTTTGATTGGCAAGGCAGCTGGTATGCCCAACCTGTGGTTCCCGGCACAGCTGTGCTGTATCTTGCTTGTCGCCATTAAAAGCCTTTTCATCTCTGTTCAGAGCCATTTCTGGTGATCATTTCTCCCTTCCCGATTAAACTGGGTAGTTTCATGTGGCCATTTCGCTGTCAGCAGTCCTGAGTGGCATCTTTGCATTTTAAAATGTAAGCAGGCCTAGGAGAGAATGCTAGGCAGCTGCCTGACCAGCAGATCAGCCCAAGTGTTTTCCCAGCTGATCCGGCATACTCTGGGAAGCGAGCGTGACAGATTTTATATCTTGCGTTGGGGGAAAACAAAAAGGGCTGCCTTTTTTGTATTCCACAGGACAAATGCTTCTAAACAGAAGGAGACAGCAGGCATTTTGCTCCTTGTTAATTGTAAGCGATGTGGATTTGCAGAGTAGGGTGGGAGGGGGATTGAAAAATCTCCTTTAAGCTGTGCTCAAGTGTTGCCAATGTCGTTGATGTATCCAGGCAGTTTTAATTGCAAAAGTGCAGAATGTCTATGGAGATTCTCAGGCAATCTGGTCAAGCTTGTTTAAAAAAAAAAAAGGCAAATGGACTTTCTGGTTGCAAGGAACAAAGTCCAGTTGCCTTTTTAAAAAGCACCTCTGGGACAAACGTGCAGAGGTGGTTTGCTATTGTTTTCTTGCAAAATTTTCTTTTTCAATGTGCTGGTCATTTTATGGTAGTCTCCCAGGTAAATACTCAAGACCTTCCCTTACTTGGTTTCCAGGCAGGCAAGGCTAACCAGGAATATCATTTAGGTTTTAACTTAGGGTAGATATGCTGAAGGTCTTTTGGCTTGTGTTCACTTCAACTTAAATTCACATGATTGGAAGAATTCCTTATAAGTAAAGGAGCTCTTTGCCAAAAGAGAGGGGTATTTTGATCTCTAGCCCTGCAACACCTGTGTTCTTTTTCAGTCTTGATGTCAAACGTGGCTAATGTGGCAATACTACATTCAAGAAAGGGCTGTTACCATAGGGATGAATGAAATGAAAGGGGTGTTAGAGAAAGTACAATAATGGCATTTATTTTTAAGTTACAGCTATTCCTTGGCTTAAAACCATTGATACAGCTACGGCTCAGAATTACAATAGCACTGAAAAATGTGACTCCAAGAAGCAAAATCAATGGCAGAAGCTGGATTCACTTAATGACTATATGATTCACTTAACAGCTGCAGTGATTTGCATAACAACCTTGGCAGAAAGGTCATAAAATTGGCCATGACTCAACTATTGCCTTGCTTAGCAATGGAAATTTTGGTCCCAATTGTAGTCATAAGTTGAGGACTACCTGAACTATCTGACCAATAAAATGGTCAAGCAATTGGACTGTTATGTATCATTGTGGGATATACATTTTCTATGCAAAACCAGTAAAGGGTTTACTTTGTTGATAGGATATTGGGTAATTAATTTGTACTTAATATGGATTTCTTGTATTGAGTTTTGCAACATAACTCAAAGAAGAATGGATTGATTTAGCCTGTCCTCCTTTTCTTCTTGTAATCCCAATCCATTAAATGAGATTTTTGTTAATTGGGGATTAATTTTTTTAAACACATTTAACATACAGCTAATGAATACCTCTGACCTGAATAGCTCTTACAAATGTTTCATATCTCTGTCATACTCCTTGAATAGATGCTATTTCAATTGCGTAATTGACATATTTCTGCAACATTCTGACTTTTCATTTTCTAAGGAACATTACGTGCAGTGCTTATAATGATACAGTAGATATGAAAAGAATTGTGAATTCTTTATATAGAACTTTTGGGTTTATTTGAGCGATCTCAATTTTTAATGTAGCTTTATGGAATGAAGCTTTGTCTGTTTTCCATATATTTCTTTTATCCTGATCTTTCTGGGCAATGTACTTGGTTCTCCAATTACATATAAGCAAAAAATGCTGTGGGAATGAGATAGATATTTTTGGCAGAAGTTAATTCTCCCGAAGTCACTTAGTGAGCCATAATTGATTGACTGTTTATGTGCCATTAAATCAATATTGATTCTTAGTGACCACACAGATTTTCTCCAGGACAGTCTGTCCCTTACCTGGTCCTTTAGATGATCCCATGGTGCCTCAAATACCACTGTCCCTGTGTCTGTCCCCCTTGTTGCTTGTCATCCTCTTCTTCTCTTCCATCTTTCCCAACATTACAGCCTTCTCTAAAGAGCTAAGTCTTCACATAATCCAAATAAGGAGGATTTAAACCTGGTCATTTGTGCTTCGAGTGAGAACTTTGGATTGATTTATTTGCTAATGCTGACCCATGGTAGCTCAGTGGTTAGAATGCAGTACTGCAGGCTAACTCACTGCTCACTCCAGGAGTTCGATTCTGACCGGTTCAAGATTGACTCAGCTTGAAGACCCAGATTGTTGAGGGCAATATGTTGACTCTGTAAACTGCTTAGAGAGGGTTGTAAAGCCCTGTGAAGTGGTATATAAGTCTAAGTGTTATTGCTGTTGCTAATTCATTTGTTTGTTTTTCTCAGCATTCCTTGGTATTCACGGGAGTTTTCTCTAACACCAAAGTTCAAAAGTGTGAATGCTCACTTCTTCAAAATTCTTTTGCTTCCATAGTGAGCTGTAAGGGTGTGTGAGAATTTGGAGCAAAGGTTTCCTAGTCCTAATCCAATACATAACCAGGTTTCGAGGATTTCAAATGCAAAAAAGTGGTAAAAATCTAATTACTCTTTGCGCCCATCAGCTGTTTATTTAGATTTTTATAACTCAGATGCAGTAGCCTTATTTTAACCACTGCATAACTTACTTCCAAGTTAAGGAATTGCAGTCTCACACCTGAAGAGCACCTGATAGGAAAAGGGTGGTCTACGTAATCAAAATTTGGATTATTTGGATCCAAAACCAAAAACCTTATTTCAACCACCTTAGATATAGCATTCATATTTCTCTGTTCTTCTGTCAGAACCTTGAGATCACTCCCATCTCAATCTTCTATTTAGCTTTATCAAAGACACTTGCTAACTAACAGCAAAGTGTGGCTACTTTGCTTCACATATTCCAGACCAAGTTCTCTTCTTCTTTCTGACCCATTTTCTCTTGATCAAAACCAAAACAATCCAAAAGAGGCATTAGTCATTCAACATACCTCCTTCTTTAGATATCAATTACAATAACAGAATAGGAATCAGCCATAGTACAATAGGTTCTTCAGTCAGGTTCTTTGGAAGTTACATCAGATCAGGTCAATTCAACAAATGAATCTGCTGTATAAATTCAGGTGTATATCACATTCCCAGTGTTATACTCTCCCTCTAGTACCAAAATAGTTTTCTAAATGTTCTGCTCCATGGAGCAATTATATTTGGAGTCACTCAAGCAGCTAATGAATAGAAGGCTAAAAGTTGTATTAAGCCTGCAGAGATCCATCAGTGGCAATAGCTATTGTCTATTAATTAAATGCTAATTAATTATTAAAGGGGCACTTATTGAGGTTTAACTGCTCTATGATTTTTTTTTAAAGAAAAATAAGTAGTCTTGACAGGTATTAAACTTCAATAATTAGATTCTCCACAACTGGCATTTTGTTTGACTTGGCATAACTTTCTTATTAAATGTAAATCAAACCTTTAATTGAGACACTTAATTCTAACCAAATGAACTGGGAGTTCTGGGTTTGTAGGAGGAACAGAGCCAGCCACGTCACTACATTAGCAGAGTTAGGAAGAGATCCTAAGAGAGGCAATGGTTGGTTATTCAAGGCGAGGCCTGTTTAAAACATTATTTCCCCAAGCTCCTTATATGCACTCAAGTTAACTGGAGCTGTAAGGACTTATTCTTTTCTCATTAGGAAATTTGTGGAGAGTTCCATTTAATGATATTGCACTTGCTTGATGATTTCCATCACAATCTTTTACATTCTGAGTGCTGAAATTGACTTGCATATCCACAAGGACAGACGCTGCTCGGTTCTTCCAAGACCTCTATAAGAAACTTCGGAACCAAGGAGCGCGAGTTATATAGACCAAGGTCACAATTTAACCATTGCTAAATAGGACACAAGATTTTTAGTTTGTATGTGTTCATTCACACAACTGGAACGTAACCAGAAGTCCCAGGGAGGGAGGGGTTCTTTTCCAGAGGGCGCAGAGGCAATTCAGCTTGGAATATCTGGTAGGCAGGAAGATGGTGAAGGTGAACCCTCCTTAGCAATTCACAGAGTATATCTGTAGTTATGCAAATAGTCGCTTTAATCTGGCAAGATTCTGTTTGTAAACAAACAGCAATAAAGAACTATTCAGAAGTAACTGTTCTTACAGTTCTTCAGGCTGACAATAATAGTCATTGGATCTCACTACAATCACTAGATGGCAGCAAAAATCTCTAATTTGTTGTTACCCTCTGGTGGTCATTGGGATGTTTGAATCCTGCATCTTCCGGTCCCTACATCCTTTACCTATGAGAGAAGAAGAGAAGGCAAAAAAATTCCACAATTATCCAGTTGATAAAGCTGAATAAATAGCATCTTGGTATGTAGGTGTGGCACTACTTGTATTCTCTCCCTAATCCCTGTGAACCAATCTAGCCCATGTATGACTGCCACCATTACCCTAGCTGTGCCTGAGTTTGTTTGACACTGTAATAGCAATAGCACTTAGACTTATATACCACTTCACAGTGCTTTACAGCCATCTCTAGGTGGTTTATAGACTCAGTGTCAGGTTGGAGTAACACTGCTCCCACTGCCACATCACTGGCATCTGCTTGAATGACGAAGGGTTGTTCGGGATCAGGATGCTTCAGTACTGGTTCTTTTGCAAACAGTTCTTTCAGTGTTTCAAATGCTTTTGGGCAGGTTAGGTCTCATTATAAGGGTTGTCCCAGGCAGGGCTTCACTCCTGGATTCCCTGTCTTTAGGAGGTCCGTCACGGGTCCCTTCGCTATCCTCAGTCTGTGGCTACCCCCTTGCCACCAGATGGTTGGACCCCACTTGTCTAGCCAGGAAAGCCCCTGTATGACTGCATCTGGTTTTCCAGTGATCCACTAGCTCTAGTATCACTGGTTAGGTTATAAGAGTGGCATAAGCTTCTCCCAACAGGGAACCATCTACTTGTTCAAACCGGATTGGGTGAGTCAGCTGTTTCGCTCTAATCCCCAGTTTCAGGACTCTGGTTAAGGTTGATCAGGCACCTAGAATAGCCTGAATCTATTAGGGTTTGGAAAGTCCCCTAAATTCCTTCTTTGGGGGGGCCTTGAGCCATATTGGGAAGACAAAAGGGGGAACCAGTTCATTCACCATCGGGTCGTTTTTGCCCTCGTCGTCACTGTCATAAGAATCTGGCAACTGACCACAGCCTATCACAACCAACAATCTGGGTCCTCATTTTACCCACCTTGGAACGATGGAAGGCTGACTCAGCCATGAGCCCGGTGAGATTTGAATGGCCAAATTGCAGGCAGCCGACAGGCAGCAGAAGTAGCCTGCAGTACTGCACTCTAACCACTGTGCCATCATGGCTCCGAAATAATCTGTAGATAGCATTTTTCTCCAGGATGCACATCATGATAAGCAATCATCCATGGTATCTAAACTATAATAGATGGGCTCATGCAAAGTGGTAAGTCATAAAGCAAACCATATTATGATTTAGCACAGTATGTGCACCCAGTTTTACTCATAGTGAGAGGAGATCCATTTGACTGGCCCAAAGTCATCTTCCTTTTGATGGGTGAGATGGAAATACAGCACTTTAACCACTCTACCATGCTGTCTCTGTAAGTTATTCTTTCTCAGTGTGGAGTGTTTCTGTGTTGCTGTTTTACTTCTGATTGATTCCTTTTATGTGTGGTGGTTTTATTTGGTTTTATTTGGATTCCTTTTTAAATTTTTTATTTGTTCGTTCTTCTCCGAATTGAATTCACCTCCTTTCATATCCCTGGAACTCATCCACATTCCACTACCAACCCGTGTGTGTGTGTCTGTGTGTGTCTGTGTGTGTGTGTCTGTGGCAGCATCTTTTCTTAAAATGAAATGCTGACACAAAGCTGGAAGCAATTCTGGAAAACTTCAGTGGTCAAGTGGGAAAGGATTTTCTCGCAACTTGTACATTGAAAAGCTCATTCCATTTTCCCAGCTCAGCTCAATAAGTAGAGAAGTTTATTTTTGCATTTAGAAATGCTGGCACCAGGAGAGTTCTTTTAGTAAAAATCTCAAGGAGGAATGAAAGAAACTCAGTGGCCTTTGTATGCTTTTTACACTTCCCCCTTGCAATCTGGGTGATGCTGAGCTTTCCTCAAAGGACCTTTTGAAATGCTGGTGTTTGCTAAATGCAAAAAGGTGTCGTACAGATGGGCACAAACATCCAAACTGACTTTAAAGAAGCAGCCTTTTTAGCAATTGATTTGTACATATTGTCCAAACAAAATGGAATTTCTTTGTTTACTGATTTTTGAAATAGGACTTCATGAGCTAAATTAATATTACAAGGCAGGGAACGGTTTCCACAAATTCAGCAATTTATTCCCTTGAAGCTGAAGCCACAAGAGTTCAATCGTTCTAGTAATTTTTCTCATCAAAGATGAGCCAATGTTACTAATACCATATTTCAGCTGCGAATTGGACTATAAGCAAAAAATATGATGGCTTGTCTTTTGCGTAAAGATGATTATCCCACTGTTTTTTCTTAAACAAAATAAAACTTGAAACAGAAAAAGGCTGCTGAATCCTTCCATTATGTGTACAGAGTAGGATGTTTACAATTGGAATATAATAAATCTGTTTCAAGATCTCGTTTGCGTTTAACTACTCATTCCTGAATATATTTGATATATGCCTGAGTGGAGAATCCTATCAGTGCATAGAAATAACTCATAAAGCTACCTACGCACTGTGTGAAGAAGCATTGCATATTCTATTGTTTGTCCTGAATTGGTTGCTGCTACCTTCGTTGGATGATCCCCATTCGTCTCATTACGATGGAGAAAGTATTCTTAGCTGCTCTCCCCATAGTGTGTAGGTATTCATCCTTATCTATGTTTATTCATTCCAATCATAGCCATCCCTTTGAAAGATAGATATGCATAACAAGTCAAAATCCACAGAAACAATTTGAGATTGTAGTCACCCTCAGAAAAGGCTGAAGCATTACGTCTTGTGCAGCTTGCACACAACCTTCTGTGTTGTGTCAAGGGAAACTTGTCCCTTTATTAACTCCCATAGAATAACGGCAGGAAACTTTTACAATGTCTGCACACGCAGCAGGGTGAGTTCCCTGAAGCTTTGCAGTTACCAACTGACATCCCAGATGCTAAATTCAGTTTAGACAGTAGGAACAGAGTCAGAGAATAAAGCCCAGCTCTGAGACATGGCCATCCTGGCCTCCGGAGGAGTCTATCTGGGCCAGTTGAGGAGAAGTGATATCGGGTCTGTCTTCCTTCCTGTAGGGGGAAGCATTGAATAAAGGCACTGTCCTATTATCATATCAAGATGTTTTATATAAAAAAAATGGGAAAGAGCTCATTCAAGACTGGAACTTATATAAAATGGTCAAAAGTCACACCTTACAACATTAATTCCAGACACAATAATAGCAAATTGTGCCATTATGTCTTAGTTCAGGGGTCTTCAAACTTGATAGCTTTAAGACTTGTGGACTTCAACTCCCAGAATTCCTCCTCCAGTCATGTTAGCTCAGGAATTCTGGGAGTTGAAGTCCACAAATCTTAAACTTACCAAGTTTGAAGATCCTTGTCTTAGTTAAACATCTTTCAGAGGTCATGTTTCAAAGAACAACTAAGTATGGGAGTTTTAAGAGAGAGGGGGGGAAATCATCACTTAGCAGTCTTTCCATATTCCATATCAACCTGCTACTCCCCAAGTACATGCTTACTGAATATCTCCAGCAGATCTGAACCTCACTAGATTAGAGAAGATGGGTATAAACTCAAGCTATGAAGCAGCATGTTCAGTCAGAGTTATAACCCATGAGAAGGCAGACTGAGCAGAAATCAATTGAAACATGTCATGTTCACAAAAGTGTGGTCCTGTGAAGTGATCCACAATTTTCAGAGTTAGGAATAATACAGTGATTCAGGATAAAGATCCTGTTCCAGTCAAAATAAAGAAAATAAGCATGTAATGAAGTCCACAAGAAGGGCATCCTGTAGAACTAGAGGAGACTAGAATGTATAAGAGATCAATCCTAGTTTGTATGAATAGGATGGGATGGGATGGAATAGGATTAAGAATGGGTGGGATTCAATTTTTTTAACAACTGGTTCTGTGGGCATGGCTCAGTTGGTGGGCATGGGTTGGTGGTAATGTGACTGGGTGGTCATGTTACTGACTGGGCATGGCCAACTCAACATCACTCACATCGAGGCACCATCTCCTCGCCTGGCCTCTCATGATTGTGGGGATGCTGCAACAGTCGTAAGTGTGAAAAACGGTCATAAGTCACTTTTTTCAGTGCCATTGTAACTTTGAAGGGTCACTCCACACAAGCAAAGTACCAGCAAAGGAGGGGGAAAAAACTCCAGAGAAGTTCCTGAGACCGGAAGTCTAGTCCTGCCTAGAATGTAATAAGGGTTAACAGAGAGGCAGTTTCTGTAAGCAACACCAGAATGTTTCCTTCCTGCCTTCCTTACAGGATTAGGCCAGTAATTTTTTCTAACAACCAGTTCTCCAAACTGCTTAGAATGTTAACAACCGGTTCTAGCGAATAGGTGCGAACTGGTAGAATCCCACTCCTGATTAAGAATGGAATAAAATATGTAATGGAATAGAATACGGAATAGAAAATGGAATGGAATGGAATCGAATATACTGTAGAATATAGAATAGAATAGAATAGAATAGAATAGAATAGAATAGAATAGAATAGAATAGAATAGAATAGAATAGTCGTTTTGCTGGCTTATCAAGACAGACTTGATCTTTTTTCTTTTTTAATTGGATACTGCTTTTGCAGTAGAATCTTAAAAGAAGCAAGTGAGCTCATGTGGTCGACTGGAAAGCCCCTCTGTTTAACTTTCTCCCCTATTTTTGCTTTGTTTTATTTATAGCTCTCTTACTTTTGTGACACGGAACACATGGAGTTCCTAAGTTCCACCCAGTTCCTACCCAAATTATATTTCTGTAAATATATATTTATATTGCTACAATCCATTTTCCAAGTTTTGAGGAGCATCAGTCAATTACAGAATACAGTGAGGAAAATGCAATTGACCTAGATTCATGCTAGTCGATTTTAGGACAGTTATCAGAAAATAACTGTGTGAAGCTTTTATATCGTTGTTCAGCCAATCTTGGTTTACAATTCCCTTGTATATTTTTTGTTATTGGAAGTATAAGTCTTACAGGTAATCCTCAGTTTATGACCATCGCAGAATCTCTACTGTCATGTGATCAAAATCCAGGCATTGCACAACCAGCATGTATTTACAAGGCTTACGGATCCTTGTCCAATAAAACAAACACAAAGCAAAGGGAACAGAAACCTTTTAATGACTCTTACAAATCCCCAGTTAAAAGGCTGCTGCAAACTAATTAACTTTGATAAGCACGTGCCTTGTCAAAACAGTGCGAGGCTGCCAAAAATAACAGATAATGTTACCTAGAAATATTTTACAACACAAGAGTCTTCAAATACCAACTAAGAAACTGCAATGTCCACAAGGCTCGAGTTTTAAAATGTCTTTGCTTCCTGAAAAGAACGTCTGATTCACAGCTGGCTTTTATCTTCTTGAAGGAGAGGCGATTATCTTGCAACCTTACTCCGGAGTCACCTGTGCTGCTGTAGCTGCTCTTTCCTGCAAGCAGCCCTTCACACACATGCACTTGGCACAGGCTCCTCGGGAACCTCCTCATCACTACTGCCAGCCTCCACAATCTCTGAAAGCAGCAGTCACTCCCCAATGGTCCTAGCCCTTCATCTGAGTCCTCACTCTCCTCTACCATGCGCACCTGCTGACGGCAAACCACAACACATCCCAGGGTCATGTGAATGCCATTTGCAAATTTCCCAGCCAGCCAGCTTCTGACCAGCAAAATTAATGGGGGATGCTGGATTCATTTAATAATTGCCTGTTTCCCTTAACAACTGTTGCAAAAAGGTTGTAAAACTGGGTGTGACTCACTTAATGGCCACGTTACTTACCAACAGGAGTTCAGTCCCAATTGTGATCATAAGTTGAGGATTACCTTTATCTTGAACCAAGTTATTGGGTCATCATGGTCAGAACATTGCTTAACAATTGGCAAATGTTATTTCAGAGTGACAGAGAAAGTATTTCTCAACTGTGCTGGGAAATCTCAAGGATTTATCTCGGAGCTGAACTACACTACTGAATGATGTGCCTTCCCCAAATATTTATATAGCAAGTTTTCTTTTTGATTTGACTTATAGAACCTGTTAGAATTCCCCCTTGGCACATAGTGTAATATTTATTGTTCGTTGTATTAATATATTGGATTTTCTCTAAGGTAGTTTGTGTGAATTTACACTCACTCTGGAGCAGACGTTGTGGAATAGCAAGGAGAAGTTTGACAAATTAAAGACAATCAGACTGCCCACCTGGAAAAATAGGAATAAGCTCTTCAGAAGATCATGCCAGGTGTTTGTTGAGTGTTTTATTAAAACTGAGGCAAATTTGTCATCAAAATCAAGTCAACATCTCCCTTTCCGTCTGATTGGAAACTTCTTAGTTCACAGAAAAAAATGAAGGAAAATAAATAGTGCAATTTGTTTTATCTTGGAGAGAGGGAAATTACTCTAGAATCACTTGCATATTTTGGTAAGGCTGGTGCTGATTTCACTGTCTTTATTTCCATCAAGGGCAGTGCAATGACTCACAGTTAAGACTCTGGGCTTGTTCACTGGAAAACTGACAGCCTGGGTTTGAGACCCAAGCGCTATGTGACAGGGTGAGTTCCCATCCTTGCCTCAGCTCCTGCCAACAGAACAGAATAGGAATAGGGAATAAGAACAGAACAGAATAGCTGGAAGGGACCTTGGAGATCTTCTAGTCCAGCCCCCTGCTCAAGCAGGATAACCAAATAATCTCAGATAATTGACTGTCCAATCTCTTCTTAAAAACTTCCAGTGATGGAGCACCCATAATTTCTGAAAACGAAGTGTTCCACTGGTTAAGTGTCTTCATTGTTAGGAACAGAGGTGGTATTCAGCAGGTTCTGACCAGTTCTGGAGAACTGGTAGTGGAAATTTTGAGTAGTTTGGAGAACCGGCAAATTCCACCTCTGACTGGCCCCGCTCCATCTATTCTCTGCCTCCTGAGTCCCAGCTGATTGGCTGGGTTTTCTTTTGTTGCCCTACACAGGAGAACGGAGCTGGAAAGCAGGCTAGTGGGGTGGGGAGGGAATGGGGATTTTACAGTATCCTTCCCCTGCCACACCCACCAAGCCACGCCCACAGAACTAGTAGAAAAAAAGTCTGAATCCCACCACAGGTTAGGAAGTTTATCCTTAATTCCAGGTTGCTTTTTTCTTTGATCAGTTTCCATCCATTGTTTCCTGTCCTGCCTTCTGGTGCTTTGGAGAATAATTTGACCCCCTCTTCTTTGTGGCAGCCCCTCAAATATTGAAATACTGCTATCATGTCACCCCCAATTCTTCTTTCCTTTAGACTAGCCAGAACCAAAACCTGTAGCCATTTTTCATATGGTTTAGTATCCAGGTCTTTGATCACCTTAGTTGCTCTTCTCTGAATTTTTGGCAAAATCTCAACAAACTTTTTCGAGGTGTGGTGACCAAAATTGGTTTCAGTATTTCAGGTGGGGTCTTACTAAGGTTTTGTAAAGTGGCACTAATAGCAGTTCAAAAGCATGCAAATGCAAATAGATAAAAAGGTACCCTTTTGGTGGGAAGGTTAGAGTCCTCCATGACCTCACGCTGGCCACATTACCATGGAAACATCTTTGGATAGTGCTAGTTCAGTGGCCTGGAAACAGAGATCAGTACTGCTAGTGATAACTAGTGAAGTAAAATCTTCAGGGTTTCCTTCCCCCCACCCCCATTATTTCCATGTGAGCGATTTCCAGGCCTTGCTTTGCCTTCTCTTGCTGTGTTCATCGAGATGAAAGCCTTTACTACAAAGCGAGTAACCCATCCAAAGGAAGAAGAGAAAAGAGGAGAAATAAAATATCCCCTCCTTGTCACCACCATTGTCATCCTCTTCTTCCTCCATCTCCTGTTTTGACACAATAAGAGAATTCATAGAGCTTATGACATTTATATTTTTTTAAAGAGTTTTTTAGTAGGCCTAACAGTAGCATTTCATTCTCCAGAATGCCTTTTCTTTGGGATATGTGTCATAAGGATCTTTAAATCTTCAGGGGGGAGCGGGGGCGAGATAACACCTTCTTTCTATGAGGATCATCCTGCAGCAGTCATAAGGAGCAGTAAAAAAAAAAAAAAGCCTTCTGATAGACAGATGGAATGGTCTAATTATAGGCAGAAGGGAGAGAGGGGAGCCTTCTCTGAAATTATTAGTGTGGGCAGACAATTAGAGGCTTTTCCAGAAGATTACCTTTCTCCCTGCCATCTGCACTCCGTTTAAAGGTTTGCACGCTAAGTGTTGATCTCAGCTGTGTCATTGAGATACTCAGCTACGCCTGGGTGCAGACTTGACTTTCTTCTGCAAATGTCCTATCTTTCGCTTTCCTTCCAATGAAAGAACAGCACCTTGAGTGCAGCAATTGGATTTCATTGATGGCTCATTATCCTATTTGTCCTTCTATTCTCCTTATAAGCAGGACTGGACATAGCCTAATAGGAAGGGAGTTAAAATATTAATACACCTAATTGTTCTGGGTTTTTTTTTTCTCTCCTCAGGCTAGTGGATTTGACCAAATTGGGCAGAAGGACACTTTTTCTTACAGATAGAAGTTTCTCCTTTTTTCCACATTTAGGAATGGACATGCCAGTGTTTCGCTGCAAAATCTGATACCTGTGGCACACTTTCCTTAATGAAAATTTTCTGTACTCTGGGGGGGGGCTTTATAGATCGAAAGAGTAATACCAACTGAGCATGCCCAGAAAGATGCCATCATAAAAAACATCTATCCCTGTTTCTTTTAGAGCCTGAAAAAGTAGAAATAACAAACTCAAGACCTCCAATCTGGACTGAGATCTTGCTAGGGAGTCATCCCTACCTTCATTCCCAAGAACGATCAGTAGGTTCTTCAGCTTGGACCTGATGTAGCTGATGCTTTTTCTTCTGTGACAATATAACAGACACCAAAGGGGACATGTCAAGATCTCGGAAAGAAATAAAGCATAGACTTACACCTTATTCTCACAGGGATCTTGATCTGGATTGCCAATGTTGAAGGAATAAGGTCATGTTGGGTTGCCTACTCACACTGTGCTCAGGACTTCATTATCAGGGGGACCATCTGTCGTCTGCCTTCGGATTTCTGATCTCCTCTTTTGTCATGTCAGCAGCACTTTCCTTAGCTTTATAATTGATCTTAAGCTAATGCTCCTCTTTGTCTTCAACCTTGAACAGGGAAGAGAGGTTGGTTCCATAGTTCCAAATTTTAGAAACTCATTCCTTTCCTCAATTGCTTCCTGGGAGTGTGCTACAAGAGACTCATGCCCGCATGCAGATGGGTTATCAGGCTTAAAGTCCATTTATCTTGCCAGGATAGTCTCTCTAGTAAAGGAGTGGTGCGGTGGAGCTCTCACCTGACAATCAGGAAGCTGTGAGTTCAATCCTAGGTAAAGGCAGATATTTCTCTCTCTGGGCACAATGAGAATGTATCTGCTGGATAGAATTCTGCATTGACAACAGGAAGGGCATCCGGCTAGTAAACACTCTGCTAGCTCCATTCAGTTGCCCAGATTCCACCCTGCAAGAGATTATGGGGTCATTAAAAGGTGGTGATGATAGACTCCCGATTTTCCTTCTAACTTCGTCATCCTATCTTAAGTCCAGGTTTTCAATCAAACTCCTAATAAGGTTGGACACAGATCTCTGAATGGAAGCCCCCTTTAATACATTTTATTTCCCTTCTTTTCTCCAGATAAGTATTGCTTGAGCAGGGTCTGCAGGATTGTCTCTTCACAACCTATTTTCCTCTCCAGAAGCTATTTTTCCTTGTTATCTTTTGGGAAGGGGCTTCATAGTATCCAAAGCAGAACATCCAGATTCAGCCACCTGTTTTGTTCCATACAGTATCAACCTTGTGAACACTCAAGCTTCCTCTTTCCAATACGTATTCAAAATTGACAGTCATTAATATTTATATGTATTTATATACATATAAATACAGCTATATGTACAGCTATTTATATTTTATGGTTCATGTATATAGCATATCTATGTGTGTGTTATGTATGTATACGCTTTTGAGAGCAGGCAACAGAATTTCATTTTTAATGTGTGCTAGAGTGTCCACAGAAACAAATGACAATAAATGTTACCTTATCTTATAATTTTTGGAAGGCTGTCAGTCCATTTGCTTCAAAATGCCACGAGTGGTCAACATAGAATACCCAATTCATATTTTGTGGCAGACAAGTATGGAAAATTATATGGAATGTATAGCTGGACAGATCAAATAAGAGATTAGCAAATTGCTTTAAAAAAAATAAGGTATGTGCCAGGAGCAAAATCCTAGCATGGAAAAGGAATGAATAATCCAGGAAGTGTCATGTATGAATATGATCAAGTGGAGAAACCTACAGTATACGTAAAATCTACTCATAGAAGACAAAGGTGACCTCTCTTTCCACTGCAGGCAATTCAGTACTTGTATAGTTTTATCACTTCTGACATTCTGTTTATCAGCAATTGTTTACGTGCTCTGGGCTTTCCCAGTGTAAGCTGGAGATGGTAAGGCTTTTAAATATTTCATCATATATATTTTGAAGCAGTAAGCATGGCTGAAAAGAGATTTTCTGTTACCACCAGAAGGTGCTAGACTCAGATCTGTGGATCTCTTGCTTTAGGGAGCTTAAAATCAAGAGGCTGGTAAACTCACTTAAATTCTTCCATCGGATAAGTTGGACTGGTCATTAAAAAAAAAGGCAAACCTCACCATCCACTAAACATTTGGAGATATAGTACATAAACGCGCTATTGGCTCTGACACATGCCTAAAGTGCCTGCCTAGAAACCAGGAGATTGTGAGTTCTAATCCTGCTTTAGGAAAGCGAGTTGGGTGACTTTGAGACCATGGCAAGGAGACTGTGAGTTCTAGTCCCACCTTTAGCATGAAAACTGGCTGGGTGACTTTGGGCTAGTCCCACTCTCCATCCAACCCACCTCACAGGGTTGTTGCGGTGGGGAAAATAGGAGGTGGAAGGAGTATTGTGTAAGTTCACCACCTTGAGTTACTTATAAAGTAATATAGATGGGATAAAAATACCTCAAAATGTGACCAGTATAATATCTACATGCATTTTAAGGTACACAGCTACTCTATGTGACTGTGACCTCCTGTTGTGTACTCCTATATGATTTCTTCCCCTCCCATTGTTTTTAATATCTAGTTATATGCCAAATCCCTGTTCTGTTCTTATGTTGATAAAACATAACACTGAGATTGCATTCCACCACAAATCTACAGTTATGATATGCCTATCTATTTTATTTATTGGTTTTATTTGTTGGTCAAACATGTACAAGATAACAAATATAGGTATGAACATAAACAAGAACGAAGGGAGTGAATACAGATAAATGGGGACAGTAAGACAAGGACAGTAGGCACGCTGGTGCGCTTATGCATGCCCGCTTTAAGGACCTCTTAGGAATGGGGTGAGGTCCATGGTAGACAGTTTGAGATTGAGATTGTAAGGGTAATATCTGTAATAAGAAAGTCAAACGTACAGTAGAACTTATAAGGGCTTGGCAAAAGTTTCAGAAGGGATCCTTCCTAGTTTTGGATTATAAAGGCAGGGAGGGGGGGAATTGAGACATGTAATTTGCAAGATTTTGTTAATGCAATCTTACAATAAAGACAGTACTTCCAGATATGCTTCTGGAGAGCCGTGTTGGTGCAGGGGTTAGAATGCAGTATTGCAGGCTAATTCTGCTGACTACCAGCAGTTTGATTCTCACTGGCTCAAGGTTGACTCAGCCTTCCATCTTTCCGAGGTCAATAAAATGAGGACCCAAATTATTGGGGGCATTATGCTGACTCTGTAAACTGCTTAGAGAGGGCTGTAAAGCACTGTGAAGTAGTATATAAGTTTAAGTACTATTGCTATTCTGGTCTAGATTACTTGGCAAGCTCACAGCTACTTCTAGTTTCTGGTCCTATAGAAACCAGCGATCAATGTATTTATAATGACATAGCTTTCTCAGTACAGATATCTATTTTGCCGGTGCTGTTGGAGTGCTATATTATAAATGTTGTATCATAGGTGAACCTTATCATCACAGCTTGTGGTCTGAACTGCAGTCATTATGTAGCTGAATCAGTTTGGACCTGAATGACTTTAATTCTCTTTTCTTCCTTCCCATGTTTAAAGCGTTTTGGGTTTCATACTTTCTTGTGCATCCAAGATCAGGGTCTATGTCAGTCTCCATGCTTAGTGTGATGGCGAGAAAATGTGTGGGACTATATCAGTAATCATAAAAACAAATCTCTCTGCATAATGGCCTAAGCATAAGCATATTACAGCAGTGGGGTTCTTTATAGAAGACATTATCAGCCATATGATTAAAGTTCACCCAACCATAAAGAAGGTGGATTGTGCAGTAAATATACCTCTGAATCTTCAATCACAGAATAAAAGAAGTCCAAAATTAGCCATTCTTTCTTTAAGTCAAGAGTTAATGGCTGTGTTCCTTCTGCTCAGTGAAGTGTCCCTTTGGTTCTACACCAAAATGCTGCCAAATTATCATTTTTGATGGGATGAGAAACATCATGAAACACATTAGAAGTGGTAATCTCAGGCGCAATACTTTATTACTTTTATTTCATTTTGATACAATGACAACATTTAGAATAGAATAGAATAGAATAGAATAGAATACAGTACAATACAATACAATACAATACAATACAATACAATACAATACAATACAAGAATAGAATAGAATAGAATAGAATAGAATAGAATAGAATAGAATAGAATAGAATAGAATAGAATAGAATTCTTTATTGGCCAAGTGTGATTGGACACACAAGGAATTTGTCTTGGTGCAAATGCTCTCAGTATACATAAAAGAAAAGATACATTCATCAAGAATCAAGAATCATAAGGTACAACACTTAATAATAGTCATAGGGAGGGTACAATAAGAAATCAAATCATACTAGGAAACAGTCAGTATAAATCATAAGAATACAAGCAACAAAATTACCGTCATAGAGCCACAAGTGGGAGGGGATGGGTGATAAGGAGTGATGAGAAGATTAATAGTAATGGTAGTGCAGACTTTGTAAATAGTTGGACAGCGTTGAGGGAATTATTTGTTTAGCAGAGTGGTGGCGTTTGGGAAAAACTGTCATTGTGTTTAGTTGTTCTGGTGTGCAGTGCTCTATAGTGTCGTTTTGAGGGAAGGAGTTGAAACAGTTTATGTCCAGGATATGAGAGGTCTGTAAATATTTTCACAGCCCTCTTTTTGATTCGTGCAGTATACAGGTCCTCGATTGAAGGCAGGTTGGTAGTAATTGTTTTTTGCTGCAGTCCTAATTATCCTCTGACGTCTGTGACTATCCTGTTGGGTTGCAGAACCAAACCAGACACATACAGAGGTGCAGATGACAGACTAAATAATTCCTCTGTAGAACTTTATCAGCAGCTCCTTGGGCAGTTTGCTTCTTTGTCCGGGCACCACATATTTCTTTGGCTTCGCCCTACCCCAGTTTTCTTAGTATGTCCTTCTGGATGCCACTCAAGAGCTCTGAATACAGGTAGCCCTCAACTTACAACAGTTCATTTAGTGACCACTGATAGTTACAACGGCACTGGAAAAAGTAACGTTAGTCACACTTATGACCATTGCAGCATCCCCATGATTAAAATTCAGACGCTTAGCAACTGACTCATATTTACAACGGTTGCAGTGTCTGGGGGTCACATGAACCCCTTTTGAGATCTTCTGTCAATCAATGTCAATGGAGAAACCAGATTCACTGTACTACTAACTTAACACTAATGATTCACTTATCTGTGTCAAGAAACATAAAATGGGGCAAAACTCACTTAAATATCTTGCTTAGCAACATAAATTTCAAGCTCAATTGTAGTCGTAAGTTAAGGAGGTGAACATCAGGGGTGCTATATTCAGCAGGTTCTGACCACTTCTGGAGAACCGGTAATGGAAATTTTGAGTAGTTCGTATTCAGTGGTAGGATTCGATTTTTTTTTACTATCGGTTCTGTGGGTGTGGCTTGGTGGGTGTGGCAGGGGAAGGATACTGTAAAATCTCCAGTCACAGGTGATATTTGCCGGTTCTCTGACCTTTGTCTGACAAGGGTTGCTCATCCCAATTCAAAATTACATGTTTCTTGGGTTGAGACTTGCAGGGTAAACCTACTAAACTTCCCTTAGTCTGTCACCATCTTCCTAAAATGCTGCTTATTATTTGCATCTAGCAACAAATGTCCTTCTCTCTCGATTCATTAAACTGCCACTGGGGTTATGTGTTTCTAGTGCATCTGTATAAAATCTGACTACTAGATTATGCCTTAGGTGCTCATTTGTCAATCCCTTGTTTGTTCCCTCCCTGGGAAGCTCAGGTGAATGAGGGGGGGGGGGGAACAGGAGGTAATGATAATCTACTAGGAATACTGTTACGCTAATTCATAGTTTAACTTAACTAGAAGGAATCAATTCAACCCACTAAAGCAGCTCCTAATGAGATGTCAGGTGTTGACGGAGCAATAGCAAATGATAACATGATTGAAAGCATGGCACACACCCCAGTAAATCAGAAATGCCAAAAGTGATATTCTGAAAACAGCAACATGAACTTGAACTTTTCTATTTAATCGCATCCAAAGAAAATAGGAGTTGGTTGGTTGATTTGTTTGCCTTATTCTCCAAATATTTGAAATAAAATATTTTTTTTAAAAAAAATGCAACTAATGTTACGGGTGTAATCACAGTTATTAAATATTTTCACTTCCTCCACCATAAGTCAGACCAATTGCTGTCAAATTCAAGAACTGGAAATCAAATTATTGGGCAAGCATCTGAGAGATTGTCATACGTTCCAATGTTATATGGAGAATTGCCAATAATATTTCAACTAAGGTAGTATCTAAATTACAGTTTTCCCATTGGCCCACATTTCTTTTTATTTTTCAGCTTTGTTCAGGGAGTATCACTGTCTTTAACCTAAAGGAAAATTGGAGTAAACTTGGAAGAGATTCTTAGAGGAAATATCTTAGGAATTCTGATGGAACTTTATGAACTTCTGATGTGAAAAATACTTTAGGCAGGGTATTCAAATACTTTGTTAGCAAACAAGTATATTAAAGATCCTTCTGGTGCTGATTATCACTTTTACATGTCTGTCTCCTGCTTATTTCCATTGCCAAGGTTACAAGAATTCTGGGAGTTGCAGTCCACAAGTCTTAAAGCTGTCAAGTTTGAAGACCTCTGATCTAGGCTGTTGGCTATTCCTGCCAGCTTAGTATCACCCACAAATTTGGTAAATTCCTCTTCTATTCCCTCATCTAAATCATTTGTGAAGATATTGAAGAGTACTGGGCCTAAGACGGAACCTTGTGGTACCCCACTAATTACCTCCTTCCATGTAGATGTAGTATCTTTTAGGACTACTCTTTGAGTATGGTTTATCAGCCAGTGACAAAGCTTAATCGGTCATCCAGCCCTCTTTCTGGCCAACTGGGGAACTATATAAAGAATGTAAATGCTGTTGTTTGTTATTATTTCACTAATCATGTCAACATGGATCTTGGGCTTCGACAGGAAGCAATGTGAACCAACTGTTCATGGGTTGACTTATAAATCCTTTTTCACTTCCCAATTCCATCCCATATCTCCTCTTTTACAGAGATGAAGGAGCTGAGTTAGCACCCCCTTTTTCTTCCAGGTGGAGATGCTGGCAGCTGCTCTGATGTAACCCCCCACGTCCACACCTCAAATTCTGCAAAGAGTCTTTCTCTCCTATTTTTCCCCGCTTGCTTATTTGTGTTAGAGAACAGAGAACCATCATTTCCCTCCCCATTTTCCCTTTCTTCTTCTGTTACAGGAAAGAGTTCATTGGGCTTCATTTTGAGCGCCGTTATTCCCCATCCCCATTTTTTTTTCCTTCTGAAAATATGATATTGATATTTAGCACCTTGGGAGGATGGTGGAGGATAATGTCTCTGTATCTTTGCTAGTTCCACTTGGCTCCATCCAACCAACCTGTATTTTTAAACTGATTAATATTTTTTTCCCTCCTGAGACATTTTCACAGAGGCATATATGTCTGTCAGCAGCATATTAGCAATCAATACTTTTTATGTATAGTGTGCAAACACGCTCAGGTTCAAAATGGGAAAGCAGTGGATTTATTGGCGAGCTTTTTCAAGGAAAGCAAGCAGGAATGGGGAGGGGTAGGTGGCTGGGCAGAGTGAGGTATGATTGTTGCAGTAGTTCAGCAGAAGTTTGACAAGAGTGCTTGAGGGTAGCAGGGAAGATGGGTGTGAAATGATCTCTTTCCCGCACGCCTAATTTACGAGGCTGACAGTACAATGCTGTTAGGGCACATCTATCTTCAGGTACAAAAATAAATAATTTTTTTAAAAAGAAGATGAAAATAAAACCTTATCAGCCTAGCAGCACAGACCAGTCTGCAAAAAATTTTCTTCAGAAAGCCACGTACCTCCTCCTCCTTGTATTTTTTCCTTCTTAACCCATGCAAAGGTATAAATAAAATTACTTATCTTCTGAATCCAAACGCATTCCACCTTCTTTAATGCAAAACTATGTTTCCTGTTAGAACCCTAAAATATGCTAGAAGAAAGTGCTGGCCAAAAGCCACTCTTTCTCCTACCATGAATATGAGCCTTTAAGAGCCATGACAAAATTGTAGCCTCCAATACTGATTGACCAGAAGCTCCATCATTCAGTGTGTTATCCAGTCCATTTCAAAATGGGAACCAGAATTAAGTTGCCTGATGCACATTTGGTATTTTCAGTGCCTATTATGAGCATTTGCACAAAATGGTTGCTAGGTAAGACTGCTTATTTTTGATGATGAGAAGTATCATTTATGTTTTAAAAGAATCAAATGCTTCTCTTTAAAATATAATTTAAGCCAGGTAGGAAGCTGGTTGGATGACAGTGAAAATATCCATTGTCCTTTTTGCCTGTTCTTGATAGTTATAGGTTTTGTAGTTGCCAGCTCTTATGTTCGTTGGGATAAATCCTAATCCCCATCAGTGACTTGATAATCCACTGTATGGATAATTTTAAAATTACCATGTTTGACCAATTATCACAATGATTTAAATAAGTTTTAATATACAGTTGAATGCATCTTGGTTATAATTAAATATTTTTTTGCTTATTTGATTGTTTATATCCTGCCTCTATTTTAATAAATAACTTAAGGTGGCAAACATACCTAACACTTCCTTCTCTTATTTTTTACAACAAATGCCTGTGAAGTTTGTTGGGTTTAGAGTGAGTCACTGGCCAAGGTCATCTAACTGACTTTATGGCAGAATTAGAACTCACAATTTCTGGTCTGGTTCCTTCATTGCTGGACTAAACAGTTTATATAGAAGTATGGATCTTGATACCTTTCTTTTCGCAGGTTAGGCTTCATAATATTTAAACCCTGGAGAATAAAGAGTTCACTGCAGAACTTTATTTTTCCTGGTATGCTAGTTTTCCACACATTGGGCACTTTGTAAGATAATGGAGTCACTAAATGTAAAAATTAGGAGAAAACTTTAGCATTCATCTTGTTTGATGCCCCGCTTAAGGCAACAATCTTATAATTTCAAAGTATCTCTAATAGTTTCATCTATTTGCCTATATAATTGGCATTCCAATCTTTGCCCTAGTGGATTACAATGAAAGAACTGTTAGGTAAGCGTTTCTCTGCAAACAATTATCTTACCTTTCATGTTACTTGATAATCTTCAAAGGAATGTTGTCAAGAAACAATCTTTTGCCTTACCAACCAAAGTAGTCCACATTCTGCTATCAGTAAATTAAAATATGGACCAACAGCACTTTTCCTATTTCCATGTTCCAGAAAATGAATATGTTACAATCTATGTATGAATTGGTTGATAGTATACAAATTGCTTTGTCCATGGGTTCCTGTAATGAGTTTGAATACATTGGATGTCCTTAATTTGCCATCAGTCCTTAATTGATTTCAACTGCTTGAAGTTAATTAAAAGAGCTTGAAGTGACAGCTGTAGCAAGCACAAAATAGAAGCCCTTTGATAACTATCCACTCTCTCTTATTTGTGGATGTATCACAATTTTTACCATCCGATTTAATATGTAAATTAGGATTGGGGAGGAGCTTGTGATCAACTAATGGAAGCACAATCCTTGAGGCTTCATTGGACAACATTTTATTGGATATGTTACAAAAGGGTAGAGGAAGAATTTGTGCTTAATTTATCTGTTATTACAGGAATAAAAAAGCTTGATTGATTGACTGACTGACTGATTGATTAGATTGTGTACCATCCAGTTGCTGTTGTCTGTTACATGGGCATCCAGCTTTTTTATATATGTTTATTTTATATATTTATTTACATAACATGTTTCACCCAACTGGTTCCAGTGGGATTAACAGCACAGAGTGTGCAAAAAATGGAAATATATAATCAAAGTTTAAGAGGAATGATAAGACTTAGCAGCAGCTGTAACCACCCCAGCAGGTTCCTCAACATCTTATTTAGCTTTGAAAATAAAGTAATATAGGACTAAGCACACTATTTTAACAAAGTTGTTGATAATCATAACTGCATTACCACCTCCTGCAAATATTTCTTTTCTCCGGGGTCTTCTCAGGAATCAGGTGAAGAGAGGGAGGGAGGACTTTCAAAGCAGATTATATGACAGACTGGGGACTAAGAAAAGTGAAATAACTTGATAAGTGTTTGTTTTTTACATAATATATTCCAATCCTGTTAGGTCATATTGGAGGAGGTAATAGTTTCTGGCATTCATTTAATGAAACTGACATTGATGAATGGCTAATTATTCAAATTACATTCTTATTAAATCCCTAGAAATCAGCACCTTAGAGTCTTAGTTATGGGTTTTTCTTTTTATATATATATTATTTCAAAAGGAAATACATGGCTGCAAGCTCTCGGTGCTGGCTTTTTTTTTTATTTT
The DNA here is from genome assembly GCF_049901715.1 of Pseudonaja textilis. Lineage (NCBI taxonomy): Eukaryota > Metazoa > Chordata > Lepidosauria > Squamata > Elapidae > Pseudonaja > Pseudonaja textilis. The sequence goes on along the minus strand of NC_141998.1, from coordinate 17,329,644 downwards.
CTCTACTTCTGAGAAATCCTGCAAAGCATTAAAAAAAATCCCTCAGTTAAGTCAATTACCACAGTTGTTAATCTTAATGGGAATATTTAAGCCTCTATCCTTGCATACATTTATGCTCTTTTCCCCATTAGATAATTTCAGCCAAAGGGAAGGGAATATATGCATATTTGTGTGATGCTATGTAGAGAAGGGAACAAGCTTTGCAATAGACAGAAACGTCAGAAACGCTTGTGTGCCTCAGTCCTGATATTTGTTCTTAAGCAAATTGCTAATCAGAAGCACACAAAACTTTCCCTGGTGATTTCATGGAAAGTGACACCACCTGTTCAGGACCTTGTTTTTTGAAATTACGGATATGCAATTGGAAAGGGAATAATATGATCCAAATTGTTAGTTCACATACTAATTTTGACCCTGCTGCTTTTTCATCTCTTTAAAAAAAAATAAGTTCTGTTTTTCTGTCCAAAAATATAAAGACTTTTTTTTTTACACTCTTCCTTATTTATAACTAAAATAGTTTAGCAATCCACTCTTATGAAAAATATCTCTGCACAGGATAGGTAGTCCTTGGCTTATGATCACAACTGAGCTCAAAATTTTTGTTCCAAAGCGAGACAGTTGTTAAATGAATTTTACCCCATTTTATGGCCTTTCTTGCCACAGTTGTTAAGTGAATCACTGCAGTTGTCAGAAGATCTCCAAAGGTGATCACATGATCAGATTGCAATGGCTAGCATCCGCAAAACTAAATAAAGTCCATTGCAGTGGTGGGATTCAAAATTTTTTTGCTCCTGGTTCTGTGGGCCTGGCAGGGGAAGGATACTGTAAAATGCCCATTCCCTCCCCACCCCACCAACCTGCTTTCCAGCTCCATTCTCCTGTGCAGGGCAACAAAAGAAGATCCAGCCGATCAGCTGGGACTCAGGAGGCAGAGAATAGATGGGGGCGGGGCCAGTCAGAGGTGGAATTTGCCAGTTCTCCGAACTACTCAAAATTTCCACTACTGGTTCTCCAGAACTGGTCAGAACCTGCTGAATACCATCTCTGGTCCATTCTGATTAAGAACAACACATCTCAACCCATCCATCTGTTCTGCCTTCTGTACAGGGCAGTATTTCGCCAGTTCAGTAACTTCAAAATGCATGGACTTTAATTCCCAGAATTCCCTAGCCAGCTATGCTGGCTGAGGAATTCTGGGATTGCTCCAGGCCTCTTAAAGTTGCTAAGATTGACAAACACTGGTATAGGATTAAGTTGAATTTAAAGTGATTGTGAAAAGTCTGGTTATAGACTTTGGTGAGTGATGATCCATCTCCGTGTACTTCACTGCTGTTTACGTTTTACTGAAAATAATATTTTGTGTCTCTTCCTTTCACTCCCTTTCTATCGACTGGAAAAGTGGAAGAGCAAAAGTTACACTTTGTGTCAGAGATTTCACAGTGATTGTCTGTGAGAAAAACTGACTCCTTTATGGTTTAGTATAAATCTCAGAAACTGGTTCTCTTGAACATCATACACCATAGTTCATTATCACATTTCCATCATTCTTACATCTATCATCCCCAAAGGGCATTGGAAATATTTTATCCATGACCAAAGGAAATTGAAAAATTCAAGATCCTTATTTCCTCTCTTTTCCACGATTCTTTATTTTTGGTCAGAAAACAACAGAATTTTCAGGATGGCCTTTAGAGTAGCTTCAGTCTCTTGTGCTTTCTTTAACTCTTCCTTGTTTGTTGGTCAGAGTAAGTTGGTTACCACCAGACTTGGAGTGCAGCCCATAGCCTTAGTGATGTCATTGTTTATAGTTAGATGCAGAAATTTCCAAGTTCAATTGTTGGTATTTCATGTTAAAGAATTTCAGATATTTGGGCTTAAGAATTTTGGAGAGTTATTGTGAATGCAATGGGCCAATGGTGAGGCTGCTTTTCAGATTCTTAAATATGCAGCAGCCATAAGTCATACTGAATTCTTGTCTGCCTGGCTATACTATCTCTTCTTTACTTATCTTTACTCTGCATGCAATCCCAAGGCTCTTGCTGAGCCATTCATTATTCAGACTATTCACGACTTCTTGTCTGTCTCCTGAAGAGCCGTTTCACTTCTGCCTTCTTCCGTTGCCATCCACGGCAGAGCCTGCCTGGGCAAATGCATTTCACTGGCTTTAATTGTATAGCACAGGACAAGATAGAAGATATTAATCGAGTTCTGAATGCTCAGGGACTAAATGTAATAAATAGACTATTAAGTTAAGCAAGTTTTCAGCTTCAGTGGTGAAGGCCCCCATCTATCTTGTGAGTCTCCCTGCATGCTTCATTACCACATGTAACCACATTGGAAAAAAATATGCTTTATTCTTTATAATTAGATGATAAGTTCCCTAAGATATACGTTAGAGCTGCCAGCCACCTGACACTCAGCAGCAGCCCTGCACTTTCTATTTTTCCTGGCACTTCTAATGAAATTTATTATAGAGTCTCATATTAGAACTAAGTTAACAACACTTAATCTTCTTACCTGACAATATTGTCTATGAAGCATAGGAAAATATACACTGGCCCTCATTGGCAGTGAATGTGACATCTGAAATGCAACAGAAGTCCTCTTTTTTTTTCATGCACCACTTTTTGACTTGGATTGATGGCTACCTTCCTGCTGTGGGTTGATTTATGATGAAACTTGCAGTAGCATAGAACAGTATATTTACAGTTACAGAAGAAGAAGCCTAGTTTCACATTTATGCTAAACTAGTTTTCTACCAACAATGTTCTTCAGATGTTTTGGAAGTCTTCATAGTTCTTAACCAGCATGACCATTGGTTTGACATTCTGTAGGATGAAGTTGAACAGCTGTAGAAAATATCAACTCGGAGAAAGTTTTGTTTAGATACGACTAGTGTATTGTATGAACTTTGCTATTGTTATTTGCAAATATTGATTTAGACTTAGTGTGATTTAAGAAACCATGTTAAAACAAAAGCATGATTTGATGTGACCTATAACCCAACCAACAAGGTACATCAAAATTACGTAAGAAGTAAATCTTTAGAAAGTAGTGAATTAAAAGTATATTTCGTTCATGAAAACAGCTAGCACTGTTCATGTCTAACTTCTTTCCAACAATATGATGGGAGATCAAACAATCCAGTTCTATGGAGAATACTTGAAGGAGCTGGGTATCTTTGCAACTGGAGAACAGAACAGAGGTGGTATTCAGCAGGTTCTGATCAGTTCTGGAGAACTGGTAGCAGACATTTTGAGTAGTTCAGAGAACTGGCAAATACCACCTCTGGAGATTTTACAGTATCCTTCCACTGCCACACCCATCAAGCCACGGCCACAGAACTGGTAGTAAAAAAAATTGAATCCCACCACTGGAACAGAATTGGCTCTCTTTCAATGGAAGCATTTAAAGAAAAGTAGGGTGCTCATCTTTCAGCGGTGTCATGCCATCACTGTCTCTCTTTATCTTTAATACACACAAACATAGATACACACACAAAAGGTTAGTGTCCTTTAAAAGACTCACTGTATGACCTTGGTGATAAAACCCTTTATCTCTTGGCACTCAGACCACTGCCCTGCAGTCTCCTCATGAGCAGCAGCGATCTAGAGTTCATTTGGACATTCTCCCATCCCCTCTTCATCAAGAGAAGTTACGAAGAATCAGTCTACTCACTGGTTCCTCAGCCTTTGCTGCAGTTACAGAGATGTGTTCTTTTAAGTGGCACTGCAGATCATGCATTAAAGATAAAGATGGCCTAAATCATGTTCAGGATTCTCTTTATCCTGTGTTAAAAAGAAAAGTAAAAGTCTGTCAAAGTTAAATTTAGCTGTTCTCTCCTGACACTTATAACCAGAATAATGTGTTCTTTAGCTGCCTCCAATAGAGAGTTGTTACATTTGAAAGGCATTAGGAGTGCTTGCTTTTTACCAGAGCCATCTGTGCACAAGGTCTGTGTGACGAGGGAATTTTGGTGGATAGGTCTCTTTTAGAAGAGGCTTTGAAATATATTCATACTTTATTCGGCACATTTCTCTAGGAGTTTTGACCGTCACTTGACCATGCTTCTTGAAAATGTTTCTATATCCATCATTAAAATCATTATGGGCAGTCTTTTCTTGGAAGGCAGTTTTTTTTTTCCAGAAAACAGTAGTGTCCTTTATTTGAAGAGAAGAATGCATCCTGCAGATTTTGTATCAGAGTGAGAGAATATTATTTTAGGATGTAACCTTAGGGTAGTACATTTTGTAAATATGAAGAGTTCAACAATACTTAAGCAGTAGTTGATAATTCACAGTGGAATTCTTATATTAACTACCTTTTCCAATCATATTAAGCAAGATAATCCCACGGCCATATAGCTGATATATTAAAATACATGGAACATTATTAAATCATGATTCGATAAACTTCATCCCTTCCTTTGTTTATAGATGCTTTTAAAGGTATATTTAGGCACTGTGGCGGCACAGTGGTTAGAATGCAGTACTGCAGGCTGACAACAATTTGGCAGTTCGAATCTCACCAGGCTCAAGGTTGACTCAGCTTTCCATCCTTCTGAGGTCGGTAAAATGAGGGCCCAGATTGTTGGGAGCAAGATGTAAACCTCTTAGAGAGACTTATGGTATATATGTCTAAGTGCTATTGTTATGTGGGAAAGACCTTGTGAGATTGGGCAAAGGGATACTGCAAAGGGAATGGTCAGATAAGAGATAATATCGCTGCAACTAAATAGTGAGTAAGGCAAGAAAAGAGAGCCCTTGTTTTTTAAGGTGGTAAAGAAGACTGGAGTGGGAAGAACTGTTCTCTCAGATTTGCAAGATTCTGTCAAAGTTGCGTTGTAATAAAATAGAATTAGCTCATCTAGTTCTGTTTCCTATTTGGCTTATTCAAGGGCGCCAACATCAATCATGCAAGTATGAAAATACAGTTCTCCCTCTTTCTCCTCTGCAGCTTGAGAAAGTAGGGAAGTCCCTTCTGATCCTCTTGAACCCCCCACCCCACCCCTCCCCCACACCACAGCCAGTTGTAGGCTATGCCGTCTCTTATCTGGCTGTTCCTTTGGCAGTGTTTTTTTCGCCCAGCCTGCCAAAGTCTCTCCCACCTACCATGACATTTCTTTAAGTGTAGAAATGAATTTGTGTTTTGAGGGTGATTAATAAGCGGTTCAAAAGAAGATTTGCAAGCTTGGTTCCTGAATTATTCCCCCATTGTACAGTATGTGCTTCTCCAGTCTTGTTTGTTTATTGTGATGTGCCACTTAACAGAGGTCGATGAAAATTATGAAGTCCTATTTATTCCATCCAACTTTATCCTTGCACTGCTAGCTCAGCTTATAATACAGATAGCGTGTGACAGAATACATTTTGAAAATGCATTAAAAAGCAATTATGTACTCTTGCTTTTGGTCTCTCATCCTTATTCTTCACTGGGGGAGTCCTAGGAATTAGTATAGCATCTTACAGGTACTAAAACATCTTAAGAAAAATGCCAGCAGCGTGTATCTAATTTGTTAGCAGTTGTGGATTTTGAGCATTACAAAAAGCCCAAAATTATATTGGTTCCTACCACCTTGCCCATGCCCCCACCCCCCAGCCCTTTCCTCTCCAAGTCTTCACCTTGCCAGTGTGCATTTTAATGGCAACTGAGTTGTCAGAAAGCACATAATAGATGATAGCAAGCTCTGTTTTTGCTGACTTGGAGTTAGTGTTTCTTGCATTAAGCAATTTCTTTCTTTGTGCTTCTCTCCGCACATACATTATTGTAAAAATTTGATGACACTTTCAGAATATCTTTAACAAGAAAAATTTGCCTTGAAAACTTAAGAAAGAAAGAAAATGAGAGAGACAGAGAGAGACAGAAAAGGAGAGAGAGAAAGAGAGAGAAGAAAGAAAGAAAGAAAGAAAGAAAGAAAGAAAGAAAGAAAGAAAGAAAGAAAGAAAGAAAGAAAGAAAGAAAGAAAGATCTCTTCAAAGAGAGAAGGAAGAGAAGAGAGTAATCAATAATCAATTGCTTAGGTGGAAAGGTGAAGGAGAAGATGGGCTACAAGCCATTATGCGTTATCTGTTTCAGCTTTAAAACAATTACGGTATATAAGATTAGGGTCCTGGTTATTATTACTGGCAAATAGCATGACTCCTTCTTGGTTAGCTTCCTATTCCCAGCAGCAATCCAACAGATGCTTATAGTACAGGTAGTTCTCTGATTACAATCCCAGTTGGGATCAGGATTTATGTCACTAACCAAGTTGATTGTCAAGTGAGTTTATGACCTTTCCTGCTACCGTTGTTAAACAAACCACTACATTTGTTAAGCGAATTGCATGGTTGTTATTTGAATGTGGCTTCCCCCATAGGCTGTGCTTGTCCGAAGCTGGCTGGGAAGGTAGCAAATGGTGATCAAGTGAAAAGCTGCAAAAGTTGCACATACAGGCACATACATGCCAGAGACAGGCAAGACACCAGAATATAAACTGACAGCAAATAGCATTCCTTACTAGCACTGATGATGTTGGCTCGTTAGGGCAATGAAACATCTGCAAGAAAACAAGTAAGCTCAGAGAGCATCAAGGATGCCAGAATCCTCTTCCTTCTCTTCCTCCTTCTCCACAATCCCCATTCCCTTCTAGCACTGATGATGTTACCTAGTTTGGGTAATGAAACATCTGCAAGAAAATGATCAAGCTCAGCGAGCAACAAGGACCCCTCATACATGCTAGTGCTCAAATTGGCAGTTCTGTGATAGCCATAACTGCAAGGACCGATTATGAGTCACTTTTTTCCCCCATACATCACTTGTTTCACTACCATTGTAACTTTGAATGATCATTAAACAGATGGTTTAAGTTGAGGACTACTTATAACAGTAAAGGAAACAGAATTCCCTAATTTTTCTTCCATTAAGAATGTGACCTCTAATAATTTGTGGCTGTTTTATCATATTTCTTTTTGATTAAAAAAAGATAATAAAAACTGCATTAGACAAAGAGATTTATGTTTTCTTGGAGCAATCCAGAAGTCAGTCAGTCGGTCATCTATAGATAGAGAGATAGATAGATAGATAGATAGATAGATAGATAGATAGATAGATAGATATATAGATATAGATATAGATATAGATATAGATATAGATATATACATACACACACACAAATAAAACAGAATACTACAAAAATCTATTGTTATTTTCCATATGGTTTCCATATTGCTTTCTTGTATACCTGTTTCTATCTACAACATATATTTCAATTATTGTGTTTGCATTCACATTTCCAAGGATAACTTATAAAATGAGCAATGGAAGTTCCCCAGACACTAAGCTTCAATATTTCATCACCACATAAGCTGTGCCTTCCTTGGTCTACTGTCTAGGTCAGCCTTACACTTCTTCATTATTCTCACCACTTCTTTTTCACTTTCCCTCTTCTGAATGGTGGTCCTTATGCTTACAAAGTGGAGGGAGACAAGGCCATTTTTTTGTTGGTTGTTCATGAAAATCAGAGGAATAGGCCATGGCAACAAAGAAGAGGAGAGGCTTGACTAGCAAGCTTGAAATATTCAGTGATAAACCTTCTCTTGCACAATAACGCCAACCTTTCTTTCTATTACTTGATATTCTGTTGGCACAACATTCATGAATGCAGTCCTGGTTTCCAAATAATAATATAATATTAAAACATAAAGATTATTTAAAAATAATCTTTATGTTTTAATATTATATTGTTAGAAAGAAAGAAATAGCAGAAAAATAGCTGAGTGTCTTTGAGTACTCCCTTTTGTTTTAAGTAACAGAATAACAGAGTTGGAAGTGACCTTGGAGGTCTTGTAGTCCAAGACTCTGCTCAAGCACAGGACCCTATACTAGCTGCTTCCAACCTTTTGGGCACCAGGGACTGATTCTGTGGAGAGAGGTTTTTCCACAGACCAGAGGGACATGCTGGTCCATGAATTGGGGGTTGGGGATCCCTGCCCTATTCCATTCCAGACAAGTGGCTGTCCAGTCTCTTCTTAAAAGCCTCCCATGATGTACATCAGGTGTCAGGATTCTAACTCAAGATGGTGACTTCACAGATGATGGCCTTGTGAACACGTCATCCTCTAGGTCCAGACTAATTGTTACAAGCTGAAAACATACAGCATATTACAACCACAATTGAGCCCAACATTTATGTTGGTAAACAAGCGACAGTAATTAGACTTATATACCACTTTACAGTGCTTTACAACCCTCTCTAAGCAGTTTACAGACTCAGCATATTGCCCCCAACAATCTGGGTCTTTATTTTACTCACTTCCGAAGGATGGAAGGCTGAGAAAACCTTGAACCTGGTGAGATTTGAACTGCCAAACTGCTGGCAACTGGCACTTAGCAGAAGTAACCTGCAGTACTGCACCCTAACCCCCATGCCACAATAAGACAGTTAAGTGGTTCTTTGCCCCATTACAACCTTTTTTGCCAGAGCTGTTAAGCGAATCGCTGCAGCTGTTAAATGAACCATACAGTTGTTAAGTGAATTTGACTTCCCCCGTTGGCTTTACTTATAGGAAACCAGCTGGGAAAGCTAGAAATGGTGATCACATGACCCCAGGACAGTGCAACTGTCAGACATATATGCCAGTTGCCAAGTGTTTATCATGTGATCAGGGGGTGCTGCAATGGCCTTAAGTTTGAAAAGCAGTTATAAGTCACTTTTTCCAGTGCTGTTGCAAATTTGAATGGTCCTTATATATATAGTTGTAAGTCAAAGACTACCTGTATAGTTGTAGGAGATGACCAGACTGAGCCCGAGGGAGGGGTCAAACGTGTTATCAGTCATGAGTCACTGTGTGCCCATAAGAGATCTAAGTCCAGCCCACCTTGAATGCCTATCTTATCTCCCACTCATTTCTCTTAACGGCCTGTTGGTCTGATTCTTGTAGACAGCCTAAGCTTTCCTGAAATCTTTATACTCCTTTGAGCTGCCTGAATCTCCTGATTTCCTGGGACTTGACAATATATTTCTGGAGATTTGAAATAACCCAATCTGCAAAGTAGTTCTATGCATTCATTTAGACAACATCCCAGGTTTTAATCTGAAACATGTTGGTTGGGGATTAATAAAATGGGTGTTATTGCCACAGCAACATGTTTAGCTTCAAAATTATACTCTCCATCCTGTTGTACAAATGGCTTATTGCTGATAACTCACTTGGGAAGCTCCTGTAAAACAGCAGTGTGTTCCATTTCAGTGATTTTGAGAGAAGAAAAAAAAGTGCCTGGCATTTTCATTCATGCCAATATGCTGCTTGTGCAGTAGAGCTGTTGATCGCTTGCATCCTCTTAACATTTACTTACACTCTGCTATCATTTTCTTTTTCAAAATACACATTTTCAACCAATTCTCACCACTCAGAATTCTTCTCCTTCTTTTCAGAAAGAATTTAGATTTTCCAAGTAGTTCTAAGAAGCGTTTATAACCTCTCATAGATCTGAAAAAAAGCAGTTTGCAAAGAATCTTAATACAAAACAATTTGTGTCCCTCAAAAATATGTTTGCAAACCCAGAGGAAGGAAATAGATTTTACTGCTGTTGGATTCATTAGTGGCAGACTGGCTGATAACGTAGACGTTTTCTTTCCTATTTTTATATACTCCGAACATTTTCGATCAATATGTTTTGAAAGGCTGTCCTGTTATTGCAGCATGAAATATCTCACAACCTTCATAATCAGTTGAATTAATTAAAATTAGTTGATCAGGCTAGGATCTATCACCTAGTCATCTTTAATTAAGGTCGCGAGGAGAAAGATATAGATGGTACACTATATCGGATCCCATGTAAGGGGTTTTAATATGACTTCCATGGTCCCTGTTTTTAGGGGAGTGGAGTCTTTTAGTTTCATAGACCAACATTTTTAGGTTCATCCTCATTGGGAATTGTCAAACGTAGGTAGCCAAGTCTTATTCTATTTCTTTTATCTCAAAAGGAACTCATGGACCTTTGCTCTTTAGATAACTGTATACAGTGTGTTAGCTTTAGGAATTATCCAGAACCCAGCTCTAAGTGTAAAGATCCATGAGTTACATTTCCAATAAAGGATTCAAATGCCATAGAATAACATCTGGCTTCTTACACCTGACAAATGACCAGATTGGAATCTTTACCTGCCTCAAGGGTTTGCTTATATGAGTGTCTGCAGAAGGTTTTTGATTGGCTGAAAAATATCATTTTCACAAGAAGGACCTCATGGAACAAATGCAAAACGGTGGGGCACATGTTGAAATAATGGGACACTGTCATTCTTGACCCTCTCTTTATTTATGTAGACTTGTTTGTCTTAAAGAAAGAACTTCTCTTTTTTAACTTGTTGAGTGCCACACATTCAAAGAGGAATTAAGCTTTTGTCCTGAATATTCACGGGATTTACTTAGAGGTTTTGTGTCCTGTTTCCATTGAATGCCCACAGTCTGCCAGCCAGATTTTTTTTTTTTTTTTTGAGAACTGTAAGTTTGATACTTAGCAACTTGGGAAGGGTGATCCAGCAATATGTGCCCATGGCTATAGAAGATGCTCCTTAGATTCCAAGTCTCTACAGTAATTAAAAGACTTTATTTATTTGCTGGAAGTGAGATAGTGACCTGCTTAACCTAGCCAATTAAGTGAAAACCAAGGAAGTTGTAATGCAGTTTACTGGGTTTTTACTAAGTGTAATTTTGTGAACTCAATTACCATTTATGACTCAGTCAGTATATTGGAAGAATCCAATCAATTATTTATTCAATAAACCATAGATAAACAAGTCATTTCTGAGCAAATTAACCCAACAGTGTATCTTCCCAACACACACACATACACACATACACACACACACACACACATTGACTTGTACTATTGACATCCTATTATTAATTTTCAATTTTATCCCTTGTTTGTTTATAAAAGGCACCCAATTATTTACATCAGCTTTGTTGTTATTCACAATCAGTCTCAAATAAAAGTGATTTGTCTGTTTTTACAATGGATGTTGAAGCAAAATAATTACAAATAAGAAACAGGAGAAATTTTTACCTTGTTTTGTGTATTGTTCTCACATCTAAGAAAAATGGAATTAAATCATTTTCTCATGCACACATTTATCTACACCATTAATATGGCGTACATTGCTACTTTTCATTTTTTGGAAGGGGCTACTGAGTTCTCTGTATTTTGCATTTTGCTACACAGCCTTGTTTTCTATATTTTGCTCACAGTATCTAATTTTGCACTGTCGGGCATAGACTTAACTCGCTTGATAATCTCTAAATGTTTATACCAAGACTCCAATTACCATCGGCCATTAGTTGTTCTGGGGATGATGGCACTTATAATTAAATTGATTTGAAATCCATAAAAGTAACATAAAATATTGATGCTCTTAATCCTGTAGAATTCAAAACATAGGTTTTGAATCTTTTCTGAATGAAAATTGTGATTAAATAGTTCAGTATGCCATAATTAAAATTACCTAGGACCATTTACTTGGAGAGAAAAAAAGAATGTGGCTGTTGATCATCTCTAGACTTTTAAATCTGGCTATTATTTCTAAATACACCAAGGCTTTTTGGATGCACTGTACAAAATTATTATTATCACTTTTGCATTCTTGCTGAACCTATAATTAAGAACTTTGCACTATTAGCTTAGCAACTGCAGCATTCACTTAGCAACCATAAAAATCCTCTTTTAATGACCCCCTAATCCCTTATGGGGTGGAGTCTGGGCAACTGAATGGAGCTAGCAGAGTGTTTACTGGCCAGGTGCCCTTCCTGTCACCAATGCATAGTTTTGTTCAGCAGATATATACTCATTGTGCCCAGGGAGAGAAATACCTGCCTCTACCTAGGATCAAACTCACAGCCTCCTGACTGGGAGGTGAGAGCTCCACCTCTAGGCCACTGCACCACTCTATTCACTTAGCAACCATGATGTTTGCTTAATAACCACCCCAAGAATGGTTGTAAAATCAGGCATGGTCACATGATGACCCACTTAATGGATCAAGAGCTGTGATGATGCAGTGGTTAGAATGCAGTATTGTAGACTAACTCACTGCTCACTGCTAGGAATTCAATTCTCACTGGCTCAGGGTTGATTCAGCCTTCCATCCTTCTGAGGTCAGTAAAACGAGGACCCAGTTTGGTGTTTGTGTGTGTGTGTGTGTGTGTGTGTGTGTGTGTGTGTGTACAGCCCTCTCTAAACAGTTTGCATACATACATACATACATACATACATACATACACATACATACATACCATGGATCTGTTTTATTTGCCTAAATTTGGGAAGGGCCACTCTGCCACCTCCTCTGGAAATGATTAATTAAGCAAAGCATCTGTTTCCTGTCTGCGTAGTGCAGGACACTGGTTGCATTGCAAATCAACATTGCAATTACAGGCTGTTCTGAATGAGTGGAGCTGTGAAGCAACAGTGCACCCTGCAAAAGGATCTCTTGTGATGTGCTGATATGAATTGCCCCCAAACAACTTGGATATTAATGGAAAATGTAATGAAAAACTAAACTGTGATTTGATTTTCCTCCCCATGCTGCCCTTGGAATTCCCTCAGCATCCACAAACTTATTAATTTCCCCAGTCACCTTGTCTTGCACGAAATGGATGTGCAAAACAATATCACGCCTTGGTGTGACATTGCAACACATTGCACCTGCTTTCTAGAACTGCCCCCATCTGTAAGGGATCTTAGAGCCTCAATGTTTTATATTTCCTAGCCAAAAATCTCCATATGGTACAGTATTTCGTCGATAATTGTTCAATTAATCGTGAGTAGGTCAGACATCTTCTTAACAAGACAGGGGTTGTCAACACATAGGAGTTGTATTTGAATGCCTGCATGTTTGTATGTGTTTTACTTAATGGTAAAAATGACTCATTTTCACTTGCTGTTTCTGTTTGGATGATATGAGGATTATAGAAGCAAGTTTATAATCCTAGTTACTCATCCGTGGCAGATAGTATTTCTAGCCAGGATTTGCCAAAACCTCACCTAGAAAGTTCTACAGTTGAGAAATTTTGTCAGCTTGAATTTAGAAAGCCCATAATACTCCTCTTTCCATCCTGTGCCCTCCAATTAGGCTTGGAAAAAGCTTTGAGACCCTAGAAAGCCACTATCTGTCACTGTAGACAAAACTAACCTAGATGAATTGGCTAAGTATAAACAAATTCCTATATTCTGACATAAAAAAGTTGGGACCATGACAATTGTGAGTGCACCAGTTCAATCCTTGGCATTTCCAAAAGATCAGATTGCAAGTGATGAGATAAATGAGCAAATGTCAGAAGAGACAGAGTCCAAAAGAGGAACCATAGCTCAGTTGTACATGGCATGTGTTGCATTTTAAAGAAATAGCTAATTAACCAACAAAAGAGGGACTCGGACTTGAGAATTATTGGATATTGCTTGCCAAATCTGAGTCATACTGTGCTAGTTATAGAATCAGTTTCTCTCTGGCAGTTTCCCTTAGCCAACAAGCAAAAGCCTGGAAATCTCTATGGTAATTACTGGGATAGAGAGATAAACAGTCTGAGTCCTTTTTCTGGTTTCAAATATGGTTTCACCAACAGATGCCATGGTAGTTCACAGTTTACTCAAAGTCAAACAGTTAACCACAGACAAAGCATGCAAAGAGAAATAGAGTCTGTGACAGACACTTGCCTGAATAGTTTCCTTTTAATAGGCACACACAGAAGAGTAGTCCAAAATCAGTCCAAAGTTCCAAGAACCAGGTCAAGGTTGTCAGCCTCTCCAGAGGTCAGAGTTTCACAAGCAGTATCCGCACAAATATCCCACAAGAGCCAGAGATGACATAGTTGTTTCCAGCAAAGTTGCTTCTTAAATCAAACCACAGTCAGCTATCATTAATCAAGACATTTCTCTCCTCGTAGATCCTCATAGAATGTCACTGCTTTGCTCTCCATTCTACTTGCTGAGTGGAGGGGATTCATCTCGCTGATTCAGCTATTCACATGGTATCTGTTTTTGATCAACCTCATGTGATTCCTTGACTTTGTCTCTCCTGAAGCTGGCATTCCACAGGTTTAGCTGGAGCAGCTTCTTCAGAATCAGATTCAGATTCTGAGCCTGAGCCATAACCATTTGATTTGACATAAAGTAGCTTCTCTGTTGTTGTTCCTTGACCCTTGAAGTCATTTTTGGTGGCTTCTGGATCCTTCTCTTAATTTGCTTAATTTTACTTTCCTAATATTTTGAGATAGGAAGCTCATTGAACTGTCCTTTAAATTTATTATAAACTCATTATAGTTGAAAAGCAAAAGCAAAGATAAATTCCTTGGCAATATCCCCTGGAGAGTGGGGAGGAAGAGAAAATCTCAAGCCTTTCTCATGTGTGTCTTATATTGCATTCATTTTTGCATAATTGCATGGTCTATTAAAACTTTTGCTCTCCTCCCACACACCCACAAAGCACAGCCTTCAATCAGTACAGGTCTGCCGATGTCTGGCAGCAAAGAGAAAAAAGAAAACCCAACCAATTTTGTCAATTTTTTAAAAGCATTTACAACCTGCTGGAAATGGTCGATGGTTTTCAATCCCATCAAATAGACACTTGTTGAGATCTTCTCATGGAAACACCATCACTCCCCATGAATGTCTTCTCTACCAGGAGAAGAATATGTTCCTTTTAAACACATAACTGAGCTGCATCTTTTATCACATTACGTATTGCTTGCCTTTATTCTGCATATAAATAAAGAGTATGAAGAAATGATTGATGGCTTCAAGTCTTAGAATCCTAGAATAGGCAATAGAGGAAAATAGCCTTAGAAGTCAATCACTTCCCCGCTCTCTCCTTCCTTCCCTCCCTCCCTCCCTCCCTCCCTCCCCAAAATTGTTTAGAATAAAATGCACATTTTCACTTTTTTAAAAAAAATATCTTATGTTACAAATGTTTGAAAAGCAATTGAATCCAGGAAAGAGGGGTTATTAGCATCTCCACTGCAAATTAGGGGAATAGTAAGTAGCTAACCTTGCTAAGAGTGTTATATTAAATATGATCTCCCCTCCTTTCCCTGATGTTGATACTTTTGGAAGAAAAAACAGAAAACCCATTACAAATTATATGTAAATGTAGACATGGCATGTCAGAAATAAATATATTGAACTAGTGAAATGATGCATCTGCCTTTTGATGTTTGTTTGCAAAAGAGTAACTTCATCTGAGAAATGAGTTTGTTCATAGTTTGTACATCATGAAATAAAAATTTGACAAGACGCCAGTTTGTGCTACCTCTATCCACCACCTATTCATGAACATATTTAGTTCTGGTTTGATTTTACCCTTCTGTGTTTCCACTTTTCTCCTCTACTGTAAATCTACATGCATTTTGGGATTCACAAAATGATATCACCTACTGATAAAACCATAGCCAAATAGAGATTAGAGATGGAAAGACTTGACAGTACCCACTGTCTAACCATATGGGTTTAACCAGACACAAACACAAACACACACAAACACAAACACACACACAGTCTCAGGCTCGGTTACAAAACCAGATCTTGAAGAACTTTGGGATGCCAATAGAATCAGGGTCAATCTAATCTCTGGGAGAATGATGCTCTGCGGAGGGGGATTGCCCCAACAGAAAAGTGTATTTTCCTGGGTTGACATTGCCCAATAGATTGTACTTGGAGCATGTCTCTCCTGCTGGATCTAACAGGACTGGTAGATATAATTGGGGAAAGGCAGTGTAGCAAGTAACTTGGTCTGCCTTACAAATCACTTGAATTTAACCTAGAAGTATACTGACAACCAATGCAATTTGCAGAGCAGAGTTGCCACATGCCCCAAAATAAAAAGCACCCAACTCCACTGCATTCTGGACCAGCTGAAGCTTCCAGATATTCTTCAAAGGCATCCCTATGGTCTCACTGTAATCCAGATGTTTAGACTGGATTTGCCATTTTTATAAAACCGTTGCTTTGATTTTTATCAACCTTTCACTTCCTAAGAGCCTACATAGGATAGGCAAATATTGTTGTTTTGATGGTGTTAGATACTTCATTGCAAGATGTAAGCTTTTCCAAGTAAAGCTGCCTTTTGCAATTGACTTATGGTGATTTTTATTAATGCCAAATGAACAATGGTGTTCAAGTAGTGTTCCTGGGATGGCACCCATGATACTACTAATATGCTTATTATTTGAGTTCATTGGTGGGGGGGAAGGCTGAATATTGGATGCATAAATTAAACTTCTATGTGCCATGTTCAGTGTGTTCTCTACTATGTGAATTTGACATCATTTTAAAATTGATTTATTTATTTAGCATATGGCAAATACATGGACTTATAGTGGTTCAAATGTTAGTGTTCAGTCCACCCAACCATTCAAGGACAGTGTGGTCTATGTTGAAAAAAATCAGACATTGGGCCAATATAAAGCTCTTGACGGACATTCAGACACAATGTGATGGATATTCACAAGAACACCACAGTCACACTCAGGAGTAGGGACAAGACCACACTTAAACAATGAGTTCTGGCAGACACTATGTTGACCAATGCTGGAGAGGAAGGTCAAAACCTGGCAACTTTTGAGTAGGGTCATCTATGTAATTGCCTGTATCTGAGTATTCAGCAGCCCACTTGGCTTTCCACTGTGGGTTGATGTCAAAGTTGTTAGACAACTGTTGAGTGAGTGCCATCATTTTTCAAATACTCAGCCTACTTTTAAAAAGATTTGTTCCTACAGTCATCTAGTCCAGTGGTTCTCAACCTGTAGTTCGTGGACTCCTGGGGGCCCATGATGTCATCAGAGGGTTGAAGAAATGTTATGATTTAAACCTTGAGTTAAATCTTGGTGATCCATGGCCACAAAAAAGTATTTAAAAGGGATACATGGTGAAGAAAAAGTTGAGAACCAGTGAGTTAATTTCTGTATGTTCAAAGCAGGAGAGAGTTCTGTTAAATAGAAAGAGCAAAGGGTGGGGTGGGATAACTTGTTGTCTGAGCCTTCTGACTTTTTTTTTTTTTGCAAATGCCTCTAATCATCTGTAAATTGTAAATGCTAAGCAATTAAGGTTCATCTAAAGGTGACAAAGCTAAATCAATAGGTTAAGTGATTGATGCTTCTCAGTCAGATACTCAGTAGAAGATTTGGTATTTGAAAGTCAGGCTGCATATCCAACTAGGTAGCTATTCCTCTTTTCCATTCCCCAGCATACTATCACTTTCTGTGTAGCTTTCAGCCAATAAACCTCGTTGCTGAATCTGCCTCTGGATTCCATTTGCAAATCTCATAGACACTATGTATTTCATTTGCCTGGTCTTTTACGGAAAGCAGCCTAATTCATTCTTCTACACTAATAAATGGCTTGGAGTGCCATTTATCATGCAAATTGCCTACTTGTCCAAATTTTGGGATACTGCTATTGATTGGGGAGACAGGACTACACATAATAACCCTGAAAAACCCTGAAAGTTTCAAAGGAAACACAAGGAAAGTTCTGCTTTTTAAGGAAAATGGAGCTTCTGTGAAACTGAAATGGACTGTAGATAAAATTGACAATCTAGCCTTGTTTGTGTGACATTCTGTTATCAAATAGAATTTTCTTTCTCTCCTTTTCAGCCATCATTTCAGGCAATCCTATCAATACCAGTTCAATAAGTTCCATGCACATTTTCTATTTTTGAATCGGCCTCAGTTTTTGAAGTTTTTAATCTCTAAATCAGCTTCCATGTATTGTTTACCTTGCTGTAAAAGGATTGACTTTCTAGATTAACCATTGCTGAATTGAATTATTCTGACTGGGGTGAGTTGAAAGCATTTCTGTTAAAACAATTTAAAGAAAACAAAGTGACATTTCAGTGCTTGAGTGAAGGGAAGCATTTGGCACCTTGGCAAAGCTGTCTGTTTCCGACCCATTTTAGTGAGCTTCAAATCATGTTTTTTTCTGGATAAAAGCATGTTCAAAGCCCACATGTACATAGAAAAAAAATCTTCCCATTTATACATTGACAAAATATGCTTCTATCTATGGCTCTTTTGATCCCTCTCCACCTATTTTATAACTCTGTTCATAAGCCATTACTCTTATAGTTATCCCAACCGGTCTGAATTTGAAGATGATTTGTAATAGAGGTACCCAAAGTTTCTATTGTTAAGTGAGACAGTTAAGTGAGTTTTGCCTCATTTTACAACCTTACTTGCCATAATTGTGAAGTGAATCACTGCAGTTGATAAGTTAGTAACATTAAGTGAATCTAGCTTCCCCATTGACTTTGCTTATGAAGAGGTCACAAAAGTGGATCGCAGGACCTTGGGACACACCGCTACGCTCATAAATAAGGACCATTTGCCAAGCATCTGAATTTTGATCACATGATCACGGGGATGGCTGCAACAGTCGTAAGTGTGAAAAAGGATCATAAGTCACTTTTTTCAGTGCCATTGTAGCTTTGAACGTCACTAAACAAATTGTAAGTCAAGGACTGATCACTGTATTATCTTTTTGTTCTTCCATTAATTTGGTTTGATTCTCAGAGGCTGCTTGGACAAATCCCTGCAGCGTTCTTGGCAAGGTTTTTCAGGAGTGGTCTGCTCTGCCGTTAACTCCTTCCTAGTTCAAGGTCATCCAGCTGATTTGTGTCTAAGGCAGGACTAGAACTCACTGTCTCCTGGTTTCTAGCCTGATGCCTTAACCATTATACTAAACTGGTTTAGTATATTGATTTCTGTTACAGTTGAAAACAAACACCAGTAAGAGCTACATAGTGGACTCATAGTATATGCAAATCTGTCCGCTGTTCTAAATACAGTATGTTTATATAGATGAAGGATATAGGAAAAAAGCAGATTCTAATAATGATCTAAAGAAATTAAAGTATTGCAGCCTATAGCTCCAAACAGCTGGGGTTTCTGACATCTTTAAAGCAAGGACATCACCTATCACAACACGTCTGGAGACAGATACATGTTGGCCTGCTAATTTTATTTCAAATGTTCTAGTACCCACCTGGGTGCAGTCTGAAAAGAGGATATGGCAGGCACAACTGAGAATAAATTTAACATCAGAAGCTGCCTGCTTCCTCTTATATGTGAGTTGATGTGGTGCTATAATTCCCTACAGCTGCCACTTTCTGCTTACCTTCTCCTTCTGGGCCCAATTCATGCAATTGCCAGGCAGAGAGCAATTGACAATTACGGCTCCTTCTATTATTATTATTATTATTATTATTATTATTAGCCCCCATCATTTTTTGCAGATCAGTAAGGAGAAGGAACAGATGCAACAGCTGGAAGCCACAGCTGGCAATGACACCCTGCTGAAGATGGCCTTGGAAGGGCCCAATAATGCTGACATTAATCCTGAATCTTGAAAAGTTTTGATATAGCAGTGGTTGAATTTCAGAGAATCCTGCCTCATCGTTATTTATCTTTTTTTTTTTTTTTTGAGATTGCCACTGTTCACCCTGAAGAATTACTTGAAAGCCACCGATGGCAGGAAACATAGTCAGGGTTTGTCAATCAAACTGAATTTGCTCTGGACAAAGGAAAAGCAGTTGTTAGAATTCCTAGGAAAA
The DNA here is from genome assembly GCF_049901715.1 of Pseudonaja textilis. Classification (NCBI taxonomy): domain Eukaryota; kingdom Metazoa; phylum Chordata; class Lepidosauria; order Squamata; family Elapidae; genus Pseudonaja; species Pseudonaja textilis. The sequence continues at coordinate 17,310,065 of NC_141998.1, read as the reverse complement.
GGGGCCTCTTTTTTTGCAACCAGAAATAAAACATTGTTTTGCAGGCAATTGGTTTCAGAAACTGAAATGCTGCCTAAATATGTTCATTTAGAAATCCATGTGCGGCATCATTAGTAATGGGCTCAGTATTGTTTTATCTACTCATCTCAATTAGGCCTATTATTATGAGGGAAAACGGAGATAGCTGAAAGATATTAATGCTTTATGAAGCCTCTGTCACAATTAATGTAGGCTGCATGAATTTTCATTTAGTTACTTAGAGCTCATCATTCCTTATGTGTGTTGCAAACCCTTTTGCAAATACAAATGATTTGGGCTAATTAGCTTATATTTTAAAAAAAAGAATGGGGAAGGTGAAATGAAAACAAATAACACATGGTTGAATTGTAAGGCCCTATATAGAATGAATCTTGCTAATTTATATGGATTTGGTAAATTCATTATGCAAACGTAATCAGATCTGATGAATCACCTAACTAATGCAGGAATAATTAGGCATGAACTACTGATGCTTCTTTTGAAGTGCTCCTAAAGTAATGTAACTTGTCAAAGAACTGTGTTTGGGCTTTCATATGATAAATGCAACCTCTGGTTACAAGTAGCATGATCACATGTAAATGATGTTGGAAGAAATGAGCAGCTAAATCAAGGATACGCCTGGTCTGCAGGAGTGTCATTGCCTAGCAAAGCATGTCCAGCAGAATAAAGAAATATCAAAGTGCTTAGTTAAGATATGTGCACATATCTGGGAATATCTTTTTGGGCTTAATGCTAATTACTTCTGAGAATATCTATGGAGGATTGCTTTATGAGAGAGCCTGAGGTCTACAATGTTCAGAAGTCCAGTTTTATTCCTCTCTACCAGTTCTGACATACTACAAACGGGAGAAATTCAGACCCATAGTCTAAACACAGCCAAAGGATACTTGCAGTTTAAGCATTGGTTTAATTAATTAATTAATTAATTAAAGAGCTGCAGTGGTGCAGTGGTTAGAATGTAGCACTGCAGGCTATTTCTGCTGACTGCCAGCTGCCTGCAATTTGGCAGATCGAATCTCGCCAGGCTCAAAGTTGACTCAGCCTTCTGTCCTTCCGAGGTGGGTAAAATGAGGACCCAGATTGTTGGGGGCAAGAGGCTGACTCTGTAAACCGCTGAGAGAAGGTTGTAAAAGCACTGTGAAGCGGTATATAAGTCTAAGTGCTATTGCTATTGCTAATGAAATTATATTTCCTTCAGACCAATTTACCTGAAGGTTCATGGTCTCTAAAATATACTGTGTTAAGTGATCAATATGTTAACACCTGGAGAGAAATGATGGCAACTTACTGGTTGGGAAGAGCATGAAATTCTGCCTTTGGTGAATTGAAGATAGTCGGAAATTGGAGTACAGAAGAGTAGGGAGGCTTTGAGCAGATGAGCTTAGGAGACAATGCAAGATGGAACAGCTACTGTCTTTTGGGAGTGGATTGTGGTACTGGCATCATCCAATTTGAAGAGAATTATTATGGCAGATGTCTGCCAGGGACAAAGTGGTAGACATAGCAGTGCCATACCTATGGAGTGCTCTTCCTGATAAAGTTTAATAAATATACTACAAGAAACTTCACCAATACCATCATCATCATCATCATCATCATCATCACTGAAACTTGGGAATATAACATTAAATAATTACCATCCCACCATTGGTAGGACTGTGATCAGCTGATTGCTATGCTTACTTCCTTAGAAGCTCCCTGTTAAAGTGTGCTTTTAGAGTTCGTGTTCTCTTTTTTTAGATACTTGTATTTAAAACCAGATCTAGACTGCATATCTTAAAAAGGAAGGCTTAGTTTGTCCTTTAGTACAGACTATAATCTAGTGGGCTATTTTTTAAAAACAACAACAACTCCCTTCAGTCAAGCTTGACTCCTGCTTGACATATCCATGTAGCTTTCTTGACACCAGTACAGAAGTAGTTTATAGTTGCCTTTTTTCAGGAAGTTATTTCATTTCATTTATTTTTCTCCACTTCCCAACCCAGCCTACACTTCTGGGATTTCTTTCCAGTCTTCTAAATGATAACTGGGTTCAATTCTATTTAGCTTTTCCAAGATCATCTAAGTTTGGCCTGGAGTTGTCACTGAACTGGGCAATACAGCAGTGTGGTGATGGTGCGGAGGGATTGTCTTGAGAAAAATGCCAGCTGCCTGATTCTCCTTGCAGGAAGCTATCTTGCAACAGGCCTGAAGGGTAGGTTAAGGTTCAGTTAATCTTGCAGAAGTGATTTAGAGCCAACAGAAAGCCTGCTGATCAAAACATAATGCTATTTTATTTGAAATCAGAGATACACAGGGAGAGGAACTGCCTTGAACTAAGAAACGGCAAGGAAAATGCATTTTGCTCCCATTTTCCACCTTCCTCATTTCTTTGCATTTTCATATGCCCATAATTAATACATACAGTACAGAGTAACAGAATAATGGAGTTGGGTGGGGCCTTGGAGGTCTTCTAGTCCAGCACCCTGCTCAAGGAGGAGACCTTATACCAGAGGTGTCCAACTCAAGGCCTGGGGCCCAGATCCGGCCTGCAGGGTGCTTAGATTTGGCCTGCGGGGTCACCCTGGAAACAGCAAAGGACTGGCCCGTGGTGCTTCTGCCAGCAAAAACGGAATTCGCGAGAGCAGCACGCGGCCCTCCCGAGCTCCGTTTTTACTGGCAGAGGGTTGCAGGAGGCGGTTGAAGCTGAAAATGGAGCTTGGGAGCCCCTTTTCTCTGGAAGAGCACTTGGGCCCCCACAAGTTATGCCATGTTGACCATGCCCACCCTGGCCACACACACACACACACACACACATACGCACACACCAAGGTCAAACACAACCCTGATGTGGCCCTTAATGAAATTAAACTTGACATCCCTGCCTTATACCATTTCAAACAAAAGGTCTCTTCTTGAAAATCTCTAGGAGCACCCACAACTTCTGAAGGCAAGGCATTCCACTATCAGTGTATTTCCCCTTAGTTCTTATACTGAATATACATAAGCCCTGAATTCATATGGTATAGTATTGCATAATATATAAGTGGGAGCAATTAGCATTTAGCCATGATAAAGCAGTGAGAATTAGCCCAAATGCTCAAGTGCCACCTAGAATTGTGCAGAACACTGTTTGCAAAATTAAATGCAGCAATATACTAGGTAAACAAAATTATCATTTAAACAAAGCCAGATAATGAAATTATCTTGTACACACAACACTGAAATTTGGAACATTTGGATAATCAATACTCGGTTACTCAACCCAGCAGTGAAACTCTTTCAGAAGATTACAGGGGAATAATTTCAGCAAACAGAGAATGATGAAGGAAATTCTTCAGGCATGCCTGTCTGCAAATGTTATTCTTTGTACAGTAAGTTGAAGCCAAAAAGAAAAAGAAAAAAAGAATCCACCCTCTTAGGCTACTTGGGGTTTAAGGTATCAAGGAAAGGAAAACATTTTTCATATTGCAGATTCTCCCAGCTAACATCTAGCTGTCTCACAAAACTAATTATCTTCTTTATGTTACAAGCTTTCCAGGAAGGAATTAGAAGTTGGTTTTAAAAACCTAATCCCTAGTGTAAACTTTAAAAAAAAAATCTTACCAAACGCCATATAAAACATGTAGTAAAATGCACACTGCCTTGAAATGGAATACATAGCTATTTTGTTCTTCTGGCTTTACAAAGAAGCCATTTATTTTTGAACAAAATCAGCCTATAACTGTTTTGAGTGAAAGATTTGCAGCATCTATACATCATGCCACAGGTGTAATAGAGGTGAAGCAGTATAAAAAGGGGGGGGGTTGTCCCTCAAGACCAACAATTTAAAGAATGCCGCCCTTGAAGTTAGACCCTTAAACAGATTCTTCAAACGAACAGCTACAGTTGTGAAAGACTTGGTTGAACATGATGGAGAAACATAAATAGTTGGTTGAACATAAATAGAGAAAAATTCACACGAAAGGGTAAAGAAGGGAAGAGGTTCTTTAACTTTCTAACTTCCAGCAATTTTCAATTTGGGAACAGGAAGGTATGTATTCCCAGTAGAATTCTTGGGCTTGTCTTTCCTGAATGCATAATGCTTCATTTAAATTATTGAATTCACCACCAAAGGGTATGTTGACAGTCACCAGCTTAGATTTACTTATTTATTTTGAAGGATTAGTCAGATTCATGGGATAATGGCTAAGGGGCTAAGCTACAAATCAGAAAGTCGGCCGTGCTCAGCTTTGCCGTGAAATTGTTAAGTATCCTTAAGCAACTTGGTTGATAATGTCCTTAAGAAATGTTAGAACTTAAGAGAAGCCTCCTCCTCTTTTTATAGTAACGTGTATTACTTCACTTCAAAATATAATAAAGCAACTTAACTGCATTTGGAGGGGATGCTTTCTCATTTGTTTGGGGGGAAGGGGCGATAGCCTTAAATCCCAAAGTCCTGCTCTCCTAACCTTGTTGACTTCAAGAATGGCTTAAAGGGAAAAGTGGGGGGAAGGCAGCTTTCCCCAGAGTTCACTGGCATTACTTTCTGTCCCCTTTGCAATGTAATTACCAACAATCCCTTCTCTGACAAAGCATTTGCAAAGAGCTTCTGTAATCAGGTTGGCTCTGTTTTTTGCCCATAGGCATGTATTTCCAACTATGCTGCTCAAGGAAATTGCCTTTTTTTTTAAAAAAAAAAAGCCCCAAACCCTAGATCTCTTTTCCTCCTAACCACTTGCTAGTAACAAAAATATGAGACCCCTACCACAGAAAATGAGTGGCTTATCTAAAGAATTGTGTTGTAAGTTTCCACAGATCAAGAAAAGCCTTACTTCAAAGGAAAGAACAGTTTCAAGATCTAGCTTCTTCACACCAGCAAAAATTGCTTCTCCATCATGAGATGAACTTGGGACTCTATGCCTAGGAACACAACTTTATATATACTGTAGCACACAGCTTCTGAGACCAGTGGTGACCCCAAAGTACCAAAACCCCAGTCTTTGTGTTTTGCTCTAAATGTATTTCTCAGAACTGTGCTGTTCAGTTAGGAGTCTGTGATTCCTGGCCACCTTTGATGCCCTAATAAAATATGTCCTTTAAAGTCTTTTTTTTTTTAAAGTATGACTTAAAAACAGCCACGTAAACTCCATGCCCTTCATTTCAAAGAGAAAAACCTGGTTGTTCCTTTTGGAAGGTCACAGGGAGTATAGTGGTAATGTATGAGATTTGGGGGGGCAGGAAGTTGAGGTTATGTGGGGTTTTTTTTAATTTTGATTTTAAATACAGCAGATGTGTACACTCCATAAATGCAGTGAAAGCTTAATGCACTTACATTTTTCATAACAGTAACGAACAATTTCCAGAGAGATCCGTGTAACCCTTAGGCTTTTGGTTTTACCCAGCCTCCTTTTAATGCTTTCAATTATGACATGATGGATTTGAAGCTCTTACTTTTGAAAAAAAAAAGGCACAAATATTTAACAGCATCAACAGCATTATCTTCCTCAATGGATGTCTAGTTCGGATGAACCATTGACCTTCTATGATTATAATATGTGTCTTCCTCATGATGGATTGCATAAAGGCCCCCATCTTGCTATGATGCAAAGAAGCAGCCCTTGTTTTTAACATACATATTGTTCCGATGAGTCTTTCGGTAGATGTTGTGGATTGTAGCTCCCATCATTTCTGACCTCAAGGAGAAAATTTATCCATGTGGTTGCTAGGAGTCAAAAAACGACTTGAAGGCACATAATCAATCACATACTCACCCCTGACCATTGACTGTACCGATGTAAGTTGCAATCTGCAAATCAGGAAGAACTCAGTTGGGGGAAGTTATACTACTGAGTTATCTGGTGCTTTATAGTTACTTTATTCCTCACGACCAAATTCCCAATGCCTTACTGTTTTGTGTCTCTTTATGGATTGACACTTTAACATTCAATTGGCACCACTACCTACCAGCTACATAACTGGTGAACAAGGGAAATAGCAGCATTCTGCTTGAAAGATGGAATCCGAGTCAAATATTTTTCCAAGTCACGCTTCACGCACAGAAATATTTGATCTGCATTCCTTCAACTATTTTTCAAATCTCCCCCTAAAAACAATTTCTCACTTATGGGGTAGGATGACCCAGAAGTAGTTTTAACAGAAGATACCATTTTTTTAAAATGTCTTTGTCCATCTTTTTTTGGGGGGTAGGGGGGGGAGACTTTTCTGTTTGGTTTTGGAGTTTGTATTTTAACTTTTTGAATAAAAATAAAACATCTGTAAGAAGATACCATGGCTGAAAAAGAACCCCTTCTTTTCAAATGCAGGCTGGTGCTGAAAACTTGTGGGGTGGAGCATGTATTCTGTTAATTTAATTTCTTTCTGTAGGTCAGTACGTATTATGGGTTCTTCTTGCAAGAGGTCTCATGGTTAGTTGTTTTATCTCTTTGCCCTTTTAGCATGACGATGAAATATATCCATCACTTTCAATACAATTGAGAAATAAATTGACACATAATTTCCCTAGGCTATGGTTTCCTGCGAGCTAGCAAAAGGCTAGCTGTCTGAGTTTTCTTGTCTTTGCTTGAAATCTCAGTGGTTGCTTTCAAAGTTGGGACTTCACAGACTTTTGTGTAACTTGAGGGTTATGCTATAGAAGGTGAATTCTTTCATTAATTTGCTTTAGGCGTTTTTGCTTCTGGTGTCTTTTATACGCTGGAGAGCTGTATCTACAGGGGTGTCTCCTTTTGTGAAAGGCCTTTGCTGATTATATCTGTGTTCACTCCAAAGGGGTCTAGCCTCTGGAATAGGCCCACATGACTCCCTTAGATCTTTAGCTGTAAGGAGCACACCTCCTATCTCTTAGTATCCCAGTGCTACAGTAATTTTAGTTTGCAAATACATTTTATGCTGGGTAAGATTTATGTCCTAACTTTTGTAGATAGGTATGGAAGGTACAAACTGCTCATAAATACTCAGAATGCATAAATGCCCAGAGTTTTATGGTTCTTCCAAACAGCCTTCATTTGTATTCCCCAACTCTCACAGACAAATTTGCCATTGTCCTGCAAGTATTATCATCACATCAGTGGTGGGATTCAAAAATTTTTACTACTGGTTCTGTGGGCATGGCTTAGTGGGCATGGCAGGGGAAGGATACCGCAAAATCTCCATTCCCTCCCCACCCCACTAACCTGCTTTCCAGCTCCGTTCTCTTGTGCAAGGCAACAAAAGAAGACCTAGCCAATCAGGAGTCAGAGAACAGATGGGATTGGGGCCAGTCAGAGGTCCTATTTTCTAGTTCTCCAAACTACACAAAATTTCCACTACCGGTTCTTCATAACTGGTCAGAACCTGCTGAATACCATCTCTCCATCACATCCATTTTGAGTTAACTAACACTCCCTGTAACTAGCAAGTAGAAGTATTTTTCCTTTGAGACCGGTCTATCAGAGCAACCTGGTCTACCCAACTATAGGATGGAGCATACTGCTTCCACTTTCGCCTTTCAGCCCCAATCCAGGAGTCTTCATAAGCAGTCGCTTCTGTGACAAACTATTTTGTGTTATTTATCGATGAAGAAATAAAGGGAGACTAGTATAGCTATTTCAATACCCTTCTGGGATTCAGACCAAGGCCGCTTGTGTATTAGACAGATGTATTAACTTCTAGGCCATGGGTTCTCCTCACTTTGTTGGCTGTACCAAGGGAAAGATTAAAGACCGATCTATCAGGGCAACGTGGTCTAACCAAATATGGGACGGAGCATACTGCTTCTGCTTTCGCCTTTCAGCTGGTAGAAGAGTAAAAATAAAAAATAAAACTGGTGGGCAGAAAGCTCTTCATGATGATACAAGATCTTTATAGAACAACTGCTCTCTGGAGATGGGGAGAACTATGCTCATTTTAAAGAGATGAATGAAAACGTACCTTAGCTCAGCTGAAAGGGCAAAAAGCTGAAAAGCCAGGAAAAAAAAAAGAATAGGATAAGAATCCCCATCCATAGGAAATGCTAGGAACTTGAAAATTCCTCCTGTGCCACAGATGAATTGGAAGTAAAGCAACTGAGCTCTCCAATGCAGCAGATGGCACAATGACACGTTGGTATAACAGCAGTCCCGGAGTGTTGCCAAAGCCACATGCAGAGGTGCCTGTGGTTAAATACCTCTGCATTGGAAATTCAGAAATCACAATTTAACAATGCTAACTGTGATGGAATGTATTGAGTAGATGGATCCCCAGGAGGGAAGGGATGCATTCCAGAGCTGTAAGAGGCAACTCAGATATCAGCGTGAGAGGCTAGTCTAGTGAAGAGAAAGACCAGGGGAGACAGGATAGCAGTGTTCCAATATTTGAGGGGCTGCTGCAGAGAGGAGGAAAGGGTGAAGCTATTTTCTAAAGCGGGTAGGCCAGACAAGAAATAATGGATAGAAATTGATCAAGGAGAGATTTAACCTGGATATGAGGAGAAATTTTCTGACAATGAGAGCAATCAACCGATGGAACAGAAGTTGCCTTCAGAAGTTGTGAGAGCTTCATCACTGGAAGCTTTCAAGAAGAGATTGGACTGCCATATGTCAGACATGGTGTAGGGTGTCCTGCTTGGGCGGGGGTGGTGGTGGACTGGATGACCTACAAGGTCCCTTCCAACTCTGTTAATCTGTATCTGAGAGAACAAGGGTGAAAACAGCCTCTCCCTAATAGTTCCCAAAGTATATTGTAGTTGCAGATAGTAGAGTCTTCAATCTGGCAAGATTTTTTTTCCTGTACTATGAAACAATAAATAACTCAGCTTTGAAGAATTACCATGTATTAATTTTGGTTTTGAGCCTGACACTAATGCAAAAGGAATATGCTCTATTTTCTGAGGTTTGTGGAAAGGTCTGCTAAATTTAACAAACATAAAAGGGAAAGAAGGAAGTGATCACAGAGTATGAGTGAATGTTTTCTTACCGTTCAACCTAGTGGAGTATTTTTGAATGTTCATCAATCAACCCCTATCTGCGGTACTAGCATGTCAATACAATTGAGTTGTCAATACACCTAGTGTAACATGGTGGAAAACAGCGTGAAGTCCTTTCTCCCCATCTCACTCATCCATTATTTGTAAATACTTCAACATTGTTCTTTTAATTCTGCTCTCCTAAGCAAAGATAATCTAGGCAAAGTCTATAAGGATGTTTATAAACATTATTGATAATGTATAGAGAGCAATTAAGGGGATCATTACACAAAGCATGAGTCAAATGCCACTGAAGCACAAGGCAGATGTTTTCCTCTAGTATAAGCTATAGACCCACAAAGTAGAGAAACAGGAACAAACAATTCTCATGAGCCTTGGCATTATCCTCATCTTCTTATGCCTAAGAAATAGCTATCTATATTGGAGAGACTCTGATGGAGCTTCAAGAAAATATAAAAGGGCATCTGACATCTTACTTTTGTTACTTGGAAAGTATGTGGAATGTAATCTAGCCTAAATGTAAGGTAATGTGCTCATTTAGTCTGCTTTCCAATAGATTTATTAACCACAGTGATGATTTGCAGAAGACATTAACTTCCTCATTTCCCAAATCTGTTTAGGCACCTAACTTAAAAATTATTTCTCTTGTTTGACATCAACCCACTGGCCCATAGCTCTGTTTCTCAGTTGGGAAACAACTTTTGCACAGGATGATTGTTAATTATACCAATGGCTCGCGTGCTGACATGCTACACCCTGAACAGTAAAAAGCTTCCAGTTGAGCTTGTAAATCTGCCAGTTATTCCAAATAGTTAATGTTTGCTCTGCCAACAAATTTTAGAGAAGCTCATTAAAATGCACCTGTATAATTAATGGATGTTTAGGGGGATCGCTGATATGTGAAGGGTTACTCAGAGTTGATGCAAAATGGCAACCAGCCTTGATATATTTCAGAATCCAGAGTGTTCAAATCTCTCCTGTGCAATCTTCTGGGATATTTTAGTCTATCTTTTTTATTATACACTGATCAATTTGATGTAGATTTTCACCTAGCTTCTGAAGACCCCTGCCTGGGCTTTTCTGTCTATTTCTCTCTCACATGCACACTCACATGCAAACACTCGCAACAGGAATAAAAGGAGGAGGAAATCTACAATCAAATTAAGTTTCTGAAATAATAGTCCTGTAAATCCATTACTATAATGCTATTACATATTCCTCATGTGGTTGATTGCAAATGTTGCTGTCTAGTGGCTTAGAATTGCCCCAGTGTATAGGCAACGTTGATTTAAAGTTGCAAATTGTAGTTAATAGTCAAAACACAGATTACTATATATTTTTACTGGGAAAAGTAAAGTATTCTTATTCTTACATATATTTTTTAGAAAGATAACTTTATAATAAGTTAAGCTAACAAAGCATTTTGCCCAAGTTTGGGCAGAAAGACATCGAAGTGTCTTTCTGCAGCATTAAAAACAACCTTGCTATCTGAGATCTGTTAGATTAGAGAATGACATAGGATCAAAGAACATGAACAAGGAAAATATGGACTCTGTTATGCAAACCAATTTGGTGTAGTGGTGAAGATGCTTCTCTCGTAACCAGGAGACTGTGAGTTCTAGTCTTGCCTCTAGGCATAAAAACCAGCTTGATGACTTTGAACCAGTCAAACCCACTTCAGAGAGTGGTTGTTGTGGGGAAAAAATAGGAGGAGAAAGGAATATTAGGCATCCTTGCTGTCTTCTGTTACATATGAAATAATAAAGGTGGGATACAAATCTAATAAATAAATCAATAAATGTATGGATGTGGTTCAGAAATGGATCACACATGCCTTGTCTGCAATAGGTCTCAATTCCTGATTATCTCTAGATAAGATTGGGTTTTTTTTTTACTGGTTTAAATAAACCAGTTCTATTGCTCATGCCTTCCAAATTGGAACGACAATAAGGAACACGGTTGTCAGGATGGACTGAGAAGTGGAGTTTTTAATCTTCTTGGAAGCCTTAGAGTTTCATATTTTTTTTCTGATCAGGATTTTGTTTTGGCCAGTTTGTCCGTTTGATTGTAATCTGTAAAAATCTTAAACATGGACACTGACTTAAACACAGTTTAATGCAGGTGTTTTACATTAAAGAGATGACTCTATGAATCTAACACAAGCAATTTTATAAGTTTTCTTTTTAACATAATGCATTGTTCTATACCATTTCCATATAGTGTGGATACATGCTTTTATACTTGAAAATATGTGACAAAATTTATTTTAAATGAATGCAATTTGGTGGGAAGAAAACACACATACTAAAGAAACTCTATCTTTTATCCCTTCCTGTGCATCTGGAGGTTTCCTACAAAAAGTGTTGTCCCAGGATGCTTGAATCTTTGACCATTTTGACACTCCCCTTGGGTGAATCATACAAGCAAAACAATTCCAATGTGGCTTAGGTCATAAGTTTACATCCCAGCTGAAGTCAACCTCAAAGCATCTCAAATCAAAGATACTTCCCAACAATGAGGAAAGAATGGGGTGGGGGGCATTCATTTCCCCAGAAAACTGTTAAACCTCTGATTGAACCTTCACATCATCTTCAAAATTTGATACCATCTATTATGCACAGCTCTAGTTTTCAGTAATGAGATGATCTAGTCATATATCCATCTCCAGGGCTATAACTCATAATTCTGCTAAGATATATGTGCTTTCCACATGAAGATAATTCACTTGCCCTTCAACCCCAAAAGGAATTCATTAAATGGATGCATTTTAAATATTTCCAGTTTCTACAGTGAAATTATTTGCTTAACATTTAGAAAGATTTATGAGGGTGATAATCACGATGTAATAATCATCATAGTAACAACAAGAACTACTACAACAACCAAATCTGCTTAAGATGTTTTGTTGTTGTTGTTTTTCCATTTATATAGTCACCCATTTCATTGTCAAGATTCTGGATGGCTAACAACAATTTAATATTACAAAATAATCAGCATAATAACAGCAACATTTTTGTCAGGCACAAAAGTTCAGGTCCAGCAAAATCCAATTAAGTTGATTTGTTGCTAATCAGCCTATGTACAGAAATCTTCTCAACTGCTTGGAGTTAGATAAGGAATTCAAGGAGGTGTTAGACTTGCTTTGTTTGTGACTACGCAGGGATTCTAGCCTGATCCCTCTTTAAGCTCCACCCCCCAGGTTCTGCCACTCCTTCTCCTACAATTTCTCCTTAATTTGAGGTATGTTTTGGCAGCATTTCAAGTTAAAGTTAGTGATAGCATTGAAATGGATTCTTCACCACTTTCTCCTGCTTAGATGTTTGTTCCTCAGAGTAGTCCTTGTAGTTTCCTGTGTTAAACTGGACATGCCCCAGATAATTGTCCTCATGTTTCCACAAATTGGCTTCAAATGTTTCATTTTACACTCCGTGATAATGCATGAATCACTTTTGATATGATATCCCTTTCATCCACAGCAGACAAGAAATAGCTGTAGCTCTTTATGTGCTATTGGGCTATCTTTCATTATCTTTGATGATTCATTTTTCTAGGTGCAGCCAATAGAAGTTAAGCTCTTGTCTATGGAGATTCTCAGTCATCCGGGTCATGGTTCTCCCAAAGGTGCTTTTTTCAAGAGGCAACTGGACTTCCACAGCCTGGTTCCAGTAGTGGACCATGGCTTGAGGATTGGAGACCCCTGGTACACCTAAATTTAGACCATTAAATGTAATACCTAAAGCAACCCCATACAGAGACACACACACTTCAGACTTGCGAGCACCTTTGGAATTATGGAAGATCTTTTTATTTTCTTCCAAAGGAGGGAAAAAAGAACCCCACATGTTTTGGATAGCTATCTTGACAGTGTGGTTGTGTTGTGGTTCGCCAGCAGCAGGTGTGGATGGCTGAGGTCTCGAAGAGTGAGGACTCAGATGAGGGACCTGCGTGTGATGCAGGGATGGGGCCAGGACCATCAGGGAGTGGAATGCTGCCTTTGGAGATGGTGGAGGCTGACAGCAGTGATGAAGAGGTCCCTGAGGAGCCCGTGCCCAGCATGTGTGCATGCAGGGCTGCTTGCAGGAAAGAGCAGCTGCAGCAGCACGGGCGACTTGGGAGTAAGGCTGCAAGGTAATAGTTCCTCCCTGAGGAGATAAAAGCCAGCTGAGAAACCAGAGTTCTTTGCAGAAGGCAAAGACGTTTTACACTTGAGCCTGGTGGACATTAGGAATATCTGAGTTGGTGTTTGGAGACTCTTTGTGTTGGAATTATTGCTTAGTAACTTTATCTGGAGTTCTTGGCAGCCTTGCAAAACCTTGGCAAGGTTCTTTCTTATCGGAGCTAATTGGTTTGAAGGAACCGGGATTCGTAAAGAAACATTAAAAGATTTGCTGTTATCTTTGTCTCGTGTTTGGTTCCTTGGAACCAGGTTTGGGTCAGAACAGGCTGTTAACCAAAGGAGTGTTTAAAATGCCCACCTATTTTCTGTGTCTTTCAGGATGCTTTCCAGAAACCCCCTGCTTATGTTGTCTTTCATTTTGAAGGAGCTTAGGCCTTGTTTAAAAAAAAAAATCAGGTAGGACAGGAGATTCCCTTGACAGATTTTCTGCTTATGAGAATAGAACATCTGAAGATTGAGGCCGTGGATGGTGCACGCAGATTTCCCTTCTTACCATTATGAATTCATTTCAAACATACTGCTTAGTATTTTTTAAAGCTGTGCCTTCAGAGATCATTCAGGGAAATTCAAAGACATCTGTAGTAAGCCTTTTGCAATTAAATAAGTGTCCTTTCAGTTCTGTCAAGCAGATTTGGATTTGATAATTAAGGAAAGAAGTGACTTTCTCTACTAAAGATACAGTAAAATAGATCAAAGTTGAAAGGCAGTTCATGGTTTGGCTCAAGTTTTTACAGAATGCTCTCAACTCAAAGAAGAAGAAGAACCAAAGTTAGTAGCTGAATGATGTGTATAGATTACTCGGTTCTTTGATTAATGTGTGTAATAAACTTGAACAAAATTGATGCTGTTGAGAATACTAATGACAGAGGACATTATGTTGTTCTTTTACTAGAGCAAAATCTACGCTAACTAATCTATCCCTCATTCCCAACTCACATTTGCAGTAAGTTGCCTTCCAGCATATGAGTTTCCGAGAAGAAAGAGAGAACAAAAAATAGTAAAGGAGGTGGGGACAGGAAGGAGCTGATTGCCTTCTTTAAAGGTAGCTTTCAGGTGGAGTTTTCCTTAGTGGAGGATAATAAATGTAAACATTCCTTCGCACATTTATTTATTTTATTTATATTACACCTTTATTATTTTTATAAAAACTCAAGGTGGCGAACATACTTAATATTCCTTCCTCCTCTTCTTCTTCCTCACTACAGCCTTCAGATGTGAGTTGTTAGGCCCCAAAGATCAGGTCCAATTAAACTGATTGATTGCTACTCGTGCCTATGCACAGGAATCTTCTCATTTAATGGTTAGAACCTGCTAGGACACGGTTGTCTCACTCATGACATCATGTTGTCATCATGTGACATATCACAACTTTCCCTCCCCCTTCGCTAATCCAGGGGTGCATGTGGCCAGTGTGTGACACATCCGGCCTGTGGTCCACAAGTTTGTCACCTCTGTGCTAGGAACTAAATAAGGGTCCATGGAATTCATTTGTTCATTTGTGGCTACGTAGGGATTCTAGACTGATCCCTCTTTTAACTCCACCCTCAGCTTCTGCCATTCCTTCTCCTACATGAATTGGGCTAAGAGAGAATGACTGGCCCAAAGTCAACCAGCCAACAAGGGCAAAGACCTGTCAGGTTTCCAAACCAGATAAGAGAATCTCTGACTCAATTTGAAAGGATCTATTAGAATGGATACTTTGAAGTTTCAATTGGAAATCTCAGGCAATGGTTAAATCACATTGTTTTCTGATCTGATGTAGCAGGCTGAAAATTCATACCTCTTTAGGTGTGGACGAGACCTATAGCAAAATATCAAATTACCAGAAAATGCCACCTGTGGTGATATTTCTCCCCTGTAATCTTCCCAGCTTGAAAGATGAAGAGTCATCCATTTTTTTTCCATTTTCTAGGAATGCTTGTGTGTCTCGTGCGTGGCTCATTCTGATAACTTTGGCTCAGGCTGGAGGCTGTTTCTCTGCGCATAATCTTTTCTTAGGTAACAGTTGGAATTTAAATATTCATCTCTAATAAGCCTTCTTTCGTCTCCAGTGCTCCTGTTGGACTCAGACTTTAATATTTTTTTAAAAGGAGGAAAAAAAGTGAAGCTTTTTCTGGTTTAAGCTGCTTAGCATTTCACAAAAGAGAGAAATCCTGGAAACCAAGATAGAAAGGAAGGAGGGAGGGTCAAAGGTCAGGAGAGGCCCAAAGTCCCTGTTTCACCATGACCTTGAGAGTAACTGTGATAGAATGCAATTTGAGGTTGTTTACAGCAGAGCTAAAATATCTGCTCAGGTCCATCACCTTGATGAATGCTGCAGGTGAAACCTTTCTCCTCCAAGTCTGCCGAGTGATTAGTCTGCAAGTGATTTAGAGGTGTTCTATAGTTTATTAAGGTCACTTAGTTCACTCTCATTTAGTGCAATTTAGGCGTAAGGTTTCCATGGCAGTCTGAACTATGCAGAAAAGCCATTTCTTTTCCAAAATGCCCCCGAAGTGATGGAATACTGTCTGAGAGCAGACTTAGCAGAGAAATTCATCTTTATCCCTAAAATCGACACTTTGGGAGAAGGGAAGGAGCTGTCTTTCAGTTGCATCTGCTGTATTAGTGTTTGTCAGAGCACCTTTTTTTCTATTGTTTTATTTTGATAAATATCAAATAGCTTTCGATTTTGGGGTAAATGACCTTTCTTCCCATAGCGATGCAGGCGACATTTCCCGATTCAGATATTGCTTTGAAACTAGCATAGTTGGTGCTAATATACACATTATCAGAAGAATGTGTTGTTCCCCCAGTGCTAATTTAATATCTTTTGGGTGGTGCCATTGTAGCTGTTTCTCAGCCATTTTTGTTCTCAGACTTCTATCTCTCACTTGCCTAGACTGCCATTCAGCCCTAAAGGCTGTGGATCCTTCACAATTTCCTTTATGAAGTTTCCGTGATATAGATGACTCCCTGCTGCAATTTCAACGAACAGCCACTCCATGGCATTGTTGCAAAAAATTGTACAGGTTGCTGAGAACAATATTAGTAAACAGCAATGAGGGCAAGTAAAAAGGAAGATAATGAGTATCGTGCAAAAATAACATCAAGCAGAAATGAGAAAATGGCGGGAAGTGCTTTAAAAAACCCATTACATACTGGGAGGACTTCAGACCCAAACAATATTGTTTTGGGAATATATTGAGATACCTAAATATTAAATTATGTTCTCAGTGTCAACTCTGCAGTGAATCTGGCTGAAGCCATCTTTTGCTGCTTCATAGTTGCCACAAACTCTGAAAGGGGGAAGGGAGGAGGAAGTAGATAGATTGGCTA